>NW_024884364.1:12945069-13028520 GCF_019232065.1 Centrocercus urophasianus | reverse complement strand
TTTTTTTTTTTTTTTTTTTTTTTTTTTTTTTTTTTTTTTTTAATTGAAGATCTGCTGCATCTCTCCCTTTATTTGTCCAATTGGAAGAAGTTGCTAATCTGCAACCTTACTTGATTCTGTACACGGGAACCAATCAACAAATGTTTACCATCATTTGTTTTTGAAATAGTATGCCCTAAAACCGAAATAAATTTGTTATATTTAAGCAAATGCATTATTTAAGGAAGACAGAGTTGTTATGGTTTTGTATCTCATTAAAAAATCTTAGTGACATTTCCTTTTATCAGTTTTATCAAGTAACTCCACAATTAATAGAGAAAACCTTAATATGGTTTTCATATGAACTGGTAAGGTGAAATGAGCAATTCAGTGGCATTTAAAGGGAATTCAACAGAAACCAATTTTAAGCATTAAATTGACCAGTGTATCATATAAACTTTAAATGAATTGATACTGAGTTATGGATTACTACATAATTCTGGCTTGACAGCCTCCAGGGATGTCTTAGAATCTTACTGTGCTTCGATGCTCATGCCCTGATATCATGTATCAGTGAATGTCATCAGAATGAGTGTGCAAACTTTAAACAGCAAAGCTGCTGCATGGTAGACAAACTGAAATTATTATAGACAGTTTGTATCAATTAAAAAGTTCAGCCAGTTAACTAAATACCTGAGGCTATCTTCCAGTCTTCAAAGTTGGAGAAAAGGTCTATTTCAGCACTAAACAGTAATTATATCCAGCCCCATGATTGGCAGTTGAGTTTACAAAAAGGTTAAAAAAGCCCTATAGGTCACCATAGCCAAATAACATTGAGGTAACCACACTGAGATAGCTTAGAAGTAAACAGTAATTGAGGAACAGAAATGTCAACACTTAATCATAGCTCGTACAGTTTTTGCTAGGTTGGAAGTAAACATTTGATGCCAAGCTACCAAACACCCTCTGCAAACCAATATCAGCTACATTTTGAAGTGATGTATATGTTATACTTTTTGGAAGCACTTTGTTTTTTGTTTTTTTGTTTTGTTTTGGTTTGGTTTTTTTTGCATTCTGACCACAGCAGCAACAGAACACTATCACAAAAGCAGCACAGATTCCTAGGCATAGAAAACTTCTGCAACAAAGTTACCTTCCAGAATTATGTCAGTTTCATCAAGCTTTATTAATAGAAAAAGAAAAAAAAAAAAGCATTTCTTACAAGACCTTCAGAAAATCTCAGAGAGGTTAAGTAAAATATGGGGTGAGGCCATATAAAGAATATTTATTACTTCGGAGCAATCTCCTCAGCAATTCACATATCATTGTCCCCTTGCTGCTATCTACTAAAGGAAAAGCCATACCTTGAACACTTATCGTAAGATTTTAGAGAGAAAAGAGACTACATACTGAGCTGAAAAATACAGAATTCTGACCCCAAGATGTCATTGTCATTTCAGCACATAGAAAGCAGTGACTAGATAAAAAGCAATTACGACAACACACAAAGTATGTTGTCTTTGCATTGTTCAGCATGTGAATCACAACACAAAATGTCCCCTTTTCCCTCTTGTTACCTGCATGTTGGCAAAGGGGCACAACACTTGCTAGATATCCATGTCATTCCAGAAGGGTCAAGAGTGGAGAAGGGAGCAGCGGTTTAAATGATCAGCGACACTTGCAAAATACTGTTCACAGCATCAGGAAAAATAAAAATTAGCCTCTTGGCCGAGCAGAAATTGTTACGAAGTCTCTGAAACATGCTATCAGCACCAAGATGGTCACAGAATCACAACAGGTATTGCCGTCTACTCATTGAGATAACATGATCCACAGTGCAATTCTGGAAATGTAAGAAGCTCCGTAGCATACTGTCTTGCCTAGCAAGCTCAACCTATTTACAGCTCTGAAGGCAGGCAGGGGAGAAGGCAACTTCATGCTAGATGAGGAAATTAAGCAGCGAAATTACTGTTATAGAAATGACTTAATTTTCGTTGATCCAATTCATGACAAACATATCAGCGTTGAAGAGTTTACTAAGTGTTGGTTCCTCCTTCTTTCTCTATCCTTCCTTTATTTAACAGACATAAAAATTGTATCTAATACCTGAACTAAAAGCAGAGGTTATGTTCAAAACAGTTTAGCTAATCTGTTTAATAAAAATGGCGTGAAACTGTTGGATGTTGTCCCCAACATGCTTGTGTGCCCTATCAACAACAGATGTATTCTGCAGTCAGTATTGTATGCATGACACATGTGGAGAAGAAGTTTGAATACAGTAACATCTTTTCCACCCCTCAAGTTTAAACCTTAAGTCCAAGTGAAGCCAATAGGAAACCTTGCCACCATTGTTGTTTCCAACTAGGATCAGATTTCCTGTTAGATATGTATGGCTCATTTTGACTTGCGTATAATAGCATCTGAATTAAAGATTTGACTCTCTTAAACAGAATTATGACCATCTTGCACTGTCCACCTTCAAGATACAGAGGTAAATCCACATGCATAAGCCAAAGGAAAGCAGCCAGCAGTCAGGTGCTGCTTCAATTATTGCTGACACATGACCACAGCATTAAAGTTTTCTAAAATTCTCAGCTCTTGAGAGCATAAAATCATGTTTATTTATAACACTCTTAGCCACATCTGTTTAAACGAAGAGCTTCAAAATGTAATTCAGATACAATCTCAATATTAAAATATTAAAAATAAACAAAAAGAGATCACCAATCCTATCTATTTTATATCACCATTTCTGAACAGTCTCTATTTTAGAGGAGGCACAGGACTAAATCATGGGGGAGAGCTTGGGCTTAGTGAGCTTTCATTTTTTTAAATCCTCCCAATTTAACTTTTTACTAACTAACTTACTTTCATGAATCTTTTTTAAACCTGCGTTATCTTGAAGAATACAGAGGAAGAAATTAGTTTCGAAATTGTGAGATGTATTAAATATATATATATATAGATGTAGAATTTCTTATTTAAACATATACAGATGTGTAAAATGCAGCCTATCAGTTCATAAGGATGTGAGGTGGCAGCAACAAAAATTTAGCATCACCATGGCTATTCATATAGAAACATACTTCAGAAATAACCTGCTCTCCCTCCTAGCCTATTTTCATCAGAAACCACTGTGAAAACACTCAAAGTAATGGTGAAAAGTGTTAGTGGCCAAGTCATCCTTGCCAAAATCTACTCACAAAAGATGCCAGAGTCCAGCATCCTTTCTAGATTGATAGTTCTGATGTTAGCAATGAAACTGGACGACTGGGAATCTTCAGAAAGTAAGACGCCATATCCAGTGTGGAAAAGTGTGTGCCTCACATAAATAACACCTATGAACCCACTGAGGCTTGTAAAATTCACTAAAGACTACACCTAAGGAATGTAGGTTGTTTACTAAGCAGAACAGGGTGTTGCCAGAGCACAAAGAGATTTTTCAGGCTCTAGTTACTACCACAAGTTACGTTTCTACGCTTACAGTTCACCTGAAGGGGCCCTTCACACAAATGCAAATATAAACAGAGATTAAACACTGAAAAGAATTCAAATACATGACCTACGCTCTTGCTCGGTAACGAACAAACACAACTCTTCTCTAATTTATCCAGATGGTACAAAGAACACTTAAAAGTTCATCCATCTTCCCCACAGCATATGAAGCTAAAAATAATAAGCCAAAATAACATGAAGGACTTAAGAATGCAAGAAATTTTAAACAGGACTAGACTTCTTATTTCTATTTGCAATATCAGATGCCCTCATCATAATTATGGTGCTACCTTCTAAGATGTGGCATTTTAAAGCGGCAAAGAGCTCAAGAAATCATATTATCAAGTCCCTTTTTAAAGTATCTGATGGATCCGACTTCTTTACTTCCCTTTCACATATACACACATTCTTGCTTGGACACCGCCCACTTGCTGAAAGACTGAGACATCCATCATGTTTTCACTGTCACATCAAAGATTAATTCCCAGCTTCAGCTTGTTGGATTTAACGAAAACCTGAAGACATTTCAGCACTGCATCAATACTTGGACCTAAGAAAATCCCTGATAAAGAATCACAGAATCACAGTATAGTTAAAAGTCAAGCTGTTATAAAGCTAAATAACATCTCCTTTCTGCTGTGCCTTCACCTTATTGATCAGCAGCATCCTGCACATCAATCACTTAACTTCAGATCACATCCTGTGGAAAAAAGACATCAAGAACAGTACTGCTTCTGATAGCATCACTAAAAGCAACAAGGTAACTGATAGAGCAGTTATTTTACATCCAGCTGCTTTCTGAGCTGAAGCCACACAGGGATAAACTTCAGAACAGACCTCCCATTCTCCAAGTCCATGGGTAGGCTTCTCCACAGCTGGAAAACTGTTTAAGGAAATAACCAATATCAGGGAAAACGTTGAAGTGATCATAAAAAGGCCTCCAGTCATGCAGACTAATATGGAAGTCCTTCTCTTATTAATTCTTCATTAACCAGCAGGTCCAAGTCAGCCAGCCACAGAACAGAAGTGAATCTTGAAACACAGCTCCCTTCTCAATAACTCCAAATCACTGCAAATACCAATTCGCAGTACATGACAGAAAACAGACACTTTTCAGTGCACCCTTAGACCAAAAAATTCATAGTATTTGGACAAAATACATTTTTCAAAGCTGCATCCTTACGGAAATTCATTTATCATAACACTTTGTTTCCATGCATCAAACTATTTCTGAGGTAAACGAGACACATTATGAAACTGATGACAATTGAAGGAAAAAAGAAATGGCTTTGCCAGATATAGGGAAAACGAGGGTATTTTGGGCACTGATGAAAATAGTTATCAATTTTTAATTTAAAGAGGATGGTAAAAGAGCTTACTGCTTTTTCTTCTGTTTACTTAGGGTACTAAGGCAATGTTTTAAGTGACTCACTTGAAGAATTTGGTATTTGCTCATTAGTATAGAAATGTGAAGTTGTATTTGCAATTCTATCATTGACACACTACTTGAACTTCAAAAATGAAACACACTTCATGTTTTATATATGGAAACTTGTTCAAATTCCACACATTTTCTCCTCTATTATTTTAAAAACTGCCCTATTCCCTCATGTATTCTTCTGAAAGCAGCTTGCTCTCTAGAAAAATAATTAGTGGAAATCTCATGTGAGTGTGAAAAGATGTTCACAGAGTTCAGCATTTGAAAAAACTTATGAAGGCTGCTGCGTATTTTCACTTGTCTAATAACAGCAAATGGAAAAAAAAGAAACGACCAATCAAAAGAAAATCACCCATATCAGACTATTGGCTACCTGCGTACCACATTCCATTTGGTGCAGTAACTGTGTTCTGACAACCTAGAGGCTTCTACAAGCAGAACCATCAGCTCAAAAATTTACTTCATGGGGTGTTAACTGGGATTCAGTTCTTGCAGGAGTGGCTTTATTCAAAAGATATATGCATACTTTAAAAATATCTTATTTCAGTACCCTGAGAACCCTCCATGCCAAGATATAGAGAATTTGCTGCAATGGCTACATCTGTCTTTCCTATTGAATTCATGGTGAAATTATTTTAGTATTCTAATCCATCAGAAAAAAAAAAAAAAGAAAAAAGAAAAAAAGGAGGGTGAGGAAGGAGTAAAAGTAATAGGAGTGCCATGTATCAGATTAACTTGAACATTAACTGCAGAGCATTGAGAAGACAATGACTAATTGTACTTAACTCACTGGTGATGGCTTTAGGCTCTAGTTCCCCATCTCTCTCAATCAAGAGCAATTCTGTTCAACTTAGTCAAATTGACTGAGGTGAAATTGGTGTGAGATCAATAACCAACTCAAGAACTAATAGAACATACTACAGAGTTTTTGTAGGGTCTTTTGTTTTTAGGGAAGAAGGTGAGGATGGGAAAAGGTAGTGATTTCCTTGCAGAAATTTAACACTTAGCTCCAGTTCAGTCTTTTGCCCATAAAGTAACAATATAAAAATTGATGTCTAAGGAGCACCATTTTTCAGTGTTGCTTGGGGACTTCTCATTGAAAGTTTTTGTTATTGGTTGTGAGGCAAGAAGAGAGAAGAAATGGTTTTTCCTGTTATTTTGTACAGAAACTCCATGATTTCACAACATTTTAGATTGGCAGTGACATCTGAAGAAAATGTAGTTTAGTCTGAGGACTTGCAAGCAGTTATGAAATAAGATTTTAATGCCTTAGCATAGGAAAAATACCATATGTTACACTCTAAGTATATTATCTGCTCTTTGTACTTTCTTGTATTTATTTACTGGAACAATTTAACGCATAGCTGAGACTGGAAACACAAAATTCAGTCGCTTAACGTAAGTTTTGCATCCACAGTACCAGAGCATTTTTGCCCACCCAGCACCACTGCAAAGAAACCTCCTTCAAGCAGCAGGGCTAGAACTAGATGATCTTAAAGGTCCCTTCTAAGACAAACTGTTCTATGATTGTATGAAACACCGTGGCTGGAGGCCCACCTATCTGCTTCACCAGTGTTCCTGGGAGATAGCCAGAACCTTGCCATTGCCAAGGGCATCCTGGCATAGGTCAGTCCTTTCCCGCAGTTCAGCTTTCAAGAAGCACTCAGGAAAGTCAGGAAGGCTAACTCAGCCTGCGTTTTGAGCAAGAAACTCTGGGTTGCAACATTTAAAGCCTTTGGTCTCTTAACACTGGAACTTACTACTTCCCAGCACCTTAGAAAACACTTGTAAAGGTTGTGCCAATAGCTAGATCACACATCTGACCTAGCTTTAATGCTGCAGTGAGTGTGGCTTCTGAACACCTGGAGCCCACCAGAGCTGCTCAGCCCCTTCCCACCTAACACTGGTCTGTGACAGAAGTGCTCTTTCTCACCCACTCACAGCTTTCCCAGCTTTCACATTAACCGATACACCCTCAAGCAACATGCCAGTATGTTTAGCAGCATTTTGAATGCAGGCCTGGTTCAGCACGCACACCTCTAGTTGTATACACAAGACATCTGCCCTGGCCTTTGCAGGAGGGCTCCACAGCTTACAGTTACGTACCTTCAGAGGTAACTTATAGTTGGGTTTAGAAAGCTCTGCTAGGAAGCCTTTTAGCCTATTCTAGTCCTTCTAGCGTATTTTAGCATATCAAAAAGCAAAAGACAAAAATGAAGTTCTCGCTCTGGAACTTCCACATCTTTTCCCTCTTTCCTTTTGATCTATTCAAGTGCTAACGATTCAGGTGCCTCCAGAAGAGCACCTTGCCCATCCTGCATTCCAGCTGCCCACTGCGGCTGAGCCCAGATCCCTACATGCCTGGCAAATGTCAGTGCCGCACTGGGATCAGCCGCAGAAGTGACACCTGAGCAAACAGACCTGAACAAAGCGCCTGGAGCAATCATGAGCAAACTGTCATCCATTTCTGAAGCCGTTACCAGACAATACAATTACAGGAGTTGAGTCAGCTCAGCGGAAAAAGGTATCTAACAACCCAGCTGTCTAAAGGCCATTTCACATTTACAAGCACATTAATGTCTGCCAGTATGTCCATCTATTCATGCTACAGCACTCCGTGATCACTACATACCTTCCTGAAAATACTCACTTTTTTCTCACATCATGTGTCTGCTGTTTCATTGTCCAGTTTTGAAAAGACACACAACATCTGAAAAGTTCAATTTGCACCTATACACACATACACACACGTTAAAGCTGAATGCGCAGAAGATGACAAGAGACAGATAAATAGTACTCTCATGCTAACCGGTGTAAGTACTCCCAGAGATACTCATATGTTTCCAGACGTATTTCCAAAGAGCTAACTTAATGAGACAAGCAGTGCTATCAGCATAGGAAGCATGATATAATATGATTTAACTCACACAAGCAATTGTTAGTATATACAGAAATTACTGCATTTGCCAGATACAGCCAGATTTCACTTGGCAGCAGAGTCTCTAGAATATCCAGATATTATCAGAATAAGATGGTACGTCTTATTCTATGGCATCTCTTAAAGTTATTCTAATATTAGACTATCAGTAATGATAGATAAGAGATGGGCTGTCAAGTGAGGTGGCAAGGCAACTCACTGTGCCAAACCTAGAGCTAGTAATTTGAAAACATGAGTTGTGATGCTGAAGTGAAGATGGACTGCCTCGTTGATCTTGGACAGGTTACTTCAGCTCCCTGTCATCTCCCTCCTTGATAAAAACAACAGGAGTCTGAAATACTGCTGTGAATCTCTCTTAAAATGGTAGATACAAATACGTTCCCACATATGTGCCTGAAAAACCACTAATTTTTGTTCCTCGGTTCTCCACAGAGAATTGATGTATTCTCTTTCCTAGAGGAGTCTTCATGTTTATCAGGCTCATACTTTCCAGGCAGTGGTCTCTAACATATAATAACTAACATATAATTCAAAACCATTAGAAAGCACTGAGGAGAGAAAGCATGGAACAATAGCACACATAACTAAACTATTACTGTACATACTTTGGTTATTCACAAGTTATCAGTATTTTGACCAAAACTATCTTCAAGACCTAGGTATGCAAAATTTGGTTTTGAGAAGCTAAATTAAGTCATAGATTACTGCTATAACAAAAAAGCACACAAGCTACTCAACTATTCTACTTTGGATGCTCCCGTAATTTATGAATCCTACAGCTTGTTTGTTTTGTTGAGGTCCAGCATGCTTTTTAAGCGTGCCTCATGTTGTTCTACATGACATGACTAGCACTAAAAATGTCACTTCAAAGACAAGTGAGGACTTTTAGAAGAACTTCTGACAGATTCTGACTACATTAAGTTCTCAGAGGGCAGAGGTTTCATAAATGACTTCATAGCTATGTTTTGTGGTGTTTTTTTCAGATAGGAACTACAATCAGAAGCCTTTTCTCCTACAATAGTGCTAGGAGGGTGTATTTGTTAATGAGAAATATTGAGAAATACTGTCTTACCAGGGAGCTGAGTCTTCTCATTTTCATTTATATAAGAGATTGATTAACACTTAGCTAATTGGCACATGCAAATAGGGATTAGCTGAATTTTTTTCCCCGCTACAACTTGACAACTATAATTTAGATACTTACTTAGATTAAAATCTGTTATTATTTTTGAAGGTAATCATCTGTCTGCTGTCAAAAATAAAACAGCAAAATATATTACTAATCGTATCTTATTTATGCTGCAGAATATAGTTAATTAACATTCCTAAAAAAGTAAGCAGAAAATAAACAAGGATTATCTTCACAATATTGGAGTCAGGTCGCTAATAAGAAAATAGAGAAGATCCATTTTATCTACTGAAGCAAGGTCAAATAATTAGAGGCTAAGTAGAGATGCAATCAAATCTGAAGTCATGAAGATGGCCAGCAGAACACATCTGCAGTACAGTTAGCAGTAGGTATGACAGCAGCCTATCTTTCGATATTTCCACACTAGATAAAGGATGGGCAGTGTAATTTTACTAGTGGTGATTTATAATAATTCAATTGTTCCTCCCCTCTTTTTTTCCCCCAGTAGGAGTATTCCAAAGAGGAGATTAAGAAGCACTGAGATGGAGGAAAGGGGCATTTGAGGCATTTGGGGATTCTGAATTTTCCTTTTTTGTTGTTTTTGATGGTTTGAGTGAGAGTAGGCAATTAAATGTTGGTGTTCAGAAAGGCAGCGTTACAGGTGCACAGAGACTTCACAACAGCAACTGTGTATGGCTCAGCTCATTTTATGACTTAGTGAGCAATGCTGCCTGACATAGGAATTTTGTTCTAAAAAAGCTCTCTTCTCTATTCCCACAGTATTACGGGAGGAGAATGTGGTGGAAAGCTCACATAGGTGTAAATCATTCCTTTTAATACTTCCTATCTCACATAGCCAAAGCAGCTAAAACAAGTAGTATATACGTATATATGTATATATATACATACATATATATGTTGCTTCCATAATTTATTCTAAATTTATTATGCATATTTATCTATTTTAGTAAGGCCTTCGATTAGGTATCGTGAAGCACCAAGCAATGCACCAAAGCCAACTCTACTCATCAGATTACAAAATAATAATTTAGAATGAGAAGCTAGTACAGGCAGCCTATAATGACAGTAGGACAGCAGAAGACAATGTAAAATACAGGCCAAATTACATTATTTGAATGTGTTTGTGATAATGTAGTTACTCTCATACCACTTTCTCACATGACACTTCCTACAAGAAAGCTCAGCACTCTGTCTCCCAGCTGAGCGTATCTACCAGACTGAGTGGTGACTATAATGAAAGCACTGTGGGACTTTGACAGTTTATTTACTCCACACTTGACTGAACCCTCAATGCCCTCCTAAAATCCTAGCAAGCAGCAGTAGAATATCCTCTAAAATTAATCTCCCCAGAGTATTTTTTCTCTATCAGGATTCAAGCTATGGAAGGCTCAATGGCCTTCACAAGCAGAGCTGCACACAACAAATGCCTTCTGCAGTTATCAGTGCAAACACAAACTTCACATCCTCTAGCACACCCTTCTCCATATGAAGCAGAGACTGCTCATGCTTGTTCTATAGGCAAGGTTAATGTCTTGCCTTCTGTCCTCTGAGATGAAAACTTCTCTGAAAATTAAGGGGGAGAAATCAGAGCTATCTGAACGCTCTCTGAGTGTTTGTCCACGTTCTCTGCTTCATATCCTGTGTTTATCTGGATGCCTTAGTTTTTATTAACATACAGCAAGGGAAGGAAGTGGATTATGATTTCCTATCTCATTTGAAACAGACTGCCTAGAGCTAGATGGAAAGCCTGTCTCATTACACCCCTCAAGGCCCAGGAGAGTTGTCAGCATGTTGGCTCCCTGCTCAGTTATCCTGACTATCAGAGATGCATGAAAATGGATGTCTACACCTCAGTCTGAGGCATACTGAAAAGAGAAATTAGCTCAGACACATCCACAGACCTTTATCCATCTCTTTCTCAGCAGGATCTTGTATTAGTAAGGATATATCATCCCATGCAGAGTTTGCTGCAGCCATCCTGCATTTAACATTGAGGCTATTGGTATGCCATCAGGACACTGAAGATACCGTTATAACATCTCCTAAAATCAGGCTTTAAAAGCACAGTACTGAGATAACAGTTACTTCCAGTTGGTTATGTCCAAAATACAACTGGAGGGCAAAAAGCAAGTACCCTGAATTGTACTTCATGAAACAACTTCATCATTCCCTCTAGACTTGTACTTCCCTACCAAAGTTTAGCAGGAATCTTTTCCTAAAAGGCTATTCTAGGAGTTTAAAGGGAGTGTAATCATGTCAAGATGAAAGCGTCATTTACAAATAATAAACTAATTGAAACTGGAGTACATGCTGTAGAGCAGGAACTACTGCTGACAATCAGAGTGGCTATAAACAAAGCTGTGTCAGCTCCCAGGCAGAGCACTTCTGTGAGTGCTATCAAGTCAAAGAGGTTCCCACTCAACCTTTGCTCATGCTACTAATTGCCTCAATTTAACTTAAAATTTCTGAGCTACAAGTATATAGGACAGGTCACAACCAAGTAAGCTCCACGCCAAATAATACGAAAGGGTTTCCAGGAATGTAGGGGGAAAAAAGTATGCACATTCCCCATTGAAGTCTAAAATAATTTATAATCTTTAGAAAGTCAGCATGTGTCAAGAAATATTAACTTATTTTATACTGCAGCACTTAGCTTGCCAGATAGCTGGTATGCCAAGTTTCTATGATATTACTTCATGCTTTTCTAAGTGTTCTTACATGACTACAATAACTCAGCATGATTGAGACAGCAGTAAATTTTTTCCTGTTTAATTTTCACTTTCCATTTTATTCTACAACTGGACTACACTACCAAAACTGTAATGATTTACATTAAGAATGCTTGTTTTCATATTTCGAGCCTAAGTCAGTCTTTAAGGATTTGAACACTTAGGCACTCATGTAATCAAATAGTTCATAATTCTATACCACTAACTTCATTATACATAATCTTACATAAACCTTTGCATCCCTGCATGCCTTGAAAAACTAAACATCGAATCAACCACTTTTCTGAGGATCCAACTCCATAAGGAGCTCATTTTCACAAACACCTATTAGCACATCTATGTGTCTTCAGGGGAGACAGTGCCAAGATCATACAACATTTTTGATGAATACTACAAAAATAACATGTTAAATGTGTGTTCTTTCCTCCAACATAAACACAAGACTAAGCCATCTGGACCTTAAAACCTGACAAAGATCAGACAGAATTCTATTAAGAAGAAAATATTTGTGAACTAGCTTTGATATAGGCTAAAAATCAAGTACCTTGGCCACATTTTACTTTTCAAAACCCATATAGAACTGACTATAGTTCTGTAACCTATATTAGAAATGAAGTACACTATGCAGATCTATCCTTTCCATTTACAAAGACCTACTGTATTTTTAATTGTACGTCATATGTGCTTTCCAAGCCCAATTTGAAAATTTTCCCTGTCTGGAAGAAAGGATGACTGTAAACTGGCAAAGCAGCAGCAAAGATTGAAAGAAGGCTCTATCTGAGAAGGCAGAACCTGGACAACCATCAATATCTATGGCACAGACACCAAACTCCTGGTGCCTGCCAGGATGATCGCTTGATAAGTCATGCTCTTTAAACCTGGTCATAATTTATGTCTGTTTTTCTGGGAACCTGAATCCTGTGGCTGCATTTTAGCTCTCATTAACTGCAATAAATTAAATGAATAAATGGATAGTTAAATAACTTGCTAGAAAGCCACTGAGGCCACTAACTAGATATCAGGGTTTGCAACCTTTCCTAAGCCGCTGGGAATACGCTATTAAATAACGTTTTTATTATCTCTCAGCTTGTTCGATATTTATTCAGCTTAAAAGAATGGTATTCTTAAAGGCTGACAGCAAGCCAGAAAAGCACAGTCGGAGCCAGCTGCATTCAATCCGCATTCAAAAAAATATACAAGACCTAAATTCATTTGATTTTTCAAATATTTGTAGTCTTCCTTCCAAAGTGCATCAGATAATTAGATATTTCATATTTGTTTTTTTTAATAGGGAATAAATACAGTATATGTGAAGTACTAGCTTGCTACAGAAATAAATCCATCCTTAACTGAATTTTGCTTTCAAGATACCAACAAGCAAAAGGTTGGAAACTAAGAGGGCAGAAATTCTTCTTGGCAGCACTTCAGCTATAGGTTAAGTGAGGATGAGAAGTCAGAGCTAGAAATTTCAGTCTCTGTGCAGGCTGGTGCAAGCCTATGCATGCAATCTGCTGCTGCTCTGAGGGCTGCTGGGTAGAAAAAAAAAATGGACATATTTTATATAAGCAATACTTTTGACACGACAGCACAGCTACCTGCTTTCTGGGAAACACGGTAAGAAGAAGAGAGCTGTTTTGTGGCCATGCAACAAAAAAGTGAACATTTATCTTGCAGTTCTGGAATTTGAAGGAAGCTGCAAGGATGGATTTGGATCTTGAGCCATGAACCACCTTTGTGGGTAGCTCTGAGCTCAAGGCTCTGAGGAAGGAGGCTGAACATAGAGATCTGCTGCCTTAGTGCCTCATGGTGTTTCTACACAGCTCACCAGCAGGTGTGCCTCGTGGTGTTTCTCCCTTTACTCCGAGCCTCACTGACATCTTTTCTACTTTCAGGCTGTTCTCTTCATTGTTACTCTCCAATACACTCAACATTTCTTGCCCAATGTAGATGAACATGAAACAATGTCTAGTATGTGGCAACAAGCAAATTACTACAAGAAACCATCTAACTTCAGCCTTTCTACTGCTGTCAAACTCAAACGTTAATAAAGCATCAGGTAGAGAGTAATGAAAATCTGGGCTCAATTTTAAATTTTTTTTTTTTTTTTTTTTTTTTTTCCCTTTTGGATTTGTTTGCATTCTTATGAAGAATACCATGAACCAAACCACACCAAACCATACCAAACAGGGCTAGAAATCTACTCAAAGGAAAAGCAGAAAAGAGCTTCTTGCCATTCCTGGGCTTCCAAACTGGAATAGCTGAACCAAGTTAATGCATTTCCTCTGTAGAAAGATTTCATTTTATAATTTATTTCTCCTTCATTTTTGGGGATGCCTAGGCTAACGTTAGCATTAGGAAGGAGTGAAGACCACAACTGCAGCCTGGCAGAATGCAAATGGGAGTCTGAGCTGCAAAGATGAGTGCATGCTGCTTGCAAGCTGGTTAATAAGGGAGTCATTTGCAGTTCACAAGAGCAGCAGCTTGTTGAACCTGCATACTTATAAGCTATGACACATTTTCCTGTGCCAGTAGATTTCCATATAAGACAGATGTGTGTATGTAAATAGTTAATAGATCATGTCCTTTCTATAAAGGCAGCTCATCTGACAATAATAAACAAAAACGTGCAAACACAGCACATGAGAAAATGCATGAAGATAGTCCAATTTACATTAAAGACAGATGTTCTGACCATAAACATATTGCCTTCCTAGGGACCATTTTTTCTTTTATTCAGTAGAATATGGAATACCTGCACATCTTCCACAAAATAAACAAACTAATGAATATAGTTAGAACCTTCCATTTCTCATGCATGAGACAGAAGTGTAAAGTGACTCGACAGACCCTGGTCAAAGATGAATGCTTCGAAGAAGTTGTCATAAACACAAAAACAATCTCATCACAACAACTGATTTTAGATACTCATTTTAATGGGCAATTCTACTGTACTTGTACTTTGCTCTCCTCTTACGAGGACTGTGCAGACAATCTCAAACACCCATCCTGTGTATGTTTCATTCCAAATATATTTGAGGAGCTGGAGGACAGGAAAGAGGTCACTGTTTTTGCAAAACATTCACATTTTTGGAAAATAACACATTGGGATAGTTCTTCTGGTCCAGCCAGTCCTACTGAATATTATCATTTCCTATGGTCCTGGCCACCACACAGAGGGGAGGCGAACATTCCTGTGTTCCCACAGAACACAGCTCGTGGGAAGCACTGATGCTGGGAGCATGCTGTATGTTGAAGGCTCCCCACCTCCCTCCCCTGGCAGCTTCCCGATGCCAAAGCCATGGAGCTGCAGCCAAAAACTGAACGGAGGGAAGCAGCTGCTCTCAGTGGCACAGCTCCCAAGCTGGGAGCATCTTCCTGGCTCCTCCACCATTTTCCCTGGCTCACAGCAAGGCACACAGCCTGGCTCCCAGAACCCCTGCCTCTAGCTTTCTTCCTCAGAAGCTCCTTTCCTACACTACCTTTCCCTCCTGTTATCTTGAAATTTCCAAGTTTGGCTTCTCTCATTCTTTCCTCCTTTTCACTCACAGTACTGCCAGCAGCAGCTGCAGTCAAAGTATTCCTTCACACATCAAAACTAGTCTATATTCAGACACCACTTCACTCAAAAAAAAAAAGTTCAAAAAACTCTGTGTATTCAGGCTACGTAGAAGAAAATATGTCATACCCTACTGCACAAAGGAACCATATTATGGGCACTAGCACAGTCAAAGGTCAGAGGCACATGATATGAATGCTTTTTTCCAGAAGAAGAAATAAGATTTTTATATTCCTGAGCATATAACTTAGTTCATGTCCCTGGAAGACAGTACCAAGGAAATCCTAATGAAAGAACTAACGAATCATAGGAACAACTCTTCCTATTTTGCCTCCAGCTACAGTAAGTTGACCACATAATAACTCAGCTGCAGTGTGCTAGTTACCATTCATGCATTATAATTTTACTTTCTACATGTGTTACCAGATCATGTTTCCTCCGAAGTTTTTTACTCCTCCTCTTCTGACAGAAAGGCAAAGAATGCTTTAAGAAGTTGCAGTTTTCACTCTTTAAAACTGGTTAGTAGAAATTAACTTCATCTTGCTACTTTATGGAATTAAGTCTCACAATCTTTTCAGATAAAAAGAGTTTATCATTTTACACTTCAATAACAGCTGAAAGAGCCCAAAGCTAAAAAAGAAGTTGTCATACTGATGAGAAAATGATCCAGAACCATCTTAGACAAATATCTTAATAAGTAAAACTTTTCCTCCCTTGCTTTGGAAACAGAGATACAGAACCAGCCAGATCCTCATTAAAAATTTACTTTTGAGGAAGGAGGGAAAGAGAAGAGCTGAGGCACATAGCTGCAGTGATTTCTCAAAGAAACTTCCAGGCAGCAGCTTAGAGTCTGAGAAACATTGGCTTTCTCCCATCTTTAAAAGAGAAGTGCGAGTTCTGTGTTCTAGCACGGATTTTACATCTGACAGCAAAGACCACACACAATTTCACAGGCATTGGCAGGAGTTCACACGAGCCCACACATTTCTGGTAGGGGGCAAGAACTCAGTACGTTGACCTAAAGTAGGAGAAACCCTTAAACCGTTTGTATGTAAATGTGCAGAACAAATTTAGACATGCAAATTCTGAAGGTAGGTGCACTAAAACAAAATGAGGAAAAATCTGTTTTATGACAGAAGATTTGTTGAAGTGCCCAGGAACACTAGAAAACTGTGGCAGCAATAGAGTCTGCTTGGCCAAGAGCCTGTCAGCGTAGAGGAAGCAGAATATTTCACCTATTAAATAGTTCCCGTTACATTTCTCTCCCTGAGCAGAACTTTAAGAGGTCTGCTACTCATTCCAGCTGCAGAATCTCTCCTTCTAAACATAACTTTGACCCATTTTCAACTTCATTTAATAAACCAGCCTTGTAGACATTCAGAATTATTTCTAGCATCACTTATATTTTATTATTATTATTATTTTGGGGGAAGCTCCATGACAAATTTTGCATGGCCAAAGGAGGAATCCATAAGAAACATATGCAGTTACATAAATTGTGGTCAACGACTTCCTGATATTGAGTTCTATTAGACTGTAGAATATTCTCCCAAAGGAAGTGAAGGAGACTCTGCCATATGAGACCTTTGAAATATGTAACAACAGAAAAGCAGCAGACATTAACTCTGTAGTAACTACAGGACTATCACTTGTAGTAGCTACTTCCAGAATTTAGATTTTGTCATGGTTACTCTCAATAGTAAGGTCAATTAAACACTGTAAAATCCAACAAAAGACCATATAAATCTATTTGCATGGTTTCCTCAGTCTTTAATAGGTTCTTGCAGCACAGGAACCAGATGTACTTTTATTGAACTGGGACCTTAAATATGGTATAATCCATATGGCCAGAATAAGTAGGTAATAATAGTGAATTTACTGGGGGACCATAATAATTATAAGGTATTTCTCTTTATGACATGTAAGCAAAAGTTAACCTCAAATGTCATTTACAAACTATTATTTTCATGTATGAAATAAGCTATGTAGTAAGCAGCAGTGAGACCGCACTGACTGAAAAAAAAGAAAAAAAGAAAAAGAAAAAAAAAAATACCCTGTGCTCCAGGAAGAACAGATGATTATTACCATGGCTGGGTTCTGGTTGTTTCCCAGCTGAATAGCAAGGAAGAGACCTCCCTCCAAGCACAGATCCCCTTCCCGTTCAGAGGAAGGAAAAGAAATCCTCACCTCCCAGCATCATCCCTCCCTGAGGCCGGGCCTTCAGGAACCACTGTGTTTCATGGGAGATCTGCAGCCCAAGTGCTCCCAGGTTTCGGCTGAAAGACGAGAAACTCCTTGCCATGTGGGATAAGTCCACGCGTGAAGCTATACCCTGGGCTGTTAACAGAAGCCTGAAAAGTTGCCCTCCTAGTCATATACTCAGCACAGGATGGAACTTGTCAGGCAAACAGTCCAAAGTTTTTTGTTCCTTTACATATTAAATAAAAACTTCACCCAGACTTATGTGCTTTGCTCCTTCCCCAGACCCTTGTCCTTGCAGCTGCCCCAAACAGATGTGTCCCAAATAGAAAAAGAAAAAAGTCCAAGCCCTGACTGCCAGCCACTGCTGCCTAAGTTATTATTATTCATTGTGCAAAGGACTGTCTGGGTAAATAATGCCTATCATTTTCTCCCTCGCTCCAGTTAACATTGCTTTTGAAGAAAACTGCTCTAATACAGAATTTCTCATCCAAAAGTAACAGGACAACACTTAAGTCTAATTGCACCATTGTCTTCTTTTGATATAGGCCAGAACAAAAAATGAGAACAGATTTTAGAATCAGCTAAGGGTAACAAGTTCTGGAACATGCAGAGAATCGCAACATTTCAAACTTCCATATCTTTCTTCAAGGGATATCCATATAGCCAGCATGAATTTGGTACAACCACAATCCACAAATCCATTAGAATTTTTCATCTGCTTTTCAAATGATCACTAAACGCTTCTAAGGTTGGACAGAGTTTTTATCCCCCTCTCCCTTTTTTTAATTTTTGGAAGAGAGGAGTCCTTCCTAAATTTTTTAAAATTATTTTTACTTTCAGTAGAATTCATTTGCAGTGTATATATCTATGTAAGAAAGATCAGATTTGGCTCTCCAAGTTGTATTCAGCA
Source organism: Centrocercus urophasianus (assembly GCF_019232065.1). Lineage (NCBI taxonomy): Eukaryota > Metazoa > Chordata > Aves > Galliformes > Phasianidae > Centrocercus > Centrocercus urophasianus. Next base: position 13,010,123 of record NW_024884364.1, on the reverse strand, counting down.
AAAGAACATCCAAAATTCATTTGACAACTTTAAATGAATTCAGTTTGAAATAATAAAAAGGCTTCTGCTGTAGAACAAGTTATAAGTAAAGCTTCTCATCCATATTTGAAATGAGATTCTACAGTATGTTAAGGCTGTTTTCTTCATGATCATGCTGGTCCCTCTTCCCGTTCTCTTGGGTTGATATCAACAACAGACTTTCTTCCCTACAAATAGAGATGCTTTTTCAAAGGTTTGATACATTTTGCCAGCAGACTGCTTGCAAACACCACTTTTTTCCCCACTTGTGGTTGCACGAATACATGTCTATATTCTCTAGAGACAACTAGACCAGAAGTACAAGTGAAGGACTTGGAAGAGGAGTTGAGGAGGACACAGCTCCTTTATAAGCTCATATCAGCTGACCTCAACAGCAGACGACAGTTCAGGGAACCAAATTAGCCAAACAGCCACTGTTGAATAAAGAGATCTTATCCATAATATCACCAACCTTACCTCCAGCTTCTCATGATTTTTCATTAAATCAAATGACTGAATGAAATGAAACATTTTGAAAGTCCTTGGTATCTAACAATTTCTTAGTTTCCAGCGAGAGTCTCTTCCAGGACATACGAATTATTCTCTTCTGAAAAGCTAAATTTAAAGCACGTATCATTCTCAGAAAAGGGGATAAACTACGTTAACCCAATCCCTTTATTTAGGCAGAGAGCAGAGGAGAGGGGCTCAGTCACCAAAACAAAACTCCACACAAAAACAATATGATTTTCTTATGGAATATACTAAGTGAGCATCTCGTTAAGTAAAACTAAGCATCCACAGAGAGTTATTGTATGCAGTGGGAGTTGTAGCAACATTTGTGATTTTTAAGATACAGCTACACATCCACTGCATCTAAGCTTGTTGGCATTGAATTCGTTCATCAGCAACAACTTCATCATCTCAACAACTTATCTGGCTTCAGTTTAAGAAAGTGCCTACAGGTGAAAGGCTTTGTACTCCATCACCCATCACACACCTCCTGCTCCTGCCAACATCCATATATTTAACTGTGTAGCATTCACAACTGCTTGCTTCTTCCTCACCATTCAAAAATCAATTCTGCGAAGAGCAACTAGGCCTTAAAAAAGAACAGCTAATAATTAATTATACTCCCGTGGTCTTCCAGCAAGCTTGTATGCATCATTGACTGTTGGATGCTTTTAATCAAAGTGCTTCATTATCATATACTAATGCATCAATTTATTTACTTATTTATTTATTTAAATACAGGATGACATTTTTATAGCAGTAACCTAAAACTTTCTATCCATATATCTTGTTATTTAAGAAATGTCATGTAAAACTACAGATACAATAGCAAGCTATTCTTTACTTTGGAAGTGGCATCCACACAAGTACAACAGGAAGAGAAAAAAACTGGGATCAAATTGCTTTTCTTCAACAGACAGCTATGAACGTAAGCAACTTTATGTTAGTTTTTAGGATTCTTTTTGTCCCCACCATCTAGCTGAAATTGTTACCCACTCTGTTAGCAGAGTGTGATGATAATGAATTCCCCAATCCATATGGTAGTCTCCACTAAGCAGCATTATTCACCACTGAGAAATCCATTTTGCACATGTGTACAACAATCATTTGTTTAGCACTTCTGAATATCAACAGCACATATTGCTCGTCTGATCAGACAAAACAGCCTGGAAAGTCTGGTTATGAGGTGATACTAGTTACAAGGCCAATATCATATCTGTTCACCTACGTCATTTAGCTCTGCAGTTTCTTCTCTTAAAAAGCTCTGAGTCCTTCCCACGTATTTTAATTATATAGGATTGACTAGTGTCCAAAAATACATAATAAATGCTGTCTCAGAGAAAGAAAATCCCTTTCAAGCACTCCCAGCAGTGAATCTCCACCCTTTCCTGCTTACTCAAGGTTCACTCTTCTCCATAAATATGTGTTCTCAATGAGCAGGTCTACAGCTTAAAAATGTAGATAGTTTCTAAATATATTTTAAAAAAACATTTGAATTCTTTTTTTTTTTTTTTCCTTGCACTTGTTTGCTATTCATGTTTTTCTTGTGTTGCTTTTAATCTGTGTATTGTTGATAGGATTTTTATAGAAGTTACATATAAAAAAAAACCTTTGTGTTTTGAGACACAGTAATCATTTGCTAGCCTCTAATGGAAAATTAATCATACAAACACTGATACATATATATAGCCTGTCTTTTTGAAAAGGCATGGGTAAACGGCACGCAAGCAGCAAATTCCAAGAGCATGAGGTCAGTTCTGTCTTGATTATCTAATTCCACATCAGTTCTCACACAAAAAAACAAGCTTTAGAGATCCTAAAAAGCATGGTGAGTAAAAACAAGTCTCAGGCTAGACAGACGTGATTTAGTGGAACAACACAGGTGACACTGCACAACTTGAATGGTTTCTGCATCACCTCTCCCATCTCTTTCTCACGGAGACAGAAGGCAAGGAGCACTTCACTTACACACAGTGGTACATGGGTTAAAGATTGTACTGTAAAGGCCAGCTCATGATGAAGTTACATACAGCCTCCACCTGCTCCTGTAAGTATGGGGCCTCTGTGGCCTGCTGGGTACCCACTGCGAGTACTGCTACAGCAGGGTGCCCATGGAGCATCTTTGGGCACAGAGCTGCTGTGGGCTATCCTAAAAGCTCCAAAGAACATCTTGTAAAGCTTTCTAGTTCCATAGGAATATAAGCCTTTGGCTCACTTCACTGCAATGGTTTTAGGAGTCAGCAAACGTATCATCAGGAAACAGGCTCTGTAGCTGTGGTATGAAGTTCAATACTGTTTTTCTTCATTGTAATGCCCTAAGATCTCATCATTCTGGTTTCCTTAAGGAATGTCTTGGAAATCTCTGGAGAAGGCGTACCACAGTAATATCAGATAATTCAAGGGAGGTGTGGCTGATAAATGACTAAAAAGGATCACAAGCCTGCTTGTTTTTTTTTTTTTTTTTTTCATCTTGTTTTTAGCTACCTACATAGTGCAAGAACAACAAGGAAAGATTTGATACCACTCTCACAAAATGAGAAATATTAAGAACAGAGACTTGATTAAAAAACAAACAAACCTTAAAATCTCATCCATCTTGCTTTTCTAAAGAGTATCCTGGCCGTATCTGCAGAATGCACACCGTATCAACATTGCTAGAAATGTGAAATACCACAACCTTATCAGATCCCATTTTCTCCAAGTTAGAACTCGTTAGGTGTTGGCTCGGTTTATCAGTGACAAGCCCCCTCCTCCAAAGACCTGCACAGAAATTGACAGATTACTCCAGTGAGTGGTGTTTCACAAGCAAGAACAAACAGTTCTCAGCTCCAGAGTATTTTAAATGGTGTAAGCCAAGATCCCTTTCCACTCTCATTTAATGCACTTCTGAGACCGAATAAGCAGTTGACATAAATCTCCATGGCACCATACACCCTTGCTGGCACCAAGGCCTTAATGCTTTGCTGCTTCTGGAATGCAAGCGGTCACTCAGGCTGTTCCAAGAGCGATCTAGATGTAACATAAACAGGAAAATGACTTTAAGGAAGCTTTTGGGTCTCCCCTTTCCACTGTGAAACACAAACTGTCTCTTCAGCACAGATTATTTTAACATACAGAAAAAATGCATATAGGTATAAAGTATTAGAACAATAACAACAGGACAGCAGTCTGGTGCTGAGATATGTTGGAATATGTCTGAATGTGCTGAAAACAGACGTTTTACGTTCCATCCCAACAAAAGAAAGAACTGATATCAGGCGAGCTGATTTGAAAAACCTTTACAGAGGAGTTTTCTGTGAGTTCAGTCCTATTTCTCCTTACAAGTAATCTTCTTCTGAGTTCTTACAGAATTCAATGCTCAGACATTCATTTCCAGAATTGTATTTAAAGTTCAGCTTCCTACAGCACTAAAGAAAAGTGCAAGCAGCTCAGAAATATGCTTTCCACTTATGTACATTCAGATAGGAATTAAACAATGTAATTAAGCTCTGACTGCCCAAGCTGTAGCATCCAAAGCATTTCCTCGAGTACGAAAGGCAAGAAAAGTCTCAGCTCATTTGAATGCACTAATTGCCTATGAGATGCATAATTTCCTAAGCTTGTGTTCACAGAGATGCTTTTATATAAAGGTCTCAATACGTTTCATTAGAGCTGGTCGGTAAGCATTGCTGGGTCACATTTGTCCAAGCACAGTGACTGCTGCCAGCACAGAGCACAGCAAAAAGGTGTGTACAGAACAGCACCCCTCTCCTCCAACAGCAGCAGCTGGGGTTGACGCCAAGAGGGTGTCAGGCCAGGCTGCAAGGAGCACTGCCACGCAATCACCCTCTGGGTTCTGGCTGTTCGGATGTTGTGGCACAACATCTGCAAGAAAACTGGGGAATGTGGAATTGCCTTCCCTCAGACAAACACCCCACTCATCCAGCATTAATTTCAGTATTAAGTTGTCCTGTGAATTAGCAGATCTCACCATGATGAATCCAGCTGATGGCACTAAACTCACCAGGGAGGGGAGGATGTCTCCTCCTTTCTTCTAGAAAATCAAACACAACATCCCAGCCTTCTGTTCTGCCTCCCAGGCAAATCATCCCACTTCTGCACCAAGCACAGACCTGTCTGCTTCCCCTCTCACAAGTACCATTACATGATGGAGCAGCTGGCACAGGAGGGCACACATGACAGGCTAAATCCCTGAGCTTCAGTGGCTGAAAGCCATTTCCAAACATACTTTGCGTTGCTCAGCTCGCCCAACTGACGCCTTCCCCCAGTCTGCACACTGTGACTGTGCAGAAGCCTTTGGACTTGGGATATGATTCCTTGTCTCAGGCACTTCACTGACAGCCGTGGAAAATCCAAGTTTCTGGCAGTACATAGTAATCCCTAAAAAAATTATAAAGACCATTGGTTCCTACTCAAAGAAACATTTCAACATTCAGGAGTGATGCAGCAGCGTCCCAGAGCACACTTATGCCGCAGTCACAGCTCCAAAATGGTCAGCTTGGGCCATCACAGAGGTGTTTATCATGGCCTTAGCTCACCGACTGACAAGCTGTCTCAGGCATTTCCACTCCAGGCAGAAATGTACTTGCAGGGAATAGCTCCTAAAAATTGTTTCCTTCAAGTGAGATATCTGCCAATCAATAAGCATCATTATTCAAAACAATAAGCTCAAAAAGATGTGTGTAGTTGGGGGGAGGGAGTGGAGGAAGAAGGAGAACTATAGCAGAAGTACAAAGTTACTGCCACAAATGAAAGGTCATTTCACCAATTATCTCCTCTGCATATTTTGCATTAAATGCTGCATTATTCATAGCTTTTTCCAGGCTTTCTTCTGATTGTTATATGGAGAACTGAGTATTTACATAGAGCATAAGGTTAATTTACAAGTCATTGAGAAATTATGATGATAGATTGCAGTTTAATAAGCAGTAACATTGGAAAAACTATAGGTATGTACATATGTAAAATAAATATACTGTGTTTAATTGATTGAAAATGCTGCTTCACTATTCTATGCGCTGCCACCACTATATAAGAAAAGTGACACGAAGAAGGATTTCTGGTCTGAATAAGCACTGCCCAGCAATTAGGAATTACACATTAAGGCAGCTTAAAAGAGTTTAATTTCCTTTCCGACTTGATATTCCGACTGATAAACTTCTTCTAATTACATTGTGCTAATACCACACTGCCTCTATTTACAAATTTTAATACTGAACAGAAGTCTTTGAAGCCACACTTACAGCAAGCTCTTCCCTCCCACACGCACAGCCCATCCTCTTCTTTCCCAATATCCTGTTGACTCCCAGCAGAGAGGAGCTGGAGGGTACAAGTCACCCTCTCAGCTACGACTGATGGAGGCTGGGTGGAGGCCAGGCGTGAAGCCCATGGGTTGTTACTGACAGAGACAGATGCCTCTCGAAAACAAATGCATAGCTGTACAGATGGCATCAGCAAGACATCTTTGGCTTCTTCAACTAGGGGATGTGATCCCACGAAGAAGTGTTTCTGAAGAGATAAGAAGAGTATGATAGGAAATAACGGCTTGCCTATCAAGTGGGAAAGATTTTAAGCTAGATTGAACAACAGCGGATACCGAAATTCTTATGTTCAAAAAGCAATGATCTGGCCCAGAGGGCTGAAATCTGAGGAAGTGATAAGAAACTGTAATAGGGTCTATCAGATGATGCAGCAGTGAGCAACTTTGTGACACTTATTTAATGTCTATGTAGTAACTCTAAGTGTGACAAAGAAGGGAAGAATTAGAATCTAATATTTGAACAAGTACTACAGGAGATATTCTTGGACAAACTCTATAAAGCTGAGCGCAGATTATTTTTGAGGAAGAATGCAGAAGAATATTCAGTTAAGTTTCAAGGATGTATATAAAAGTGAAACCAGGAGAAAGAATTGTGATGTCTTTGCTGTAGTCTTATTGTGTATAGCTCAAAGATTAGATCAAAAAGCACAGCAGAAAGGAAGCCACCATTCCATTCCCTGGTGCAGAGGGTAGAGAACTTCAGCTACGTTATGTTGGCAACGCAGCACAGTGCCACACAGACAGATTGGAATTCCATGGGGTAACCTCTTGAAGGAATCGCCTTCTGTTTACTCCCTCCAAAAACTGCAGAGGAAATACTGAAGGGAATCTATTTCAGCTCTTCTCCTGACTAACAGGAATACCAGTGGAGAATTTCACATATGGGGATAATAAATAACACTTTAGATTAGAGCAATAAAAAAGTAGGCACGTATACATACATGATTATTTTAAGCAAAACATCTCTTCTGATACAGAGAGGAACAGAATGCATAGCAAGACCACCAAGGCAGGCCAGAAGTTATTTCAGCACTTCAAAACAGAAAGGAACATAAATCATACGTCAAAAGCAAGTATACATGACCAAGGAATACAAAAGAACCAACATCAATCAAAGTGCATTAAAGACAAGATACAAAGATAACTAGAAATGGACAAAACACAGCAAGAACCACTTCATCAGCTTACAAGAAGTAACAAAGGAAAGCAACAGCTTCTTCCCAAAGAGAAAAAGATGAAGCTCCCTGGTGTCAAAGATTTCCCAAAAAGTGAAAGCAGCACCTTCAGACTCTAGGGGTAACAAATGGAAGGAGGAGCACACACCACAGCAGAACAATGGCTGGGCTGGCCAAATTTTACTCAAGCTATGAGACTTGGACAAAATTCTCCTCAAATACATTAAAAGTTGCAGGCAGCAATCTCCAGAGCAGGTGAGAGAATCTTTACAAAACAAAGGAGGACAGGAAGAGCCCGGGGAGTTGTGCACAGCAGCTACTTTTGATAAGGAAAGAGCACCTCCTGCTTGCATGAGAACAGTCAACTGCCCAGAAACCACTGTCACTTTATCAAAACTTGTGGATGAGATGTGATCAAGTGTCCAGTTTCCACAGGCAGACTCCTGTTTGTCATGGAGGCACATCATTTAGACAAAGAATGACTGACTCATTTGTCCCAACCATTCATAAGGTGGATGACTTTGCATTCCTAAATTAATTGTGACAATAGGATAAAAGTCTCATTTCCAGTCTTTCCTCCCTCTCTGCTCTTATACAAAGCATATAAAAGGATAAATAGGTAATTCTCTAGGTTCTCAGCGTCTACTTGATCTCCACGGGAAGTTCTCCACTGACACAGGATAATTAGGAAATTTCATACTGCTCGGACCTGTAAGAGCGCACATCTCTGTAGCGGTGAGGAAGTGGTAGGTTTGCTCCAATAAAACCTAAATTAGGACAGCATTCCCCTATCATTATCTTTGACTTCTCTGGGAACCCAAATCACAGAGAGGAAATGCTTAACTGCCATCTCCCATCCAGCTGTGTTTGCACAACTGAAAAGGACACCAGGCAATCTCCTGACTGTGCTCAGAACTGGGGCCCAAGCCCTGCTTGCCTCATAAACACACAGTATAGTGCACATCTGGAAAACAAAGAAGAAAGTTTTAAATGGAGCTGGAAGGTAAACTACAAGCAGCAACAGTTCTTTAAGAAAGTTACGGTCACAGGGGACACGTGAGAAAGCATGGTTCAAGACAGCAAGAAGTTGCTTTGAATCGTGAGCCTCACTGAACAGTTTACCTGTTGCTGTGTTTACGCACTGCATGCCCAGAGAATATCCTGTAAGGATTTCTGAAAATACTCCTTAAGTTTTCAACAGACATTACACTCTTCGCAAAATGGAAAAGACAGAGGGTTTTGCCTGTACTTGGTGTTGGAAACTTTAGTTTAAGTTTACTTAAGCTTAACTTTAGCTTCAGTTTTCATAAGGGAAATATACTTTCACGACAGTAGATAGAAAATACAGGACTGAGTTTATGCTTTAAGCATGCTTAACAATATTTACTGCATGAGTAATGCCAGACGTGCAGTGGTACAGAATTTCTAACCATTCACAATTTAATAAATTTTAAACTCTGATTATCAAAATGGTGGCTAGTCTCTTTACACATATTGTAATTGTCCATCTTTTTTGATAAAATATTTCATCAAAACATGCTAACTTTAATTCATTATTTTGAAAATGCATTAAAACTTATTTTACACTGAATATTAGTCTTTCTTCTGTACTTGATAAAGATTTATAAAAAGCTCTCCTTCTGAAGAACTTGTGCCATTTATTCTTTTTCACCCAGGAAGGTACAAATAAAGCCTTGCTGTGAGCCACAATGGACTGAGGCCCCTAGGCCACTAAGGGGCTGTGGCATAACATCAGCATGGTTGACAACAACACTCAACAGACCTCAGCCCCCATCCTCCTGCCACCTTTCCATCACTCTGGAACTAGGGAAGGTTTTGTTGTGGATTTCAGCATACAAATCAGTCTTAGAGAAGCCTGTTGTGGCCAGCTTTCACATTTCTACTATGGGATAGCATCTTCACAATTCTGAATGTACAACAGTTCATGACAAACATAACACTGCATCATTTCTGAACAGCTCCTAAGGAGTTGCCTCATGCAAAAGACTTTTCAGGACACACGGTCTACATATTTGAGTGCAGAATAGCTTTCTACTACAACACAAGATAGACAAAGTGGATGCCGGGATGGAACACCATCAAAATAAGAGAAAGCTAAAAAGTCAGATCAAACATCCATCAAGGATTGTTTCAGTACACTTGATTGCTCTTTTGTGGACTACTTTTTTTTTTTTTTTTTTTTTTTTTTTTCCTCCAGGTTCTCTCTTGCACCTCTATCAATCTGTCTCAATACTTAGAAATCAAGCATGAGATGTTACGGCTGTAAGCCACTATTAGGCAAGAGAGTGGTGACATATGGGAATTGCTCATCATTATTTGATCTCAAGTGATTTCCAATAATGCCGTGCTGTCACAATAATTTGCATTCTTATTAAGATGAATTAAGATCATCACGTTGTATCATGACACACGTCATTAATACAAAGCAGCTTTGTGCCTTTATCAGTAATATGTGTTTCCACAAAAAGCCCACAATGTCCTTGCACTAAAAAGCTTATAATGTTAAACGACCTATTCTATACTTTCCCCACATGACCAAGACAAATCTTTTCTATGGTTTCTTTGTATATTATGAAGCATTGCGTATACACTGAGGCAACGTTTTGCCTGACGTTGAGTGGAAACACACATATTCCATTAATATCACCCTGTACTGTTTCTGGCTTTTATACCCAAGCTCAGAGATAACACACGCAGAGTACATTAACACACTCCAGTGGATTTAGGTTAACAGCCGAGTAATGAAAAGATAAACATTTATAAAACCTGATATGATACTGCATCCAGGTGGACCAGGACCAGGTGGTAGATGCCCCACATGAATGGAAGTGCCGAGGAGGAGATGCTCCTTTTATCCCTACACACTACTTTATCTTGACCTTAGAACATGATATAATTTAAAATACATGCTCTTCTATGATAGAGAAATTTTGTTTCTTAAAAGAAGAAGCTATTTTTCAAATGCTATCTTTTAATTTTGAAAAAGACTGCATTCATGCCAGAATATCAAATACTAATATTTTTTAAGCAATCTGAAGCACGGAAAGCTTAGCCAGCAATAGAAAACCCATACAATCTATCCTCTATTGTCTGAGGGTTAATATGGTTATACCAAGCCTATTACTTCTGAGACTCCTAATGAAAAATGTTCTATTTAACAAAGTGAACATCAACATCCTGAAGAGGTTCCTCAGCTGTCTTCTACCTTTAATTTTAATTAACAAAACAAATGGACAGTAAATTCAAAGCAAAGAATCAACATTAATCTCTAAATCAAAAGGATTTATATTGAGATTACAATTAATCACATGCATGAAATATCTTATTTAATAGGGTGATGCCCTCAGTTACTTTGTTTAATCACTAAAACAATTCAATTTCCAAAATTAGGATTTGGAACCATTCCAAGCATATCCCATTAAGATTATCAATCCAGTAAGAACAGTGACACTAGAGCCCTGAAAAAATAAACTCGTCAAAAGTTTTTCTTCCTACACCAAATGTAAAGTATGCTCAGAGTGAGCCTCAATTAAAAATAGGGGAAGGGGTGTAAAACCACCTAACTGAGGAGGCAAACCCAGGACATTTGCACTAAAATTTAGTGAAATTATTCAATCCTCTTTCAAATGAAGGCCATTAAGGCCATATTTTAGCAAGTAAACTCCACTATACTCCTAGATTTCCCTCCAGATACACTGGCTGTGAGTTTGGGTAATTAACATGGAAATGATATTGCCATCATCCTTAATAAGGAGAAGAGAGAACACAGTCTTAGATTTGCACTCAGAATTACCAACTGCTGCGTGGCACTATTGCACAGACATCAGGTCATGGCCTAGATGCACGGACATGCTGTCATCAAACTGCAGGCTCCTGGACAGATGTCAGCTACAGCTTTCACAGCTGGCTGTGTCTTTTATTCATGTCAACTTTAAACCTGCTTCTTCAGCCATCATATTCAGGTAGATGTAGTACAATTGTTTATCATGCCCTTCCATGGTCAATAAAGGCAATCAAATAACACCTAAAACACTAGAAGTGGTGGGATTTAATAAGGCTGGATCTACCTCTCAGCAAAGCACTACAGTCAGTTTGGATTTAACCTGGCCATAATGTTTTAACGTTCACATCAAAACATGGCAAGAACAATTCACCAAAACATGAATTGACATACACACACGTCTTTCACATCAAGCCAAATACTATAACTCTTTGGATATTGCCTCTGCAACATTAGCACAATACTATTCATAATATGATCAATAAGGCTGTCCTCCTACCAACCTCCCCACTCAGCTCTCACTCTGTGTCATGGTGGATTTATTTAAAAGTAAGGTACATATTAGTCGAATGTTGCCAAATAATTTCTATTTTTCCTACTGCACTCTATCTTCCTTCTTAAAAAGAAAGAAAAAAAAAATTGAGCTGTGGAACTCTGAACATTACAGATAGTGTTTGCAAGATGATAACTGTGTCACATCCTAATGGAGAAGAGCAGTCACCTACAGCTTTCTTATTTAAAGAACACTTCTCATTTGAAAAGTCATTTTTCAAGTAGGTTTCCTTGCTCTATATGCTCAGAATTGTGTTGCCAGCATAAGCCCTTCTGGCTCCCGACCCCCTCCACATGCAAAACTTCCTCGATCACCTTCTCCCTTCCCTCTTTCTCACGGTTCTAGTCATTTATTGCTTTTTAATCTCAGAAAAGCAAAAGATCACCTGCACAGGATAGTCTTGAAGCCAGACTTGTCCCAAGAGCTCTCCACCATGCTGTGGTTTGCAGGAGTCACATGCAAGGCAGTGAAGACCGTCTCCCCTCGCTCACCCTGTCTTTAACCCCAGTCTGCATCTCCAACCTGCACCGCAGCCCTGGGTCACCACCCTCAGGCCTGGCTGACAGTACCTCTACAAGGAGACACAGATCCACAAGACAGAACAAAATGTAGCGTTATCCCTAAAGCCCATCTTGCCACTCTGGACAGATTATTAGCTTAACTCCTTCCTTTAACTCTCGGGAAAACACAAGTGCATCCATTAGAGCAAAGTGCTGCAGGACCAGCACCAGAGAAAACAGACATCTGCATGCTGGAACACACTCAGCACCTCCCCCTAAGCATACACACAGTAGAACCAGGGAGCTCTGATGGAAGAACACAAGGCCAGGGCCGCTATGTGCCATCACAGGTAGGGCCATTCTATTAATCGTGCTGGAGGAGGCAGGAGGAATTGCACCAGGCAGCTCTTCACAGTCAACGTGTGGGCCCTGCCATGCTCAGCAGCTATAGGTGGAGGCAGTGGCTGAGGACAAAATACGCTGAGCAGTGGAACAGCCTTCTTAGCAAAGCTCCTCTGCGGCAAGGCAGCAGCTGAAGGGCTGCGCAGATTACAAGTCCAAGTCTTCACTGAGTATGAAATTGGCTGAATATTAACAAAATGCAAGCTCCATAATAAGCTAGATAAGGTGCAGGACATAACTACAACCGATGGAAAGCTTAATTAAAACACAGATATTTTGCTGTCATACTCAATATTTTAGTTCTGTATGTTATTTTGTGATTTTTATGAAGTTTTTTTTTTTTTGGCTAGGTCTCTTCCTTCTGAAGCTTATTTAAGGAGAAATGTTCAATGTTTGAATCACTTAATTCTCTTTCAAAGTTCTTTCTGAAAAAGAACATAAGCCACATGAGGGATTGAAGTTAGGACTGTTCCCTAACTAGTCTTCCATCCTCTGAAAAATGTTGTTTTGTTACTTTCAGGGACACTACAGACTTGCATTTCCCTGGGTTTCTGATGCACATGAGAGAAATGCCAGTGGTTAGTACAAAAATTGGCTAAGCTACTTGGTAGGGAAGGAACAGGCTTGCACAGAAAATTTCCTCAGCCAGCTCATCTTCTTCCCATGTCAGCCACCATAAAGAGTATTAACTAATGAAGTAAATATCTTTCAGAGTACATAAAGGGAACAGCTTCCTAAACCATTCTTCGCTTTGCTGCTACAAATCTAGGAATAGAATATATGAGAAGGATCCATCTTACTTTTTTATGAGCACTCACAGAAAATTTAAAGAATTGAGAGCAACACATCAGCCTTCTCCAACCCATCAATCCTATTTCAAAAAATTCAGAAAGATATAAAAAAAATCCAAAGACAAAAGATAGTGACAAGAGCCAAACCAAGCACCTGGTCCTGCTGATTGCCTGTCCTGCCCACTCGATAGCCATATCTCACACACTTGTGCTAGCTGCAGTCCGTACAGGGCAGGAGTATTGTGCTGCCACACAGCCTGGTGCTCAGCCTGCCAGACCACTGCCATCCTGCACAGCTTCCTTGGTCACGTAGAGCCAGGGTGGGCTGATTGATTGCGCTTAATGGGGGAAACAGGAGACCTCAGGTTGGGGGAAACTGATCTTTCTCTGTGGCGGTAGAGGCCTGCCCAGCACGGCACCAGTGCTGAGCAAAGTGGAGTGGTTAATGGAGAAGAATTGATCCACCCAGTCCTTGTCAGACAGCCAACTGCTGCCTCAAACAAAGACGCCTATGTGTAACACTACCAGGCAGTTGCTTAAATCATGCCACAGTTTATAATTCCTCCCCCATACGTCCCCCCCACTGAAATCCACCCTTCCTTTTTAACAGCTACTTATGCCCTGGACAACCTCCTTTTCTCCACGCTTTGAGGACTGACAGTGGAAAAACACCCTTGAGGCAGGACAGCCTTACTCCTCAGATCCCCTTAGGCCATTTGTGCTTTCTATCAAAAGCAGAACCATAAAGTACCCTCAGAAAAGTCAGAGAAGTCCAAACCAAAGAATATTCTCCAAAGAAGATAAAAAAAAAAAAAAACAGAGGGAGACCTTGTAAAACTTCCCCACTGATGTTGTAGCCACTGAAGAAGCTAGGCAGATTGCACATAGCCTTCAGGGCTGAAGCGTGTTTCACCAAAACCTAGCTTAGGCCAGATACACCAAAGCATTGCCTTTTGGCAGCACATGACACATCTATTAAGTCAATTTCACAGCTTGATACATTTTCCCAAATTAACTCTTTATTTAATTCCTTGGTGCTTTGGAGCGAGACACACCTTCCCTTTGAAGGGTAGAAGCATACCTCTCCTTCAGATTTGAAGCTCAGTACTCATTAAGTATGGCAGAATCAGTAGAGCCCAATATTTGAACCCATAAAGGGAAGGCAGGAAGGAGATCCCACCCGCAGCAAGCAGACAGCTGCTACACCCAGCTCCTCTCACCCCACTGCAGGAGCCCCCAGGGCAGAGCTCTGCTAACAGCACTGTAGCTGAGCACAGTTGCACATTCTGGTTTTGGCATCTGTTTATCATTAAGGATAACTTCACCTGAATGACTGGGGAAACAGCCACCTGTTTTTAAAAACAGGTTTCAGCTCTTTCTCACAGGCACTATGCCTGTGCTGAGTGATGCTTTAAAAATATACCAAGACACAGCATTAACACTGCAGTGTTTCCTTACTCAGCCAGGCAGGGCAATCTGCATCTCACAAAAGGCCAACATAAGGTGCTGATAGCACCCTGATTATGTCAACATTTATTAGGTAAGTAAAAATCACCGGTATTCTTTAAAGGAAAGTGCCCAAGTGCCTACAATTAATATTTCTCCACCCCACTGAAGAAACTAACGTAACGTAATTCCTTATGTCTCCACTTGAAATGGCTCAAAACTCACAAATTATGTCATTGGAAACAGCAGCAGCTAACAAGAGGTTCAGTATAATGTATTTTCATTAGCTGAGGCTAATTGGAGCCAAATGAGTAAAACAATGCTGTAAGGGCGAGCAGCAGAAATCCTTGGGTCTTTAGGAGACGAAATAAATGAGGGTAATCAGTGGCGTATGCAGAATACGGCATGTTCAATTAATATAAATAGGATAGCAGTCAACTGCAGCGCTCCACCGAGGCACAGACGAGTGCTGGTGGGCAGCAGATGTCTTATTATATTGTACAAACACGAGCAGTATGGCAGACAAAACCAGTGAAAACACTCCGGTTTGAGGGATACCCAAAAAAACAGAACTGGGGGGGAGGGGGTAAGAGAAAACACAATTTGCCACAAGAGGAGGTGCTGCCAGGCTGAGTGCAGCATGCATTCATAGACACCAGCACAGTTGCTACTGCAGGGAGCCAGGGAGAGGATGGAGAGCAGGGAGGAGGCAGCTGCCTGTCACGTTAGAGACAAGACAGTCATGGCAGCTCTACCCTTGGCAGCTCTAACACTTGCCACCTGCACGCACAGATATTTTATGGGGGTGGATTATCTGAGCCATCCTCCTCCTCCTCCATCTTTTCATCACGTCAGTTTAATTGTTACAGTAACGATAGTAAATTGATTTTGCTATTTCAGCTTTCAGACCCTCCTGAAGTGAGAACAACCAACCTTGTCTTTCACTTCAATCTTCTTCTCAATAAGATCAAGGCTGCTGTCCCTCAATTTTCTCTTCTTTTAGAAGAGAGAATAATGAGATCCCTCTTCAGCTTTCACCTCTGATCTGATCTGTGGAAAAGTCTGATTTTTTTTTTTTTATTATTATTATTTGTATTTTTCTCTCCTCACTAGGCAACCTTCTTTCTTATTCTTATGCTCTGGAACATATGGCTTTAGAGATTGTTATTTCATGCATGTGGTCCTTTTTTTTTTTTTTTTCTTTTCTCTTTTTTAAGTTACTGGTATTTCTATTTAATTCCTGGTTTGCCTGGGGCTTTCTATGCAACTCCTGAATAGGAATTGCTGGTAATTCTATTATTACTCTCCAAATACAAAGCTCAAAGATTCATTCCCTGCACAGCTGAGAAAGACTGATAGGTACCATACAAAAACTACCAAATTTAAGCTAATAACATCAAAACTCAGGGAACTATCATTCACATCCAAAGACATTCTGCCTATTTTTCACATTCTGCAGAACACTAACAACATCCCACAGCTATTAATAACGTTACAATTTTATGATTAGGTCCACACTGACTTGACTTTCATCATCTAACATCACTAGACGATGCTTCAGTGACTTAAGCAGTGAACAATAAAAATCAGACTTCGAATGAAAAACGTGCATCTTTTACCAATTTATTAACTTGTTTTATTATTTGACACATGCAGGTTTGAGGGTTCTTTGTCTTACTCCCAAGATCCCTTCTCCCTCATTGTTCTGCTCCAGAAGAATGTAGCTTTCACATTAAAGAAACCTATTATATAGAAAAGATGTTAAACACCAGGAAGATCAAAAAGTTGTTTCATTATGAAAGCGAGGGTGAGTTAACAATTTTATTTTGTGCTGCACTGCATGGCTCGTGTCTAAAGATAACGGCATACAGCAAATTATGCAGGAGCTGTTTATGCAATATGGCCGCAAGAAAAAAGTTTGTCAAGCATACAAGATGGTATATTAGGAATGGCTTAGGAGAGAGCTGCATGCAACAGCGATGGACTGGAAGTAAAAAAGCATTGTAAATCATACAAATCACTGATGATCAGCTGAGCACTCATATCCATGAGCTGTTAAAATACTTCCTAATTTCCTGACATTTGCCCAGACATTTGTCTCCTTGCTGGATTTGTAGGTGCCAGGAACCTGCTTCCTGCTTCATTATCTGTAAGTTTTCATCCTGATTTTCACAATTAACTTCTCAGTAGTGACCCACGCTCAGCTTTTGGGACGGCTTAGACCTTGACCATTTCCTTCTTTCAAAAAGTATTTAAGCATAAGGCTCAGATGTTTGAGTTATTTTGTACCTCGCTTGAATTTCGTGCACATCTGATCATCCTTTGGATTCATGTCTTACTTAAAAGGCAGGTCTCAGCCATGGAAGGATCTCGACTGAGCATCCATTGAGCCTACCCAAGAGACTAGAGCTATTGGGCTTTTTGCAGTTATGGGACAATTAGTATAAATAAAGCTTTGATAAGTAAATACAGCAAAATTTGTTGTCACAGTGGGACAAAGTGCACACGACCTTGATGGAGATGGCTCCAGGACTAGATGCCTTTCTAGCACCATTCTGACAATTATCTAATGAACATGTATTAAGAACTATACCAACATAACTAAATACATACTTTCAATTAAAAAAAAAATAATAATAATTACTAGCATAAAATCAAACTGCCCTAACACTTGTAACAAATTTTTAGAAGAGGCCTAAGGCCTCCAAACAGTGCTTTCAAACTCCATTAGAGGCCAACTCACAGGTCCTGCTGTTGCTGGATCTAGAACAAGTACATGAAATCCTCTGCAAAAAGTTAAGCTAAAAGAATGAATCCAAGTAATCCACTAAATGCTTCATGAGCAGCAGTTGTTGGCAAACACCCTCTCCTGATGCTATTTTATTTATTCTGCACTAGGCAGATTGTGCTGAGTTATTAACTTTTCTGCCATCCTATCTGGAGGAAGTAGAATGAGTTCAGGCAGAACACACAGATCACTTGAAATTAGTTAAAATGCATGTCTGAGCTGACAGAGTTTGTTGGCAGTTCAGACAGAGAAAAGACCAGCTCCATGGATCACTGGCAGACTCTAAAAAGAAGCCTGATTCAGGTTTAAGTATTTTTTAATTTAAAAAAATGCATTCTGAGAATGAAATATTTAGCAAAAAAAAAAAAAAAAAAAAAAAACCACCACCAGCTGCCTGTAGTAACTCTGCACTTCTTTTTGTCCTGAAATTGTTATACTGCCACTAAAAACAGAATAATTCTGTTTCCTTCATTCCTCAGAGGATTGACTGAAGGAACTGGGACTGTTTAGTCTGAGGGAAAGGAGGCTGAGGGTTTTTATTGCTCTCTTCCAACATCTGAAAGGCGCTTACCTTCTCACTGGTGACAGGACAAAGGGAAATGGCCTCAAGTTGCAGCAGGGTAAGTTTAGGTTGGATATCAGGAAACACTTCTTTACAGAAGGGTTGTTAAGCACTGGAATAGGTTCCCCAGGAAGGCAGTTGAGTCACTATCCCTGGATGTGTTTAAAAACCATTTGGATGTGGTGCTCAGGGACCACATGATTTAGCAGAGGGTTGTTAGAGTTCAGAAAGTATGGTTAGGTTTATGGACTTTATGATCTTTAAGATCTTCACCAACCTGAGAGATTCTATGATTCTGTGATTACAGCAAGAAGATACTTGGAGAAAGAATCCTTACACTTGAGAAGAAATGCTCAGGTAAAACACCAGTTCCAACAAAGCCAGTGGTGAAACTGTCAAAAAAAAAAAATCCATAGATTTGGCCCTTCTGTTTTCTTTTACTCTTCCCCTTATTTTTAAGTATCTTGCCATAAAAATGGCTAAAAGTAAAAACAAACAAAAAAAAAGTTTGTTTTTTTTAAAACAAGTGTTTCCTGAAAATTGCTGCATAGTATTAAAGCAGACAGTAAAATTGTTGGAGCACATCCTTTCAAAAGCACAATCTAAGTACATTCATTTCTATTTTAAAAATGAATCAGGGCGTGTCTTTCTATCTATAAATGAACACTTTGAGTTGGAAAATAATTTCTTAAGAGACAACAGGAAGAACAGAAGTCAAAAAGTATTGTTCTCGAGCATAGTATCCAAACCATCTCCAAAATTGAAGTCCTGCAGGTTTTGCTGTTACCTCAGTATTTAGCTTTCATAAAGAACAGTGGGAGGATGGTTGGAGTGAATGAGATGCACAGTTTCACATGCACAGTTGACATCTATCTTTGTAAGCCCATTGCCTTAGAACATCTCGGTCCTCCTTAGGAGAGGTTTGAAAGAGCTGCTCAAGGTCAGGAGTCATCCAGACTTCAGTTCCAGCAGCCTGAAGGATCTCAGCATGGCTGCCTTGGGACTCAGCAGCAGTGTCCTGCTGGAAGCCACCCCACGCTCTAAGGCCAACCAGCTTTGCAGGTAAGAGGTAGGAGGTGAAAGGAAAAGGTACAGTAAGCAAAGAGAATGAAACTTTGTTTTGAAGCATATTGCACCTTCCTTAAATCTGACCATAAATTAGCCTCTTTTCTGTAACAGTACACAGAAATTAAATTCTCAATTTTTCATTTAAGTTGTTCCTCAAAGAAATGCAAGATCTTTTCCAAAATAATACTAACAGAAACACTCCAGGTTTTCTCTCACAGATAGAACTTATTGGAGGAAAAAAAAAAAAACACACAAAAGGACCATATAAATACAGCTTTCTCCACATCATATATACACAAGTGTGCATAATTAAGTTGGCTTGGTTTTTACTATATAGGTCATATTATGTAGGGCAGGTAACTTGTGACAACAGTGAGCCCATCCCAAAGGTTTATCTGATAGATTGCTTAGGTTAAGCTCCTGTACTCCATTTCCCATTAATGTACTTGTTCAAGTATTGGTGTAGGTTTCCCAATATCCCCCCTTTTTCCCAGTAGCCTTTTCTGCTCAGCTTCTTAATTGCCCTATATTGACTTGGCTACAGGGGCAGAAGGGCAGAAGAAAACAGTCTTTCAAATACAATAATAGCGATTTTCAGTTAGTGGATTCTCTTCTGCTTTGGGCTCAGATATCAGCCAAAAAAACTACAAGCGCTGACCTACTGACCTCTGACAGCCATCAATAACAACTAGGATCATGTAAATTCTTTCTCATGGAACAAAACACTCAAAATACAACTACTAAACCCACCGCACCCTGTATCAGTATATAACAAAAATAATACAGGTGTTGGCATTTCACCATATTGCTACCTCATTGAGACCAAACTATCAGTTACTGTTTCCATTGCATCAGTGTCCAAGAAGCCTAAGCCACTGGACACTCAGTAATTATATTTTACAGCCAAAGAAGATAAAAACACAAAGTTCAGCTGATGTTTATTTGACAGACTCAGAACTGAGGGGTCAAGTCTGTTAGGCAACCAGGCAGATTAAAAAGATACCAGTGAATTATAGAATCATTAAGGTAGGAAAAGACTTCTAAAACCATCTAGTCCAATCACCACCATGCCCACTAACTGTGTCCCAGAGTGTTACATCCACAGAATTCTTAAACTTCTTCAGGGATGGTGACTCCACCACTTACCTGTGCAGCCTGTGCCACTGCCTACTACCCCTTCTCAGAAAAAATGTTTCCTAGCATCCAACCTGAACATCCCCCAGAACAACTTGAGGCCACTACCTCTCATCCTATCGTTAGTTATGTGTAAGAAGCAGCCAACCTCTACTTCATCACATCCTTTCAGGCAGTTGTAGAGAACAGCAAGGTCTCCTTCAACCTCCTCTTCTCCAGAGTAACTAATCCCACTTCCCTCAGCCGCTCCTCTCTCCTCGTTTTCTGACCAGGAATTGCAGCATTGTAACCCTTCCAGACATGGAAGGCTATCCTGCGCTTTTGGTTTGACTCCTCACACACCCTTCTTTGCCCATGAACACAAAGATGCACAAAGGCTGTGGGAAAAGTTCCTATCCCCAGCAGAAGGCTTGCTGCATTTGGGAGTCCCACATCTGATTTTTCCAAAGAGGAATATTTCATTCTCCATCTCTCCTCCCTGGAAATAGTGTCAATCATCCACATTTTCCCCCAGAAGAGATGAAAGCTCAACACATTCCCGTCAGCACTGCACATCTGAAAACGATGTTATCCACGGTTCATTGCTTCACTTTGACACATTTAGGATTTTTCCTCACAGATGTAAATTTTCTTTAGGGGCAGGGAAAGACACCACGATTTCCAAGACTGTATAAATGGTTTGTTTAAATCTATTTGCTACAAACAGAAGACAGTTTTCCTATTACCATTTGCATGTCACCCTTACCCCAATTTCTACTTTACACTGCTATATTCACCTTGCCACGATATATCAGTAAAAACAAAGCCCAGAACCTAGCTAAGATGATCAGCCTCAATGTTCTTACAGGCAACATATAACCCTGAAGGGGATTTCACTCATGTATACAAAAAGCTATATTCCATCTACTGTAAAAAAAATACATGCACTTCAGTCACTGTTTTCACAGTTTTAAGCAGAAAAGAAGTAGATGGAGATTAGACTAGTAAATGAAAGATTCTAACTATTCTGTTAGAGTGCAAAATTCATCTCTGACTTCTCTCACCTTTCTTTTGCACAATGAAGTGCTTCCCAGTTCTTTTCCTATTTAAAACACTGATTGTTTTGATCTTGAGCAATACCACTAATAATTTAAAGTTACAAATGGAGTAGAGAAACTAAAGGATGAGAGCATAGAGAGAGAGCCAAGATACTAGAAATGCACTTCTCATAGATCATACACAAGAGACATTAAGGTTTTAGAAAGGTCAGCAGCTGTATAAATGCACCAGCATAAAAAGGGGCTATATTTATTTCCAAACAAAGCACATAGCCAAGAATGCCTCATGCCCAGCAATATTGTGACAATAGCAGAAAACTAAGCATTCACTAGCTAATGAATGCAGAGCTTTATTGAATTAAGAAGCCCCACAGCAGCCTTTACCTTCATTACTCCCAGGTAGGCATCTCCCCAAGGTCTCAAACTCAGGCAATTCTAAAGACAATTTTAAACACAGAATCCTGAGTTTAGAATACATTAGAATTGAGTAAGACTTCAAAACCAAGTTTTCTGCCTGTAATTTTTAGTAATTTCAGAGTACCTCAGCTCAGTGTCACTAGCCACTGTTCAGATACCATTATTTTTCCCCTGCAGATAGGGGAAGAATAAAGTTACTACATCTGCTCATCATCAGACCTCTTTCCCAAGGGAAGAGCTTCACCATGACAATGAAGACCAGCTCAGCAAGAAACACATTCAGCACTCCAACAAATGCGGTCGTCAGCTCACTAAGCCATCCCTTGAAGTTTTATTTCAACTCCTTGCTACAGAGAAGTTCTAGTCAGACCTTCTACCTCTGAAATGACCATATAGGCTCCTTCTAGCGTCAGTGCTTTTCCCTGGCCATGACTGCAGCCACTACAGCCGTTCTGATAACCAGACCCACCACACACTCAAAAGGCTGATGAACACAGATGAAACACAAAGGGGTCAGTTCAGTCTGCACTAGTAGTTACAAGGTGTCATGATTTAATCATTTTTGGTTATTGGTATTCCACATCATAACATCATGTAGTGCATTAATTCCAGTTCCAGGCACCTGTCCCAGAAGAAGAACTACATGCCTCAGAGGACTTTTCATTCAGCGAGGAGATATAAACCCCTGGCAAGGTCACAGGACCTCCTCTTTTTCCCCTTTTTGGCTCTCCTTCTTGCTCCTTGACCCCACCACAGTCTCACCTCAGCATTAATGTAAGGCCTTCAGATACTCTTTCTCATTATATCTGATTTATTAGCTTCAATTCTAATTATACTGTATTATAGTGTGTTATCTTGCATTCTGATATCTTACTTAGTAAATTAGTTTGTTTCTCCTCAGATCGTTGCCTCTGCTTTTAATTATTTGGGATCCCCTGTTTCCTTTCCTCCAGAGGCGTGGATTCACAAATCCCTCCACCCTGCTAGTCACAGAACTGGGCCAAACCAGCCCGCAAATCATTGACACAAGGGCTCTGCAGAAACATTCCCACCATAAGTTTCTCTTCCCCCAGTCCAGATTCAATTCATGCAAACCATGTAGGACAAGATTTTATACCACTTGAAGCAAGACATGTATCATGAGACAAGGGTGTTGGAAAGTTCAACCCACAAACATCCCCTACTCTGTAATTTTCACCTATGCCCTCAGTCATCATTCTCTACTATAAAACAATGCAGAAATAACCCTGGCGCCCTTCGCAAGGGGCCTCACTCACTGTTTCAGCCTTCTTTCCACCATTGCAGAGGGCATGCTGGGGACAGGCGGACTCCATCCGCTGTTTGACCTTCTGTTCAAATGGGGCAGCTTCTGATGAACTCAAAGTAAGTATGCAGAAAACCACGTCCTCTTCTGTGAGAGGAAAAAAAAAAAAAAAGAACTTGAACTTAACCGCTGCTTAATTTTTATATTATAACCCCATCATTCACTGCTATTGATATCAGCCGTGATTAAAAAGACATAACTGCATAAACCAAAACATTCTACAAAATAATAATTAGTAGATTAGTGTATAATCAAAGAATATTAGGATGCTATAATCACAAAATAAACAAAAGAGTTAGGCAAAGTAGACTATGATAACAAAAGAGAATAAATAGAAGGCTTGCCCCTATCCTGGGCTCACCCACAAAACTCCAACAGAGCAGATCTCCCAAAAAGATCCTTCTCCACTGGTAGCCAGCTCTTAAATAGGTCTAGGAGAGGTGCAGCCAGGCTCCACCCCGTCCAGCAGCACAGGAGAATTGCCTTCACCTGTGCTCCTCTGGCTGACTCATGGCTCGCCTCAGGTGATCAATCAGAGGTTCAGGCCATAGCTCAGCAGTTCCCATACAATTAGCATATACATGTAACTTTGCACTTCACAAGCATTAACTAATTGGTGTTTCTTAAGCGTCTTTCACCTGTCTTTATCTCCTTTCCATTTTCCCTCCTCATTTGCTCTGCCCTTGTTTGTAAGGAAACTTTTTCCCTCCCAGCTGTACTACGCCCTTCCAAGCTATGCCTTTCTCCCCACTTGCTCCTTCTTTCTCCCTTTCTTTCTTTTTACCCTCAGGCAAACTTGTTCCAATTAAAAAAAAAAAGAAAAGAAAAACAGCTGGAGGAGGCCCAAATACCTCCCAATGAACAGTGAGAAGTAGCAAAAGAGATATTTGCATCCTTGCAACAAGGTGAGCAACAGAGAGGAAGGGAAACACAAATGACAGAGAATAGGATCAGGCCATCAACCTGCAAGTGAGGACAGCAGAGAGTTATAAGAAAGAAAGAGTTTGGGGAATAGAGGAGAAGAGCTGTGCCTACAGCGTTTGGCTTTTCTTATCACCAAGGTTTCAGATGCGGTGAGTTCTCTTGTTACCCAGCGCCCATGGAGACTACAGAGCCTGTAGCAAAGACCCAAAACTGATGCTGACAAACATTTAAAGTGCAACCAAATTCAATAGCTTAGGTTGCATTCTCTATCAGTTTCCAGACATCCAGAGAATTTAAATGAGAACATTTTTCATTCAAGAAGGAAGGAAAGGAAACTCTTAAATATATACCTTTTTTTTTCTTTTTAAAGGCTGAATTTATTTTCGGTTCAGTACAAGTTTAAAATAAAACAGACATTTCAAGGAGAGCTAAGAATCAATCTAAAGGCAAAACATACACAAAATCAGACTTTTATAAATTGCTTATGAACAAATTTTGAAAATTTGAAAATTTCTCAGAAAAACGAAGTTCTCAAAAAGCCTTTCAGGTAAGATGAGGAGAGGCCTCTGCTGCACCAGCTCACATTTGAGAACCCGATGGAAGGGACTGCACAACAGAACAGAGGAATCCACAGAGAGCAAAGCTCAGCCATCCATACCAGACCCCAGATCCTCTGAGGAGGTCTGGAAGGAAGTGGGTCCCCCTTAGCTTCCCTGTAATTATGCTGCAGCACTTCCACACATCCAGGTGTGCTGTGGCCAGGCACAGAGGCCAGCATAGATTGCATTTCTTCCCTTGATACATAAGTTGGAGTTTTCAAGAAAAGATTCAGACCTTCTGTGATGTGTTGAAGACACATAAGGCAGGCATTTCCTTGTGCTCATAGCACAGGCTCCAACTGTTTGGTGCCTGGCTGTAAGGTCTGAGGTCTAAGCCTTCCCTGAGGGTACCAAAGAAGCACATCAAAAGCCCTCCCACTCTTCTGCATGGGTCTTCTGCTGGAACATATTTCTGGAGATGCCTGTGGCAGTGGTAGCACTAACCGAAAGCCAACATGTGAGGCGTCACTCTGAGAAGGACTTCTGTCTTGCTGGTGATGGTAAACAAAAAAGGTATTGTGGTCAGACTGGCTCAATAAATTATGTGCAGCGGAGGTAATGCAGGTGCTCTTTCTTGGCCAAGGCTTTGCGTGGAGCAGGCGAGGGACTCAAGTAGCAACTCCGAGGCAGAGAAATTTGAGATTAGTGGTTGTGCCTTCAGCAGAAAACTGATTATTTGGAATTAATGCTAATAAATCTAGCTTTCTTTTCTGACACACATCCCCTCCGCCATTGCTTCCACAAAGGCTCCCTGCGTGCTGCCGACTGATTGCAGCAGCCGACACAAAACGAAGCTCTCTCCTTTTCTGCGTGTCATGTACACCCAACTGGTACACAAAACCCCAGTGTCTTTTGCCACGGCTGACATGCCAGTCAGCGCCAGCAATCTTCACTTGGCAAGAATTTCCATGTGAAAGGAATATTCTGAAGAAAGCCTGTGGGTTGGAGCCAAGGTGAAGGCTCCTTGCTCTTCTGGCAAACGCTCCTTTTGCAGCGTGAAAGCACAAGGCTCTGCCCCACAGCTGCGTTCCCATGGGTTTGCCCCAGGTTGAAGCTTGTCATCTTCGCAGCAGGGCTTTGCAGTAGGATGTGGAGTGCCAACAGCACCAATGTTGTTTCTCTGGGGAAAAAAACAAAAAACAAACCACAAACTTACGGCTGAAGCTTCAGGCAGTAACTTCTCTGCAGTGTAGCACAGATTGCTTTGCAGCACAGGAGACCTCGAGGAAAGGTAGCACCAGGCAGCCACGGGTGGGTCAGCCCAGTAGTGGGGAAAGATGTGATGGCAGAGCTGGGAGTCAGGTCCAGATGGGTTAAGATGTGAAGTGAGTTATCCACTTTTAGCAGTGACTCACTGAACTGAGCTGCCAAGGGATGGAGCCGGGCTTTTTGGTTGGTTAGTTATGCTTAAAATTCTCAGGTGAAGAGTCACTGCCCATCTCTGTGCCAGGCACTGCACATGGAGGGAAAGCAGACCTGGGTGAGACTCAGCGAGCTGCAGACATCCTTGAATGGGGTAAGCTCTTCAAAAGAACAACACTGCTGAGACAGAGTTTCAGCAGCAATATCAGCAGTGAGCAGCCTGGGCCATTAGTTGGATATGGGGGCTTGTCCCGACCCATGTCACAGGCTCTGCATGAGGGGAAGATACTGCTTGCATCCTCCTCTGCTCTGTGCCATAACTTAGGGAAGCAGAGCAGCCAGGGGCAGCTCTAAGAGCAGTTGCCCTCACGTGGGGATGGATAACACCCACTGCCATTTCCTGCCCTTCTTATATATGGAACAGAACTCAGTTGAATCAATAACCATAGGTGATGGATGCTGTAATTGCATTGCAGATATAATTTGTTGTTCCATATGTTAATTGCTATATATTTTTTTTTCCCTGGAGGGTGAGAGAACATTATACAGCTCCTACATTTTTCTGTCCACAGCTCCTAGCCTGAGCTTACCTCACACACCGGGGTTGGGCTCTGTCGGAAGCCTCCGTGGAGCGGCGCGGTGCGGCAATGGCAGCGCTGTGGAGGTGTCACAGCCCCGGTGATGGCGGCCCGGCCGCGGGACAACACCGCCGCTCGGCGCCCGCTGCCGGCACTGCCCGCGCCGCGCCGTCATGGAACGATCCGGCAGCCAGCCGTGGGAGGGCTTCCCTTCCCCAACTCAGCGCCTGGTGCTGACGGGCTCTGAGCTGCCCCTTGTGCAAGGGGTTATCGAAAGCTTTCTGCAGGTAGCTTCGTGCCCGTTCTGGGAGCGAACGTGTGCCGTGCAGCACATTATAGTGTGCTGGTAGCGACGAGCTGTGCATGGTAGCTCACCCACCCTGGGAGAGGTTGTGAGGTGCACTTTTTTGGGAAGCTGGTTTGGCCAAGCAGTTACATTGCTCACATGGACTGAAGGACCAGACTTCTGCCTTAATGGTTTTTAACTAAAAGAGGGGAGATGTTAAGGAGACGAGGTTAGATGTTAGGAGGGCGTTCTTTACTCAAAGAGCAGTGAGGCCCTGGAACAGCTGCCCAGAGAAGCTGTGGGTGCCCCGTCCCTGGAGGCATTCAGGGCCAGGCTGGATGGGACCCTGGGCAGCCTGATGTGGTGGGCAGCAGCCCTGTGCATGGCAGGTGGTTGAGGTTGGATGGGTTTTAAGGTCCCTTCCAAGCCAAACCATTTTAAGATTCTTTCTCTAAGGGATTCCTGTAGGTAGGGCTTTTTCTTACTTATGAACTAGTGCAGACTAATGATCCCATCACATCATATGCACTGTGATTTCTGCCCTCACAATCTCTGCCAAACAGAAGGCAGTCAGTTACAAATACACACACCTCACTCGGATGCACATGAAGGCAAGGTTCCCCCCACCATCCTACAAGTCCACATCATATGCCTTTTCCCATCAGCAATCAGCCCAGCAGAGTGCCAGCACAGTTAGCAGATGGCTGGGTGAGGAGATGGCTTGGTGCCCCACACCCTGGGATCCCCCCCACTCTGCTCACTTCAGCCTAACAGCCAGGGGAATCCCAAGGGTTCTTCATCCCCGTGGCCTTCTGAACTGCTTCATGTCCTGTCCCTCACCTGCTGAGATCAGCTGCTTTCGGGAAAAAAAAAAAAAGAAAAAAAAAAGAAAAGCAAGTGAAAAAGAAGAAGAAAAATGAACTCTGGGAATAATAAAGAGCTCAGAAAGCTTTCAAGTACAAAAATAAATAAATAAAGAGCAGGAGGGAGGGAGAACCGCATGCTTCTTCTGATTAATTCCCCTCCTTCCCACCCCAAAAGACTGTGCGGTAAATAAAATGGAGTGCAGCTCTGACAGACACAAACCTGGACTGTCTGTTTATAGACGGCATGAGTGCCAATGTTCCAGCGGGACCGCGCAAGGCGAATCTGTCGGTGAACTGGAGCACATGTTCTGGAGTGTGAAGGTACATGCTTCACATTAAAAACAAATCCCTCAGAATGTGCAGACTACCCTAAATCTACATCTGTCACACTAGTTATTTCTATTACGTTCTTAAAATTCATCCTGAATTTTATTTTCCACATCTTGCAAGTGTTAGATCTGCAAAACTGTGTTATAACCACAGCTGTTGTGAAGCAGGGCTCTGAAAAAGTATCTAGCTGAAGACAGGCCAGGATCCTTGTCTTTACCTCTCTGTATTTTTCCAATTATCTCTGGGAGTTGCTCTCTTTAAGAAAGCCATCCCTCCTGCCTGCCAGCACAGCACCTACCATACGATTGGGTGACAGGAAGGGGCTCCAGCTCCACCATCATTTTCTCCCCCAGTACGAATCCACTGCTCCCAATCACTTTGACCCCAGGAGCCATGTTCAATGCCACCAAAACTGCAGCCGTTAGAAGGAGCTTCAAGAAATAGAAAGAAGCCTGATGTCACCAGCCAAATGGCTGCATTATTTCTTGATACTCTTTTGTCACCAGCACCAACTGCTGACAAAAGGGAGCCGGTTGGAGGACTGTTTATCCCTCGTGGCAATTTACAGTGTAAATTTTGTGTCAGGTCTTTGATAATACCAGAATTCATTCATCTGCATTACCAGGCAAATACAACAAGAGGAATGTGTTCAATTATCAGAGCTGTTTTAGTATCAGCTAATAACCCTATACACTAATTCTTTTCTTAATGAGTTACAGCTACCTCCATGCAGTCACACATGCCAGATTGCAGTTTGGTTTTCCAAGCCTCGTTTTTCAGGCATGAGATTTATAATTTTATAAAAGCTTTCCTCCCAACACCACCACACATTTTCTGTCAAAATAGGATTGTTGCAAGCTTGTCTCTACAGTCTGACAGCAAATTAAAACTTTTTTTCCCTTCTCCATGCAAATATGAAAGCAAGCTGGACCAGAGCAAAGCCAAAGCCCTTTGTTGCTGAGAGCTACAGAAGAAGCCAGTTTTGCCCTTCTGATCCCAGTTTTATTTGGAGCTGTGGAAGAAGGGACCTTTCTTCTCTGCCCCTACTCACCAGTGGAGCTGGGAACTGCCCTCTCCTCTGGCTGGCCTTTCAGATTGAAATGGAACAAAACATTTGAGCTCAGTGCTCCCATTTTAGCTCAGCACTCCTGGATCACAGCTCTTCCAACAGCACTTCACCCAAAAAGTGTCCATTTCCTCAGAAAACAGTCCAGCCCTCACTCTCCCTCCAGCCAGGGCTGTCCAAAGGCACCAGTGCTCATCAGCCAGGTGCAGTCTGCATCCCTATAGGGTCCCACCACGAGGCAACGCCTAGTAAAGACATAAAAAAGACACCACCCGACGCATACACTGCTCTTTGCTCCTGTGGGTGACCAGAACCCACAGAGCACAGGGTTTGAGTTTCCCCCACACAGCAGTGGCACAGCAGCGGCCCAACCTCTCCACTGCAGCCTGTGAGGATGGACTCCTTGTAATATCTTCTGTAAGACCTGGTCGCACAGACAGCACCAAGTGATTGCATTCCAGCATTGAAACAAGCATTTGTAAGTTGGCACACTTCCCCGCAAAACAGATTCCTTGCAGTGGGAAAGCTCTTGCAGGCCACTGAGCCCACCTATCAGGGGTGCACCTGAGGAAAGGCTGGCCAAAGCGCTGTGAGATACCCAGCTGAAAGTGGTGGGAAATCACAAGAAGAAAGTGACACAAGTGATGCCCTATTTCACTTGAGAAGATGGAGGGGAACTTCTGATCGTACATTAAATATCAGAAGAAAAGCATTTGGACGCAGCACTTGACTTAACAGCCAAGCCAGCAACCACCAGCTCTATGTGAAAGCCAACTTATTTCCTATTCTGTTCACCTCAGGTTGTGCAATATATCTCCGGGAATAAAAAGTAAATGATCCCCTAGTGAGCTTGCATTGTTCGTTGAGGATATTGCCCTGTGTGCACTCAGCAGCTGAGATATTCCATGGAGTGCAAAAGATTGGGGATGGAAAAGTAGACAGCAAGCAAGTCCATAAGAAAACAAAAGACAAACAGAACAGCAAGCTGCATGTATACCTAAATAAAAGAACGACCTCAACAAAATGAGAATTTGAAATTAAAATATATTAAATACCATACATTAGGGGGCACACAGTTCATCTGATAACTTCTACATGTAGAGATCAAACTACACCCTGAAAAAAAAAAAAAAAGCAAAGTTCAACCCAGCAGCCCTTTACTTTCTGGAATCTGAAGCTCTACCTTTCTGGTCTAATTTTACTTTTGTTCAAAAACTGAAACACTGCAGAGAGCAGCTCTGTGCAGACAGCAGTACCTACAGTGCTCACCTCTGTACCTGGCAAGTCAACCTAACCTAGTTAGGATTTGCCAGGTTAAAAATAGAAATTGAAGACTTAGGAACAGCAGGTGACTTGAACAGCTACTGCCATTCATAGAAAAGAACACTCCTTACAGGTGAGAGGAATTATTATTTTTTTTTTCCCCAAATACATCCAGGACAGATATCCAAGGCATTTTCTTGCTGAAATGAACTACAGTCCGTGGTGCAACAAAGGAAATTCCATGCTCCTGGTGCTGCCCTATGCACATCAGCAGGAGATGCAGAGCTGTGCTTCCTTCACAGGGAGCACAAAGTTGGGTCAGAGAGGCAGAAATTTTCTTCAGACACACCTAAACACTGGGCATGGGACACATTGGAGGTGTTAAAGTTTTGTCAAGGAATGTATCACTGGCTTATGGTGACACTGGGAGCAGAAAGGTCCGTAAGTGAGGCAGAAAGCTCAGGATTTCCAGGCAAAAGGATTAATCCATCCTTCTTTTGTACTGAAAGCTTTCTCAGGTGTTGAACAAAAAATATATACCCTATGGGCAGAAAACTTGGAAATGTACCCAGTATGCTGGTGAAAGGGGTGAGAGCAAAAAGACCATGGCAGTAAAGGTAATTTTCTTTTGAGCCACATGTTTTTAAGCCTTCTCCTAATTTGTAATGCTTTACTTAGTGTAAGTAGGCAGGACTTCTGCAAGCACTCTGATCCTCTCTGGCCTTCCATAGGGTGGTTCATGAGGTGAAAGGACATGAGATGTGCTTTCTAAAATGCAGCACTGATTTTGGGCATTCTGTGCACAAATGCATACAACACACAGCTGACCCAGAACACTGCCCAGGTGACCATACCATCTGTATGTGACTGCAGCACAGCATAGTTATTGATTAAACCTCCAAAAGAGCACACTGCTCCTGCTGTTCAGAACACAGGAAATCAGTGTGTTTCTGTGCATTTCAAGATACGCATTAACAGGACTCGGCACATACCAAGAAAGCTAAGGAAACTTGTGCTGCACAAACTTTCTACATATCTACCAGCTTGTGTCTCAGGCTCAGCAGCACCAACACCAGTTGTCACGTAGGGTAAGGTCTGCAGGCAGCCAAGGCACCCCCCTCTGCACCCCAGGTCATGTGTACTTAAAAGAGTGGAAATTGCCAGGGCTGCATCCTGGGAGATGCTGTAGGAGGCATCATTGCGGACACCATTGGACACATGCTCAGAAGGAGGAGCCCAAAGAGGGCACAGCTGAGGGACCATGACCCACAGACAGACAGCCAAATCAGGGGGTGCAGAAAGTAGGAAGGGGACAGAAACGGTGTTTGACTGAACCTGACCCTAAGGAAGGGAGAGGAGGAAAGGGAGTCCTTTACCTGCTTTTTGTTTGTTTTCTTTCTTCTCAACATCCAAATAAGTGATCTGAACTTTGCATTAGCTGGTAGTATATTCAGCTATCTACAAATTCCTCAAATTGAAGCAGTCCACAAAACACAAAGCTAACTCACATTTGTCCTCACCTTGGAAGACTCCCAGCTTTTCTTCCATTGCTTGTGAATCTTTACAGAGGTGCAATTCTAACAGAACTACATAGCATCAGCTGCCGACTGACAAAGCCGGTTTGCAGTGTTTCAACCTGTTCCTATATGCCACGTACTCAGTGCCCAAGGTGAAAACAAGTTATATCAGTCTCCACTGCCCCCCCCAGCTGCGGCATAAAGGGTGTGCACATTGCATGATCCTTGCTGAAACTGGGGCTGAAGAAGATCTACCGATCTACCTACCTTTGCAATAGGAAGTAAAGAGAACTTATAGACCTTGCAGTTTGGTCTCTATCAGTCTGTCCCAGCTACAGCGTGTGCCACAGATGAGCATTTAAAGCATTTCTAGCATTTGCAGTTTCTAATTTCAGAAGAAAAAAAAAAAAAAAAAAAAAAAAAAGGGCTATTCATCTAAGCTTTTTCAGATACATGTCATCTAACAAGTAATTGAAGACAAAGTGTTTTCTTTTAATAAACTTCCACAATGAAAACACCAGAGTAAAATCCTAAAGTTCAGCTCAATACATCACACTAATCTTCAGAATGGGATTTTCTCACCACTAATCTTGTTAGAGCTAGAGTACTATGTAACTACATCTAAACCCATAATTGCTGAAGAGATATTAAAGGATCAATTTATTTCAATAAAAAATGCAAACTTTGAGAAGAATTCATTAATACCTAAAATCTGGCCACGCAATAAATAATACTAATGAACTGAGAGAAAGGAATAGATGAACAAGAACTGACATGATGTCTTACGCTTATTGCTGTTAAAGAAGAACTGACCATTACTGCACATGAAATGCAATTCTAGTGAGGGAACGTTATAAAGTGAGAGAAAGACTTGTTAAATATACATACACGCACATTTTAAAAATGGATTCTGTTGGAAACTAATTTAATTTAGTCCTAAGAAGGCTACAATACCATTTTCAACACCGTTAAGCTGTGTTTACATTAGCAAACAGTGCTGTGCAACAGGAGCATGAAACAGCTGTTGCTGAGACGCCAGCAGCATACAGAGTACTCATACATGGGGGCTTGCTGCCAGCTAACTCCATGCTGGTCCTGTGGACTGAATGCTTCACACAGAGCAGCACACCTCAGGTGCAGTGCTGGAGCTTGCCTCTACTTTGGTTTCATGCAAAAGGGAAGTGGAGTACACGCTTCAAGCATGCCTTGTAATGAGAACGAAAACTTGCTGATTGTGTGTGTGGCTGCAGTCGTGATATTTGCTTCTAAAGCACTCACCTGACTTGAACTAAAATGCTTCCTACAGTAGAAGTACTAAGTGCTATAAATGGTTTGCTTTAGAATAGCAACTGTGAGAAACGGCAGAAATGTAAAAGCAAAACTCATCCACATTATCTAGATGATTGTGGGAAAGTGGAGGGTATCTAAAATAACCTTCTAGGTACAAATTAGCCATGATAGCTCTCAAGACAAAATGCAAAAACATTTTTCTATATGTTTGTGAGCTTCTGCAATTCACTAAGTTCAAATACATGATCTATCTTGGAATTACAATATGGTAATTTTAATTGCTCACTTGGAGTTAGCCAGGATGCTTGAACGCAAGCTTGAAATATTTTTTACGTATTTCCAATGCAAACTGAAACAATTCCATCATGTGTTCACTGCTTCTTAGTTACAACTGGCATCTCACAGAAGGATTTCTTGGTGCCTTGCTAGTGACACGAAGAACAGATTTACATCGTGGTGGGATCTGCATGGTCACAGAACGTTTCCTTGTCAGAGATTGACCTGGCCACATCCTTTGGCCACATCTTTGAGGAATAACTTGAGAGAAGAAGGAGCTGCAAATATGGCTAAGTAGGCCAATGATCTATTGTTACAGGAGCTTCTTCCCTAACCTCCCCTCTCATTTAAGTAGTTGAAAGCATCCTCAGCATCTTTTCAAACTAGTCACAATCACAGAATCATCATAGAATCACAGAATCATCATAGAATCACAGAATGGCTTGGGTTGGAAGGGACCTCAAGGATCATCAAGTTCCAACTATTCTGCCACAGGCAGGGCCACCAACCTCCTGATCAGACACTAGACCAGGCTGCCTACGGCCCCATCCAAACTGGTCTTGAATGCTTCCAGGGATGGAACATCCACCACCTCTCTGGGCAAAATACCTGAAGACCAAAATGCCTGTCAAGACAGCTGAGGCACTGCGATCTGACTAAGAATGAGAGGTAAAGAAAGTAGGTGGGAAAAGTGTAGAAGACATATTAAAGGAAGAGGAAAAACACGAGACTGATGACCTCTCCTGGTTAAGAAATACAAGTCTACTCACTCATTTCTCACATGAAGGTTGCTCCTGCCCATTTTTAAACATCGTAACTGCTTTTCTTTTTGAGGTTCTTAGGCAATCCTTCGGGCATGTGGTGGGGTTCATAAGCTCACTAGGGAGAAAGCTCTGAGATAAGAGATGAGCCTTTCTTTTGTTTTGTTAAATTGCAGTCAAGGTACTAAAAAATGCTGTTTCCTTTCTCTTGCTAGTTTCTTATGAAAACTGGCAAAGCACCAAAACCTAATCTAGATGAGAAGCTTTGGCTTTTACAGGTTTTAAAATGAGTGATTTACTGCTGCACATGCACCATGATGCATTTCCCCCTGCAAGTAAGCTCTCACAGCACAGAGAACTGGCGGGTGTGCACGAGTTACGTGTCTCTTGCTCTTTGCACCAGATGCCTGCCTCTCCCAGAGCTGAGTCCATCCAGACAAAATACAGAAGAGGAATCTGTCTTCAGGCTGTGTTCCAATCTCCCTTTCTCTAGCAACTCCATAAACCTGCCTGGCTTGTTCAATAACTGCCTACATGAAAAACAGCTATGGCTGCTTTAACAACTAATGACAGTGAATTTCTAGGTGCTTTTTACTTCAGTTTTACAACTGAAGCCAATACAGCTTGAACCATAACCTCTTCACAAAAACAAGATCTTCACAGACTACCTCTGAATGAGAGTGATCTTCCTTCCCTTGGCTCCAAGAGGTGATTAAGATTTGCAGTCACAGGCAATATTAAGAAACAGCAGCTGTGCTGCCTGCAAGATCCCAGGCACTCGAGGAAGACATTCTAAAAAAATAAAACAAAACAAAACAAACAAACAACAACAACAACAACAAAAAAGTGTAACAGATGTGAAAAAAAATGCATGTTAAGTCAGCTGAAATCTTATTGCCAGGAAGTGTTATCACCGTAACATTTCCCTTCCCAGCTCTAGAACAACAGGTTTCCTGAGTATCACAACTTGGCTGATGAGCTGAATACTTCAATACATCTGCCTTTTATCAAGGGCCAACGATTGCCTTCAGGCCTTCTCTTTGGTCAAGGCAACCGAGTCCCAGCTCGGCATCTAAAACACCAAAACACATAGGGATCAAACAGGCACTGTTCAGAGGAGTTCCTCTCCTCTCACTACAGCAAGCCTTAAGTGGCTGTGCCTGCATCGCTGCACAGATTTCAAGTACTAACTACAGGCAAACAATGAATCTGCCACCAGATGTCACCAAAATGCTATTATACCTGCTGCGAAAAGCCCAACTGAATCAAGCCTATGGATTTCCTGGAGATAGGGCAAGGATTACAGCACTGTTTATTAACCCAACAGTTCTAAGAGGTCCTTTCTAGTACTAGCAGCTGTGAATGAGCTTGAAAAAGAGGATCCTTGCAATTAACTGGCATTACTGTGCATTCCAAATTTACTTGTGTAACGTACATGCTATTAAACTTTGCAGAGAGTCTGAAATTCACATCAGTCATGAGCTGAAACTCAAACTGAGGAGTTTAACACTAGCAGAAGTTCTGTCAGTATAAATACAATCCTGCTCTTTAATGTTTTCCCTTTCTCCATTAACAAGGCACTCCAAGATCTGCTGTCATCACAGCTGCTCGACTCTTTTCCTCCAGCCTTCCCAGACACAGGCCCATATAAATAGCCTTAATTACCTGCATTCTATCAGTCTTTACTGATGGGCAGACTAAATGAGTTTATTTTTACCTTTTAGTGGATATACAGTCCCTACTCTTAACAGTGTTACAATTGTCAACTTCTCTGTAATGATATCAGCATTATACAGAAGGTGGGATGATCACATGTTCTGGGTTGGAGAACGAGACTCAAAACAAGAGCCTGACAGTTTAAAATTAAATTTATCTGGAGAAAATTGTTTACAGCAGTTCATGTTAATGTTAAGCTGCGGGAGAAATAACACAAATATTTAACTTAGCATTTTTATTTAGTTTTCTGAAAGTTTCCTATTTCTCTTTACAGAGCTTGACTGCCTTACAGAGGTCACCTCTCCAGTTTTTCATGCATAACAGTCTGAAGTGTCTGCTTCAGTTCGGATTTAAAAGATCAAGAGATCAGTCACAAGCTAAAAAACATTGCAGCGTGTGATGCCTGAAGACTGATGGAACAGTTCAGTATGTGATTTTAGACCTCCACATTGAATACTACATACAGTTGTGTCTCCTTCCCAAATGGAAAGCCTGAACCATCCTGGTATCCTTTTTCCAAGTAAGGCAAAGTGCATTTAGAAGGGATACAGTATGCTTCTGTAAGAGCAAAAACAGGCTTGGGAGAAAAAAAAAAAAAAAAAAAAAAGGTGTATCATAGGATGAAAAGTCACAGTTAACAACTGCAAAGCCACAATTACTTAACACTGCCCAAGTGTCAGTGCCTACCAGATACTCAGGTGGTGAGACTACAAAGAGCAGACACTGTACTGTTTCCTGTGCAAAAAAGGAAATCCTCTGTTCCTTTCCTGTGGGCACTGGTGTGGCCAGCCGTGTCACACAGCTGATCAGCCAGAAGAGTCACTGAGGATGCTAGTTTTAGCTGGGACCAGTTCTTACTGCCTCTTGTTCAGAGGAAGCACTATCAGTAACGCTGACAGAAGGAAGCGAGGACACTTACCTGAGCAGAAGGGGACAGCTCACACCAAATCTACTTAAAGCAGTGAAGAACACTACACCCTTATCATGTTCATATTTAACATACTGAATACAGTTACTGGGCCAGCTAGAAACTACAATTCTGCAAAAGACCAAACATGTTGTTGTAGTACAGATCTGTGTACTGAATGTTGAAAAAGTGCCCATTTAGGCCTCTGGGTTGGCTTCTGTCCTCATATTGCAAAGAACGCAATTCTCAACACGAGGAAACCATTTCTTCTGAATTTTAATTTTAGGTTGATGTTTATTTATTATAAATTAGTAGCTGAGTAAGTCATACCCCAGCTGTTTATTGGGGAAGAACGTTCCAACACGGTATTTGAACTTTTGCTTAGAAAATAAATCATTTCCAATTTCTTGTTTGTATGTTGGTGTTAAAAACAATTTTAGATTCAGACTGTAAAAATCAGTTCTGGGTATTTCTTGGTATATCCCATACCTGAATCTTCCTGCTTCCCCTCATCCACCCAGAATTTCACCACTTGTCTTCTCTGACAAACACATCAAAAACACAAGAAGTGTTCTCAGGCTACATGGAACATTTCCATTTTCACTACTTGTACTGGTGAAGCTATAAAATAAAAACAAAACTCCTAAATAAGCCAAATAAGATGCTAGAAGTTTTTATCTAGTTTCACCATTAATCACTTAAGGAAAAGAAAAAAAAAATTGTAAAAAGCAGTCAAACTCTACAATGGCAATAATTTCAGTAGTATTTAGATCCTTTATTTATTTTATATCACCACTTGTTGTAAATTCCCATTGTCTGGACAATATAATAAAGGAGCTAGGATAGACAGAAATTCCAATTTTGAGAAAACATATAAAAATTACAATTATTATATTAGAAACTCTGTTGCAAGTATATACAAAATAATTATCAAAGCATTTGCTTCAGACACTAAGTCTGTAAGTCATAAAATCAACCATTTGATCCAAGAGAGGCAGTGCTAGACACAGATGCCTGGGAAACCATCTCAACGGTGGAACTGTAAAGCGAAAGAAAATAAAGGATATAAATTTCAACAGTGCTAACCTCTGCATTGTCCCAGTGAGCTACTACTACAGGCTGGGAAAGAAATCACATTCAGAATGAATAGGCAGCATCTCCATTTGCTTCATTCTGCCCGTTCCCTCCAAAAATTCCCAAATCAGCAGATGGTTTTCTTGGGACTTTTAAAAGACCATTCAAACATTCACCAGTCCCAATTTCAAAACGGCAGAGGGAAGGACGTCCTCTTATCTCAGACAGGACTTTAAAATCGTTTCCTGAAAAGAAGCAACTCTCAGCTTGTGATCTCAAGGTCATCCAACTTGACATAAAACTTCCCATAATCAAATGTACCCGCGTTCTGTAAGTAAATCCATTCCCAACTATAGTTACAAAGTCCACAGTAATATGTTTAAATGTTTGTAAGCTGTCCAAATGGTACCCCAACCATCACCTGTATGAATACTTCAGACTCTGTACTTCCATTTGTCATCAAGCAAATTTGACTCAAGAAAGAGACGAAATCACATTGCTGCAATCATTTCAATCTTCAACTAAGCACTGTAAGTCAGTTACCCAATTTTGAAAGCGTTGCTTCATATTTGTGAGGTTCGAGCACTGCCAGTTCTTTCCCATCGTACCACTCCTGCAGCTGATTTGACTCGTATTTGATGGCGGGTTTTTCAATCTGCATTCCAGGCTCCAGAGCATTCTGTCCAACTATTTTAAGATCCACAATTTTTATTTTCCAGGTATTCCCTCTAATTGGACACCTAATGAGTCCAAAAATTTGTTCAAAGATACCCAAACAGACATTGCTTCTATGTACTGTGCCAGCCACTGCTACCAATACTAACCCATGTCGAGACATGGCACATTTCAGTCCATCAGCAGTCAAGTTAGGGTTGAATAGAAGATATTCTTCTTTAACCAATGAGAGCAGACGAAGGCTCACCATTTCTGCACCATCATATTCTTCCACATTTTTTTCTACTGTGTTGTAACAGAACTTCATTTTGGCATTCTCCCAGAAATGCTGTGGTCCCCACGTTTCTTCAGATTTTACTCCCAAAGGATGCTGAGAATTCAGGAGTTCAAAGAACCATTGGCAGAATTCTCCTCCTAGATTACGAACATCATCCTGTGACTTCTGCCTCTTTTCATGACTCTGCAATTAAGAATAATATTTTCTTAGTGCTATTTAGTATTACCACGCGAGTTTACCAGTCTGAACAGTTCAAAGTCATTTAAATTCTTACTTTAAACATTATAAATCTTCAAGTCTCTGAGACAGAGTAGCTGAAGAAAACAACAAAGAAAATTAATTCTTAAGATAGTAATCATCTATCGGATAGAGAATCAGAGTAGGCTCTTTGAAATGTAGTTCTGCAAGTCTGCTATTTATAATCCAAGAGGGAAATCCTGTCTCTACCAGGAGGTGCAAAGTGCTGGAACAGGCTGCCCAGAGAGGTTGTGGATGCCCCATCCCTGGAGGTGTTCAAGGCCAGGTTGGATGGGGCCCTGGGAGCCTGGCCTAGTATTACATGGGAAGGTTGGTGGCCCTGCATGTGGTGAAGGCGTTGAAGCTTCATGATCCTTGACATCCCTTCCAACCCAGGCCATTCTGTGATGCTATGATAGCAAAAAAAAGGACAGAGAAATTTTTTGAACCTCTTGAAGCTCTTGTTTCTTCCTGCCTTTCAAGCTTGCGAATTGTGGAGCTTTCTGCACCTTCAGACAACTGACAAAAACAAATACTTATGGAGAAGTCACCTTTTGAAAATGCACATCCTACTACGTGGAGCTGACAAAATACCTCTGATTTGCAGCCAGCAGCAATACTTGTGCTTTAGCACAGCCAACAGAGTTTGCCAACAAAACACATGAACAATTCAGGTTCTTCCTTATTAATTCAAAGAATTAATGTGCTCCAGAACTTTCTCAGCACTAGATCACATGCCTGAATTTAGCTTTGCGTGGTACTGAGACTGCCAAAATCATCCAAAATGTGTTTGGTCACTTTCTAAGTCATGTTTGTAGTCTTCAGTATGTTTCTAATAGAAAAAAAAAAAACCAAATGAAAGAATACCATGGCTTATTTTCTGTTCTTCATGGCTGCTCTTCAAAGCAAACAAAAACAAACAAACAAAAGCAAAAGTCTTTGTGAACCTCAGTTACTTTTCTAATAGTAAAATGGATCACTTAAACAGTACAGGAGGGCTGCAGGGACTTCCAAACAATATACCTGCTCTGGGAATTAAGGCAACTCCATTCAGTCTGTCATAAAATTCTTCCCTCAAAGTGTAATAAAATTCTTTGTTTGACACTGAGTCTGTTAAGAAAGTATTTTAAAGTAGTGCTTTAAACATTGCCAGCAGACAGCAAACCCTTCAACGAATAACCTGTAAAGGTTCAAGATTCTTGACTTGCTTAGAAGCCTCAGGGAAGAACAGACTAGTGAAAGAATGTATGAAGCTACTCAAAATACACCTTCCTCCAGTTCCCTAACGATCATGAACAAGCTGTGTGCTATCCTTTACCTTGTTTTACAGAATACGACACTCCTAAATTCATCTAAGACATAAGGATAAAAAAATACTTCATAATAATATCCGAGTTTAATGCTGAGTTGCTGAAAGTGACAGTCAAGCAATGGGTGTAAAATTTTGAAGCAAAATTCTCAGCAACTAGCAAACCTGAGTATCAATTAGGAATGCAACCAGAAGAGGGCAAAAAACCACTCCAAGAGTTCTGTCAGTAAGTAGTGTATTTTTTTAACACCATTATGGGCTAGGCTTAAATAAAAAAAACATTCTTTGCAGTCCTTCTTTCTTATGTCTTCAAGTACAGGTAGAAAAGTAAAAATGAAGTGCGAGCAGATAGGCAACAAGTTGGTTACCAATTAAATATTTAAGTTTTAAGTTGGTTATAAACACAGTTCTTTCTAAAGGAAAGGCAACAACTGGATGTTCAAATGTGGTTCCAAGAGTCTGTTTAATTCCTACAAATATGCAGTTCACTTACTCTCTTCTCTCTTTTACAACAGACAACATTTTTTACTTAAGAAAAATCATTCAAATTTCCTAATGTAGAGACACACACTCTCCAAGTGTAAGGTGAAAAGGAACTAAATGTAAAGTTGTTTTGTAGGGTTTGTCAATCAGTCTGTTCCTAGAATTAAGTACGAAAGGTTTGGAGGCTTCTATATAGAAATCCTGTAACTGTCAAACAAGAAACTGTAACTTCACTTCTAATTCTATTACGTAAGTTTCTGTTACTCACGTCTTCAGCACAATGAGGACCAAAAGGATTAAGGGGGAAAAAAAAGGCAAAGAAAGATGTTTCAGATCCATTCCAACTCAAGCCTTTCTATGATTCTATCATACGTATACAATAAGCAAAACGCTTGAACGTCTCTTTCTTCATGAATATTTTCAAGTGCTTTGGAGAAATTCATTTACCTATCTTCAATGACAAAACTTTGCCATAGGTGAATAATTGGAAGCATTCTTGCAGAAGAAAAATTTTCTTTCCAAACACGCACATAAAACACTATTTTAAAAGCAATTCTCAGCTAAATCTTCATTTTAATCAGCTAACCCCAGAGGAAAGCTCCCTGCATTGAATTATCAACAGCTACAGAGCTCCAACAGTCCAGCTGGTGGGGCTGTTGCTCATTATGTCACTGACATATAGTACTTGAGAGAGCAAGGCTATTGAAAACTGCACGGTAAAGATCCAGGAATAATAAAACCATGAAATTTCATTGCTCAACAGAGAGTTGGCAAATGTGGTAACATGAACTTCAAATTAACTTGAGTGTTACTAAAATTGAAGGCAAAATGGCATAGAACTGG
The DNA here is from genome assembly GCF_019232065.1 of Centrocercus urophasianus. Taxonomy (NCBI): domain Eukaryota; kingdom Metazoa; phylum Chordata; class Aves; order Galliformes; family Phasianidae; genus Centrocercus; species Centrocercus urophasianus. The sequence goes on along the minus strand of NW_024884364.1, from coordinate 12,968,637 downwards.
CACTGCTGCAAACTTTACATTTCAGTGACACAAAATTCTCAAAAATGCACTCTATACTCCATTAACTGCAAGACCTAAGAAGAAGCACTGCTTACTGACAATGCTGTTTTGATCGCACTGCCTCTGCCTCTAGTAACATATCTAGAGCCCTTTCTAACAAGCCCTTACAAATGCTAATCCTTGCCATGGCTGGCAGAAGACTGAAAATCCCCAGCCCACAGTAAAACTTCTGAGAACATCCATCACACTAAAAATTGGCAAGGGACTGTGCAGAGTTTCCACATCACTAACACTGCTTTGAGTTATCCTCAAATCTACAGAATTATCTGTCAACATCCCGTTTGCAGTTCAACTTAAAAGCATGAAGAATACTTGCAGGGAGCATATAAACAGGAGGGGCAACAGCTGTTTACGAGGGTGGATAGTGATAGGACAAGCGGGAATGGTTTTAAACTGAGACAGGGGAGGTTTAGGTTAGTTATTAGGAGGAAGTTTTCACACAGAGGTGGTGACGCACTGGAACATGTTGCCCAAGGAGGCTGTGGATGCCCCATCCTTGGTTGCATTCAAGGCCAGGCTGGATGTGGCTCTGGGCAGCCTGGTCTGGTGGTTGGTGATGCTATCAACAGCAGTGGGGTTGAAACTAGAAGATCATTATGGTCCTTTTCAATCCAGGCCATTCTATGATTCTATATTCTATGAAGAACCCACACATTAGAGTTCAAATGCACTCATACTATGCTCGGCAAGTGATACAGTGGCACAGACACATTAAATTGTTTAATTAGAGCAAAAAAGCAAAGAGAAAAAAGAAATTCAGCACCTTCTCCAATACATGCAAAAAGCCTCACTTTGGACCTGCATTAGAGCATTGGTTTTTTTTTGTTCTGTATCCTGAGGTCTTTCAGAAAGTAGCACTCACCTCTGCACGTGTTGTTCTGTCCCCTGACTCTGAGACACATGATGTGAGCTTCCCGCCCCAGTACTGCCTTACACAGGCAATGAGTTGATGTTTCTCAGAGGAAGGTGGCACTGCAATTCCTTGTACTGACAAATACTTAAAAATTATTTCTCGATATACTTTTCTTCGTTTCAAAAGTTCTTCTGCACTTTGGCTGTAAACCAAGATGGCCTGAATGGCCTCTGCAAAGTGAAGAAATGAAGGTGAACAGTTGTAACACTCGCAATTAAAACGCAAACCTCTGCTATTTCTTAAGCTCTTGATTGGTACCTCCCAACATATCCTAACCCTAAGTGAGACACAAATTGCTATAAATTTGTTTGTAAGCTGAAATCCAAAGTAACTAGATACAAGTCACGTTACAAAAGGATACCAAAAGCCTTGGGGAACGTGTACAAAAACCAGCACTGGTTTTACTGAAGACCTACCGACCTTGTAATCCCTGCTAACCATTTAGAGCCATGTATTATTTTGGTATGATGAAAACAATGCATCTTTCTCTTCCAAATGAAACTACCAAAATTTTTCAGGTTGAGCTGTTCAACTCCAGGTGCCTTAGAAGGGTAAGGGTTCCTGTTCACAACGCATTTCATCCACAGTCCCAGAGACACAGCTTCCCACAACTTCAAAATAGGTTGATTTGGTTCTAATGTGGCAGAGTGCTTAGGGCTTGCTGCTTCATGCCATATTAGGAAGCTCACGCACATAAGAAAGCATCATGCATAGTAATACAATGACAGTGCACCAAAATGCAGCATTCAAACGCTCAGCTGGAAGGTTCTGCAGCAGAATTAGGAACTCAAGATGAAATGTATTTTTACAGTCGTTGCTGGCAGCCAGTTCTCACCGAAACCGAGACTGGATTCTCAGCAGTTTATATATCAACAAACGCTACGTTCAAACACGAAATGGAGCACAGCTGGAGAACCGAATGACCGCCTCTTTTATCTGAAATCACTAATTAAAAAACAATAATAATTAAAAAAAAAAGAAGAAGGCTGGAGAAAACCTGCAGGCACGGACGCAGCCCCCGAGGCGCTCCAAGCGTTCTGCCGGCCCGGGCCCGTTCCGCCTCCGCAGCTGCGTCGGGTGCTGCCGCCGGCCAGAGGCCAAAGCGAAAGCACGGGCACACGGACCGCAACCCCCGCCGCCGCGCTCAGGCACGGGGCCAGGCGCCCGTTTCCCCGCCCCGGGATGGGAGCGAGAGGGCAGGAAGGCCGCCCGCCGCAGGGGAATCCGCACACCTTGGCGGTTCTCCGGATGTATCAGACGGTTCGTGACGGTGTCCGTCAGCGCCATCAGCTCCTCGGTCTCGAGCAACTCTAGTATGTCGCGGCAGCCGGCTTGCTCCCGCTCGCTCAGCCCCAGCGATGCCATCGTCCGGCCCGGCCGCCGCGCTGGAGCCGCTCCCCGGCCGAAGCTCTAGCGACGGCGCGCCCTAGCGACATCGACTTCCCGTACGGGGCTCCACGCAGTCCCCCTGCGGAGCAGCGTCCGTTAGGCCACAGAAACCGGGCGGAAACAGCGGCCGGCACTTAGGTTCCGCCCCTGCTCACAAGCAGAGCTCAGGCTCCTCGGCCAGCCGCCGGCAGTGAATTTAGCAAGCGGCTTGCGTATTCGCAGTGGGGCTGGTGCCTAATAACGTTCAGAGTGAACTCGAAGCTTTCGCTGCTCGACCAGACATTGCAGTCGTATTCACAGAGCAGATCCCCAAAAGACAAGATCGCTTGCTATCAACAACAAAGACAACGTTTTATTGAACAAATCTATGTACAGTACAAAAAAGTTCTTAAAATGAAACACTACTGTTGATTTATTGCAGTTTGATGGCTCAGTTTTTAATTTGTACTCTCATATAAAATGCAAAGTAAAATAATTTAACATTCAACAAGGAAGCACAAATTTCCTTTCTTGCTGAACCTGTAACAGCTTTTACAAATTAAGAGAGTCCCCAAATGCATACGCTGCATTTAATCAGAAAGGTGTTATACAGTACCAAATAAATTAAGAAAATAGTAACACTACCGCCCCCTTTGAGTCTTCTGTCCATACCACCGGTGTTAAACAATAAAAGAAATGAGTACAGCTGAACCTTCAGTGTGATATTAAAAAATCACAGAGTTTAATATTATAAATTATCCAAACTATACAATTTATATAGTTTCAATGAATATGGCTAAATAACCAAAGTACCAGTGACCTTTCCCCCACAGATACGACCACTTTCGATAATTATATCTTTTGTGAAAGGTGCCCACTAAGTGGCAACTCTCTGAGAATTAGAGCTTACATGACCTTTACAGTGAACTGCCATCAGGTTATTGTATTTCTTACAGTGAAAGTTCAACTCCAAATTGAAGCCACATTACTAAAACCTGGTTATCAGCAATAAAATGCACAAACTTTGATCCAGTAACGCTCCTACGTTCATGTGTAACTTGAGGCAATTTTCGTAAGTGTCCATGCTGACATTACACATGTACTCCTGCATTTACTGACTCAAAGCAATACATCCTGATGAATTATTTCCCATTACACGTTTAATGTCTGGGACCAAACCTTTCAATTCTAGACTCAGAACCTTTTTCAGTCCTAAAAGTTGCAGGCTTAGTATAGGATAATACTCAACATACTAAAGAATCCTAAAGAAGCATGTAGAATCCCACACACATTAGAAGACCTTTTTGCTCATAACTGAATACTGCAACTATCTGGGAATACCAACAGGTATTAGAGAACAGTCTGAAGCAAATACAGTGTCTTCTGAAGTAAAATCATTACTTAAGAACAAAAAATTTACCACCCACTTGCCACTTTAAGTCAATTTAAGATATTTCTGATGGGCATTAGGTGATAGCTAATGCTCACCTATGTAAGAATTCAGTCTTCCAGTTCTCCCATGTGAATATTCTTAACACGTGGTATAAACAAATGGTGGTGTCCAAGAAAAGCATCTTTGAACAAAAATAAGTTTAATACAGGTACAAAAAATTATGGTCACAGTTTATGCACGTACATAGATGCATTTATCTACACACTTTAAACCAAAAGAAAAAAATACAAGTTTCAGTCATGTTTTTAAAGCATATGCAAACACACGGAGCTCCAGGAAAATGTAAAAAGCACCAAAGATTAAAAGTACACTTCAAGGACTTTACACAAACATTTGTCACATCTACTGATTGAGTTCCCAGATTTTAAAAACTGCAAATAGTTTAAAATCATCTTTTTTTCCCCCCCCCAAATACACTTCAGCAAATTTAACAAGATGTTAAGCAAAGAAAGGGGAGTCTGGGAACATTCAAGATGCTAACTGGGTCCTTAAAAATTACTCATAGTTGGTAGCTTGAAGCAAAAAATTAAAAATGTGAAAGTGCATTTTGCTGATAACAGTCCCTCGTGCTTGAAGTTTTTAAATGTATTTATATATGTAAATATTCATATAGACTGTGTGTATGCAATACATATGAATGACACATTTAAACCACTTTTCTGCAAATGCAAAAAAAATTCTTTGGTGCCTCAAATGTCATAAAGATCTCTCAAAGTGGGCCAGCCATTGATATCAATGTAATGTACACAGCTGTGATCATAATTTTATACCCTTTCATGTCAATACAAATAAAGGAAAGGCAAAAAAAAAAAAAAAAAAAAAAAAAACCAAACCAGTAGAATTACAAAAAAAAAAAACAACCCAAAAACTGATTGTGTTCTTTTTACCTTTCAGGAAGGAAAAAGGAAGCAGAATTAATGCAAATATCTGCAACTTCACAGAGGATTATTAGCAGAGGCATTACTGAACTATTAAGTTCCAGAACTATTTAACAGCTTATTTTACAGTGAAACCCTTAAGATTGCAAGTGTGAGCCATTACTACAATGAACAAATCTTTCATTTACCTCTTTTTTTTTTTACTCATTAATTTGTATGCATCTCAATTTAAGCAAGCCGATCATCTTACTAAGTGATACAGATGTTGTGATGAGCTATTCAGGAAGCAAACTGGCTGAGCAGGAACAGTTGGCCTTTGCTGTCCTACATTTCTGTACTGATTTCATTCATACACACCATTTTTCATCAATGGACCTTCTGTGAGTATAATCACACAAATACTTCCAGCTAACAACACACAATATGACTTCAAAGATAACTTTTGTGGCAAGATATTGTAAAACAGTTACTAGAGGATAAATTAACATATTAATTAGACAATGTGCATGTTTGCCACACCTCTGGAGATCAAAAACTGTAACAGCATCTTTTTGGTTTCAATAAACTGATTTGGAATGGAACATAAAGATCATCCAGTCTATCTTATGCTTCCAAACATCCCATCTTTCTTTGGGATCCAGACAGGTGAAAGACTCAAAATTCTCACCATCACAAACTTTGTGATTGTTTTTATGAACAGTCAGTTGCTGGATAAAGTGCTTAACATTAACTTAGTTCCTTCACTAACTTCTGGGAAAGACTATCTCCTCAAGAGATGTTGCTAGATACGTTTGTACTGTATCTTGAGGCTGAGTTGATGCACATTTTCTCCCTTTCTTTAGACAGCAAGTAATTTATTACAATATTGAGTTGTGACTTACCACCATTAGGTAATACCACATGTGTGAAATAAGCTCTTCCTGCTCTTTTTCCTAACTTGACACACAACCCTTGGTTGCATGTCATTATTTCTTTTTTAAAAAAATAAAGAAATAACATTAAAAAAAAAAAAAAACAGGAAAACTTTTCAAGTTCTCTTCAGTCGTATCAACAACTGAAAGATCCCTGTATTTGCATAAAATCAATTACACTCTCCTCTGCAGTGCACGTCTACCCCTCTGCACACTCTGCATTTGTTTCATTCTGCTTCTGTTAATATTCAAACATGTGCATTTACTGTTTGTATTGGCCTTCCTGTATGTAAAACAGATGTTTTATGGGACAACCTACACGTATTTTAACCACAGACTTGTAAAGGCCCTTCTCCTGCATGCATTTGATTTCCGCTTTGCAAAACTTAATATCACACCAATACACTTTTTGCTTGTGCGCTCTGTACTTCAAGAGTTGAGTTTTCTTTTTGCTGTTAGAGCTTTCCATCCATCTTAATTTCTTTCTGCATTACTCTTTTTGGATTCCAAGTACTAGTTTATTAAATAAGCTCCACACCTTTTAGCAGATAATGGAATCACATACTCAAACTCTGAAAAAAGAACATTTAGTTCCTCTGTACACTTCTTATACACTTCATCATAAAGTGACACATTCTGGAACGACTTCAAAGCTGAGTGGATGAAGAGCTTCTAACCATATTTCATAACTAAAGCAGCTTACAGAACCAGCTGTTTTTATTTCTATAAGGCAATTAATGCCTCTGCTTTCTTTGCCTGTCCAGCTGTATGCAATGTTTTCCTTAGACCTTTGTGCTAGAAAGACCGTGCTGCTAAGCTTCAATCACGTATTTGGAATGGATGTGGCTTTTTGGATAACTGGTACTTTGGGGATTTTGTAGTAACCTTTCTGGATTCAAAAGCTGCAGAGCGCCCATAATTCCTCTGTGAGTTCTGCCTAGAAAATGTGCTTTGTCTTTATCAAGGTCATGTTTTCTCTAGTAATTTGAGAATGCTTTATGATTTAAGGCCAACTGGGAAACAAACTCCTGCTTCTTCATGTAGTGTTTTCTTACACCACTGCTCATTTGATACATTTTCCCACAACGCTGAATCTCAGGCACCTGCAAAACAGAATAGATAGGTTAATCCTCATTTCGTTATCAGTGTAAATAATTGCTCCATTTGGAACATTGCTCACATTTTCCTACACGTGTGGCTTCAAACCTGCAAAAAAGACAGACTGAAATTCTCTTCTCTGTTTTATAATAAATCTTTTCCATAAAAGATGCCTACCAATTTTCATCACCTCTTTTTATTGCAGACAACACTTGTAATTTGAACTTCCTATTTATGCAATATTATGTTTCAAAGTTCAGGTCACTGTTGATGTGAGTGACCCTCCTCTCTTTAAATTCTGTCATACTACAATTGCTTACAAGTGGTATGTGTCATTCCTGGTCCATCAGACAGCCTGTTTACAAGAACCACTATCTGTTTGGTATTTGCCTCCACACAAACAGACCCAGAAGAACTGTAAGACTTACTTTCATCATCTGAGTCGAATCCAAAGAGCGTCTGACATTTCTTTTGTGCAAGATGAGCCTCAAGTGCTTCTGAATTACAGTAGATGGTCAAGCAGTTGCCACATCTAAATCTTTCTGTTGTTTTACTACAACATTTATCTTGTTCTGAATGAGCATCTACTTTATCAGTCAACATTTTTCTACGTTTTGGCATGCTAATGTATCGTTCATCAAGATAACTTGGAGGCAAGGGTCTAACATACGGTTTTGTTAAGATGACACCATATGAAGTGTTTTCTGTTGTCTGATTTGGTTTAGAAGGTAGTTGCGAGGCAGCAGCATTATTCTGTGGCATATCGTGGGAATTCTGTAGAACTGATAACACCGACCCATTCTCTGTCCTTGTTTCATCTACCACTCTGTCCAAAGGTGTTTCTGACGACTTTGATGGTGTTTGATTTGGGTCACTGTGCCCATTGACTAGTTGGTCACTAACACTACAGTTTTCAGAATTTGGCTGTAATACAGGTGTCTTTTGGTCTATCAAAACCGTTGCAGTGCCCTCAGATGAACTTTCATTTCCATTCTGCATTACATTATTTGCTTTCTTCTCAATACTTTGAATATATGTCTTTGGTTCTGTAGAATCCTTCCTTGACTTCCAAGTTGGAATTGGTAGATCTACAGTTTCATTTTCATTAACAGATTCATCGTCATCGTGGCAACTACCAAGTTCTGAAGGGTCATCTGAAGAATCCTTTTCACTGGCATCTTCTGAACATTCTGATGTTTTACTTAAGTAATGCTGAGCCTCATGTTCATACAGCAAAGGGAGCTCCTCAAATAGCTCACAGCACTCTGCAAAATTGCACTGAGCTTTAAAAACATTATGACTTTTTGTATGCTCTGCTAGCTCAGTCGACAGCTTAAATCTCTGATTACAATTGAAGTGTAAACAAAAGTAAACGTTTGGATACACATGTCTCTTCAGGTGGTCTATAAAATGTTGGGAATCAGCAAATTTTCTCTGACAGAACCGACATTTTCCTTTATTCCATTTCATTATATGTTGCTGAACCTTCAAATCAGTTGGATGAGCTTTTCTTGCATGTTTATTGAGAAATCGGATCTTTTTAAACACTCTAGCACAACCATTAGCAGGGCACTTCAAGCTTCCTTCTTGATCCATAGCATCATAATATTTTTGAGGAGAGAAAGCTCCATTCACTTTACGCAAAATAGGTGACTCTTTACTGGAGTTCTCATCATCTTCAGGCAAGCTTTCTGTACTTAAAGCATCAGGAGCATTATTAAAGCAGCTGTCACAACTACTATTTTCAGTAACATCATCCTGGTCACTTAGATGGTTTTCCACTGCATTGAATACCTGTTCAGCCTTCTCCTGTCCTATGTCTGCACTTGGAACTACTGCAGTCTCTCGTTCATCCTCTTTAGAACCAACAGAAGTCCCATTTTCAAGAGAGGGACAAACATCAAAACGTTCTAGTTCATTACAAACCGGAGCCTGCTTACTGGCCTCAAGAACTGCAGCAAGATGTTGCCTTTCTATCTTTCTGACATGATTCCTTAAGTGCTTTAGCATAAGTCCTTTTTGCCTGAATTTTCTGTTGCAAAGTACACAGGAAAAACTGCCCTTTTTCTGGTGAGCTTGTGCATGTTTCACAATGTGATCACCAAAGAATTCCTTGTTGCATATCACACAGCGGTGCCTTGGTACAGTATTATCTAACATTTTAGATGCTTCAAGAGCTTCATGGTTCTTTTTGGCATTACTTTTGGACTGGGCTTCAGAGAGGTCTTCAGGGTCAAGCTCCCCATTGTTTACATCTGTTGAACAGACACGTTCCTCACTCATAGCCCTATACTCTGTTATCTTCTCTACATTTGCAGTAGAGTTTTCCAGTGTAGTTTCACTTAAGCCAGCAAAAGCTTTATCCTCCAGTAATGCTAAACAGTTCTGCTTGATCATCAAGAAATTCCAAAACTCAGGATCAAAAAACAAACCTTTTTTCAAAATAGGAAGCAATTCAAAACGTACACGGTTTTGAACAGAACTAGTGCATTCATTATATTCTTCATCTGCACATTTATATAAATGTTCAACAGTGTAGTAAGATTCCAAAGTGCGCTCAAGAAAAAAGATGGAAAGCGCACAAATTCTGAGGATCTCCAAGTCATTCGGCAGAAAGTGAGCAATTGCTTTGTAAATAAGACTTTTCATAGTGGGATCTTCACGGAGGTCCAGCTGTAGGGCACATCCACATATCTCAACACATATCTGAAGACCATCCTCACCGACCTGCAGAAAGGAAACAATTATATATAGCACCGTAATTTTCCTTGTGGGCTTACTGAAGTCTACAGATTGAAAGTCAAATCTAAAGAAGTCTGACCTATGGCTCTATGAGTGCGGGGGAGAACTAGAATAAACAGTGCCCCAATATCAACAGCAGAGTGTAAGCTGTAAAATACTGCCTTCGATTTTCAACAGTGGCCATTAAGAAAGCTGTAACAGCCCATACTCGAGCATTTTACAGGCCTGAATTTTCAGAATTGACAAGATATCTTTCCAATGTGCAGAATTCCCTTTCTGCACTTAAGGCTGGGGGTCCCCCTCAAGCTTACAATTGCGAGGGATGGTCAGAAACATACTACCTAACATATGGTGTACTAGTAAGAAGAGTTTCAGTAAAGCTTACTATCCACCCAAATATACATGTGTGTTAAAATATATTTTTTTATATCTTGGCTGTTAAAAAAAAAAAAGCAACATCCTAAAACTACTACGTCAAGGTATTCATGTCACCAGAAGTATTTTAGAACACATACTATGATTAAAATCTTGAACAACAGCAAATCATTGCATTCAGAATTGCAGAGCATTAACCCTGACAAAATAATTTATAATTCATTTATGCAAATGTTTAAGGAACAGAATAGAGAAGCTCTGTTCAATCAAGTGAATGTTAAAAAGCAACGTGTTTAGAATCAGCTGGCACTCCTGTGCACAAAGGGTTGCACATTACATTTTCTCTTTTTTTTTTTTTTTGCAGGTGTTCTTTATGAAGAGCAGAAAACATGTGAAGCAAGAAATACAGCATATCTTTCTGAAGCAAAACTATGTTTTCTCTCATCTTAGTTTAGCTCTTCCTTCATTTTTGCTATTTTAAGCATTACTTCACATTTGGTGAGAAATTGTGGAAGGATTCAGAACTTAACAAGAGTGAAAGGCAGATACAATGACATAGAAGTCCTATTTCCTGGCTAAAAGAAAAAAAAAAAAAAACACAAAAAGAGTGGGGGAAAAAAACAGCCGCCACCCATCTTTCACATTTATTCCATGTATTTATAAGCAGTTTCCCCAAATGTTTATATAGAACGCCATTCCTCAAATTTTCTGCAGTCAAAAAGGAAGAAAAACTTACTTGACACAATTGAGTCAGAAAGAAGTCATGAAAACTCAATAGATCAAAGACAAAATTGATGTGGACACATTTGAGAACCTGACAGAGCTTTTAATTCTATGCCCTTCCCTGCCCGTTCTTCCCGTTCTACAGAAACATCTATATTACTTCTGTTTACTTGTAACACAAAGTAGGGAGGGAAAGAGTAAAGATGTAAACAAAAAACTGAACTTACTTCATCCTTAATGACTTTCATGAAAGGGAAAATTACTCTGACATTTGTAGCAATCCTTAAAAGTTGGTAGCACTGGTCAACAAATACTTGTTTTGAGGGGTTAGATTTAAGCTGCAGTTTACTCCAAATGAAGATCAGGTCCCTATAAGCACAGAACACAATACTTTGATTATGTTGAGTATTAAAGAAGCCTATCACTAAGCATGACAGGTTACAAAGAGCAACAAGCCGCATACACTGCAATCAAATTTGTATTTGAGGACTTAAAGCAAATCTAATTAACACAATTATATACAAAGTGCACAACGGAAAACGGAACTTAATTACTTTGTTAAAGCATTCAGGGTATCTCCTATCACTCAGTCAATTAAGTCATGCAACAAAATATTAATATATTCAGTATAGTATCAGAGAACTGCACGGTATAATCATATGCTACAGTACCTAGCTCTTAACACCACAAGCAGCAAACATCAAGCTGCATAGTCTGTGTTTTCAGATTAAATTACGTTCACTGTAACAATCAGGAGTCCTTCAGGAAAACAAGTGGAATGCAAAATGTGGAAAACAAGACTATTGTCAAAATGCAGTCAGTAACATAGACTGTTGACAAGAAATGCTCTCTTCAGTTATTTACAATAAGTTTTCTTTTCTTGTCTGCTGTCATCATCAATCTTCCTAACCGATAGCAGCTACAGAGAAACATCAGCCTCCATCACTATTCACACATCTCTATCATTCAAGTCAAACAATATTTCTAACTGATACAAGGAAATGTAAGAACACAATGCTAGACCCCTGCAGAGCTCTTACACAGGTAATGTGTTCAGTATACAAAACAGAACTCTACATCCTGTAATAAATTCTATGTTCTTTAATTCAGAGACTTCTACAATCAAATCTAACTCTTAGTCATACGAAAATTTGGCACCTCAAAGATTTTACACAGGACCTGATGCAGATAAGACTACACAGAAATTCCCATCGTAACATTGTGATGAAAAAAGGTGAGCAACTGTCTTTCATCTTCTGAAGGAAGATAACTTCTTTCTTCTATCAGCCTCCTACCTCAAGAGATGCAAACAGTCACTGACAAAATCCTTGGCTGATATTCAAGAGTCCATAATGTATGCCAGATATAAATCAGACACATTTTACGATAAACTTAATCTTAGAGAGGTCAACATCTGCCTGAAGAGAAGTGACATGACAGAACTGACTATGTCAGAACACTAACTTTGTTTTTAAATTTAGAACAGCTCTATAACTCTGTTTGACATGTTAAGTGTTAATTGAGCTAGATATGAGATCTTGATTACTTTCTTTCATCAGAAAACAGAAAGACTGAGGTCAAAAAGATAAGGCTTACACAGGGGAAAACAGTGAAAAGTGAGTACTACAAACAGCTCTACAACAAAATTAGTCTTAGAGGTTTTCTAAAGATACAGGCTGTTCACCTTTGCCTTTACCCGGCTGGAAATTTAAGCTCTTAAGTCTTTTTCCAAACTTTACACAGAAGTTTAAAAATAGTGTGTATTTGTGGATCAAGCCATTCATTAAAAAAAAAAAAAAAAAAAAAAAAAAAAATCAGGTAAGTCTCAACCATAAGTACCAGAAAGAAAGAATTTTTTTTGCTAAGGATGCTGACAGTAATTAAACTCTGTTTATTAATGTTGAACAGAATAGCAGTTACTGCTCTTGACTTTTCTCTGCTTCATACCACTTCACAGTAAGCCATTTCAACATTAAACCCAGGGAAAAGTCAGAATTGGTTTTCAGATAGACTAGTGGTTTAAGTGGCAAATGATTGGTACAGACAAGCGTGAAGGCCTGACACAAGAAAAGAACTGAAAAACAAACAGAGAAAACTGAAAGAAGGAACAGCTCCATAGGTTAAGAACAAGTCATTATATCAGTTTTACCATTGTTTGGCTAGATTGTGATAAGGAATATTTTAGATTTATTCCTGTGTAGACATGAAGGCTTCTCCTCAGGCACATTTCTGACTTTCATCATGGTTGTGGATTGAAGCAGTTCTGAACTTCTGATTGGACTCCATTTCAACTAATTACATACTTTCCATATCAAGTTTAATTAACACCGAAGTCAACAGCAGTGAGGATATTTCTTTGGCACTGACCACAACACAAACAACGTTACGAAGTAGGCAAGGATAGGATTTTCTTTTAATTTGCTTGTGTACTACATACATAATATAGCATAAGCACTTGATGACATTCTCAAAACTTCTAGGTAAGATAAGCTAGTTTGTTCTATTGCCCATGCCTAAACTGTTATTGATGTGCCTACGGCAACTTCAATTGTTTTAAGTTAAGATAGCAACTGGGCATTCCAGGCAGTCAATTCACCATGTTGTAACAAAAGCACTGAGTGCTCCCATAGTGATGTAAGAGGAAGGTTGAGCCTGCCCTACTTCAGCTAATCTAAAACATTTTCTACTGTTGATAAGTGGAAAGTCTGTCTTTCCTTGAGTATAGATTGCATATTTTACCAAAATGTACATGCTGAACAGTTACCCAAATCACTAAAACTGCTTAAGGGCCAAAGACTTAATGAATATGTGGAAAAGAGTTTCTTGACTTAATGAACATGAATTATTTGTGAACAGCCAGAACAACATTTAAAGACTGCTTGGCAGCGAATACAGGCCATTTTGCTATTCCTATCCAAACAAAATTCTGTCTTCCTGAAGACAGATCATTTTTTGATACAAGAAAGCCAATCATGTCATTACAGACTGATCTCTGATCGACAAATCATATACATGTATACAAATAATTCTAAGCAAGACCTACCCAGTTTTGTTTGGTTTTTTTTCCTGAGCAGCTTACATGTAGGCTTTCACCTCAGGAAAACAATGATAATTCAGATAATCTCAATATAAACAACAGTATACAGAGCTGTTTAAAGTCTATCTTTGTCTGAGATAATACAAGAGCTAATGGTTTCAGCTCAAAGTACTTCACAAGAAGCAACAGCTTATACCTGCTATTTTCAGCTTTCTAATCTATTTTGGTATCTTATCTTTGCCAGCAGTGATTGCTGTTAGATCTGCAAGGCCTTCAATTCCAAACGAGGTAAAATGACTTGCACTGTGCTTGAAGACATGAATATCTTTCTCTGGGGAAAACACACAATGCAGGATAACCTGATTCCAACTTTTTCCAAAACTTGAACGACAGTTCAGTCATGCTTAACTGCTTCACAAGCTTTGTCCCAGTTTACATCATCCATTAAGCACTACGCAGATTTCTCTTATTTGGTATGCAATCATTATGACTCAACATCTGTAAAGAACCAAACAGTTATTCTGCCTGAATAGATACAACTGCTCTAAACTCGCTGTAAGATCACTATGTTTTATATTCTGAACAGAAGATTAAAACACTAGAAGAAGCTAGGATTGATTTCTTGGTAAACATTTTTAACAGTACTGTAGCTTATTCTTGTTAGGAATTTCATTATTGATATCTACTTTACCCAAAGTAAGGACCAACATTTTGTTTTGAATTTCTAAAACTGATGCTGTAAAATCTGAAAATCAGCTAGGTAGGAGCAAGGCTAACGTGTTTGTTCTGACAGCAGAAGGCATAAAAATCAAGTTTAATGTCAATATTTACTGTGCATTTCTTAAAAGAGTGAATTCCTGAAACTGAAAGCATTAACCATGTAACTGATAAGTTATGTTCAAAAATTTCCTAATAAGAAAGAATTCAGAAGATGTAGCATTTGGGCAGCAATCAGCAATACTGAATTACATTTGAGATTTCAGCGCTGGGTTCAGACAAGCCACATGCTTATTTTTATTTAAATTCACCTGTCCTATAGGGCTAGTCACTGCCAGCTTTTACTGAACAGGACAAAAAATGCCAGAATAACTAGGTATTGCCAGTATATTATGAATTTGTACCAACAGATTTTTGAAGGTTTTGATTCAATGTTATCAACTACTTATCCAGTAGCTAAAGTAAAATTGATGAAGAGACATTTGTTCAATCATGTCTGATCTTCATTACTTCCGCTAGAAAAAGACATATTTTACTTCTCAGTTCCCCTACCTTTGAAACATGGAAATTCTTTCTAAATTCTAGACTCCATATTAAAATTTGTATGCAAATTAATCACCTTCTTTGATTGAAATCTGCAGATTAAGCCTTTTTGTTCCAAGTACATAATCAGAAAAATTAAGCACACTTTATTAAGTCACACAGACATTACTTCAGGTAAAGAAATTGTTCAAACTAAGCATAGGGATTACCTGCCCTAGACATCTTCCAGTTCTGGGAATGATAACATTTGTTTTGACCCTTCTTTAGAAAACTCTTAGTAGCAACAAAAGGATTCAACTATCAAGCTGTAGTAGTGAATCTTACTTAAGCCTTTTTTTAGGGAATTATATTATATTATGGCTTTGTTTTTGAGGTAAAAGTTTACATAATCCATAGAACATTTTCAGAATAATATATTCTCTTTTTAGATACAACTGTGACATACTACTATTTGGTTATTGTAAGCATTAACTGGCATCTAACTAGCTGGACAGGAAAATATCTGCATTGCCATTAGACTGAATACTATTGCACTTTGCCAATAATAAACACTGCATTTATGTATTTGCAGCCAAAAGAATCTGAAGGCTCATCTTTCTGTTCTTTTGAAGCAGTTAAGTGTTAACATACTAGGTAGAATACCATTGTACAGGACTCAATGGATAAGGTAACTGGAATAACAGAAGTACAAGAAATATCCACAGGCCAAGTTAGAATGTTTTTATCTGGTATTTTAAACTTGAGCCATACATCAAAGTCAAACGAATTTCATTTCAGCAATAAGCACTTATCTGCTGAGCTGCTTCACCAGAAATAAAGTATTTACCATATACAATACATGTCCCCATTTTGGAGCTGTGGGACTAGGAACGATTCACATAGTTGTAAGGCTAAGGTAGTCTTCCCTTCTTTTTCGGTGTTGCAGATGATCTCAATTCCACTCTTGCAATCAGTCCTCAACAAGTGCTATATAATTAAAATAAAATCAATTTAGATAAATTTGCTAACGCAAAACAAAAACCTATCAGACCTTGCTATATTAAAGAAGCCACTAAACGCTGCAGTAACTATTATTATTATTTTTTTTAATAGCTTTTCTTTAAGTTTGTGAATAGAGACTTTGGAGAAATTTAGAGCTGTTTCACATTTCTTACAGTAACGCAAGTCAGAATTGATCAGAGAAATTAAAAACTACAGAAAAGCTTTTTTTGCATGACGGTAGGTTGGCTTTTTTCCCTTAAAAAAAAAAAAAAGTTAAGATAAACATTGTTTTCTAGAAAATGCTCTCAGTGATATGAGTACAATCACATTTAACTGGAGGGTGTCGTTTTACATAGTGGGCAACATAAAAGAAACTTTAAGGCTAACAAAGCTGTACAGCGCACAAAACATCAGATCGATACCAAGTGTGCTGAAGTGGTTTTGATGGAATAATAGTCAACCATAAAATAACAGTTAACACACTAAAGTTAAATAATGTTAGTGACTTAAGATAAACAGGGAATATACATAAGTAAACTTGACTAAAAAAAAGTATTTAGGTCAACAGGATTTCTAGGCACTTATATTTATCTTCTGGAAGCTTAAACCAGCTCTAAGTTAAGCAACACCAGTGCAATTGCTGATTTTATGACATTTCTTTCTACAAAAATAAAGAGTACCATGTGCTCCTTCTGACACCGTGCATAACAACTATCACTTCATTAAAAAAAAATACTGACAAACAATACCTCCTGGAATAGCTGATCTTCTAATGGTGACATATAAAGACAGGTGAAAAGAGCTTGATGGAAATACAGATCTTTACTGATATCTGGATGATTTATGCAAGATTTGATAAGAGCCATTGCCTCAGGGATGCGTTCACAGGCAATAAGGTATCTGGCACGCAGTTCAAAGAACAGTGGATTTTCAGAGCTTAAATATTTGTTAACTGTACAGAAAAGAAAGATTAAAGGTAATTAGAACATAAAGTCCAAACACCAAATATACTTAAATTCATTTCTCTTTTGAACAGTGCAATGTCAATAAATAATATAAAGAAAAAACTCTGTTAAAGAAGATATCAAATATTTAAGTAAATGCCATCATAAAGAATCTATCCTTTTACTTGGAAGCAGAAATCATTATTTTTATTACAATTGTTTTTGTTTTGACTATAACAGATCATCTCAAATTGCTAACACCGATTAGTAGAACACATACAATTCAGCAGCAGATACAAACATTTTCAAGATTTTCAGCACTGGAATTGGCTTGTTGTCTGAAATATGGGATCTACACCACTTTCAACATTAACTATAAATATTTAAGACAACTTGGGATACTCATTATCCATTAAAATGTAGGAGCTTAGAGCATGGAAAAAATTACCTACAATTCACACGCTTTAAACCTTTCGTTTCGCTTAGAGAAGTAGAATATAAACCCTTCCTTTCTCTAAATATCCTGCTTTTTAAAAAAATTAAATTTGAAATATATGTATTATGATTTAATTAACACCTAAATGCTGATACTTTTAAACAGCCTTGATCTCTAGAAATTGCTTCTTCATACTTACAAGCTTACACTGAAGCTAGAATATCGACAGAGTCCACTGAAACAAACATTTAATTAAACTGGAAAATAAAGAAATATAATCATAGAATCACAAGGTTGGAAACGACCTACAAGATCATCCAGTCCAACCATTTCCTCATCACCATTGCCACCACAAGCACTAAACCACATCATGCAGCACATCATCCAGACGCCTCTTGAACACTGCCAGGGACGGCGACTCCACCACCTCTCTGTGCAGCCATTCCAGTGCCTGACCACTCTCTGAGAGAAAACGTTCTTCCTTATTGTCTAATAAGACAATAGCTTTTAGTTTCCTATTTTAAAAGATCGTACAGATTCTAGCATTAAAAGTTAAAATGCCACTCAAGCATACAGAAGTTATAATGTTTTTATTCTGAGAATTGTTTGCATCTTCCCAAGCAAAGGTACTCTGAGATGTCAACTGTGTGCTATTCTTAATATCTTGGAAATTATGGCCTAATCTTGCATTCTCAGCAGCCCACTTATCAAAGAGAAAGAGTCAGAAAAGTCAATTTTTAGTGCATAGCCTGTACTACCACAGTATTTCGTAACTATATATAAAAAAAAGTAACTTAAGGCTAAAAGTACACATGGGAAGTTTATACCTTAAAAAGAACCTGCATGAGGAAAGTTATAAGCAAACTAAATGGACAAAGGGACAAGAGATTTTAAAAAAAATCTATAAATGATTACTGAAAACCACTATCTAAACAGCCAAGAGAAGATCTTTCCCAAAATAAAATATTACCTGTGCAACGAGCTTTAATTTACACCGAATTATTTTTTAAAGGATCCTTGGTTTGAAAAACACGCTTTTATGCTCAGAAGCAGGATTTCTCTGCCATTTGCATTTTATGAAAGTTAATGCCACTACATGCAAGTGAGCATTTAAGGTACGCAATCCGACATGATGCAAGGTTTTAGATCAGATTTCTTAATAGATATTCTCTAAGCTCTACCATAATAGACCTTATTCCCACTACCCATTAGCACTTTGGGGTACAAACATTATAAAGATGAAGGTGGAAAGAAAAGCCACTGTCTAACAGTGGTTATATAACTGCAGGGAACAGTGATCATCCCTGTTCTACAGGGAACAGAATAATCCTTAAGGCCATGTAAAGGCATCTCTTTTTTGGACTTCATATACTTCAGATAACAAATCCAATTATCAGTTTCATATACAAACATTATCCCACAGATTATTGAATATTCACATCAAAATATCTTAATCCAGAAATGTTTAGGTCATATTATTTGGTAATTTTAAGAAAATGTTGTACGCATAACTGGCTATAACATCCTTTTCCTTCAAATAAGTAAAGACAGCAGACTACAACACTGCTTATTATATCACTCTCGCTTTCTGTGAGATAAATCCTTAGCTCAGTATGCTCCTCCACTTTGTGAGAATTCCACTTCTGACATGAATTCCCAGTGAATAAGGTCTCCTGTACACTAACACTGCTTTTAAACAGACTGAGCTCCACTAAACAACTGACAGGGCTCTGCTCCCTCCCTGTTACGGAATGCCCTCCTTCTCCAAGAGGACATTTACAATGCCTCTAACTCTCCAAAGCAGAAAACAACTGTTAACTATATTAGCATTTAGGCATGCCTGCAGTACATTAAAAACAGCTTGAAGACAATATCATCTATTCTTGTCCAGGCAGCATGTGCAGCACTTTGCTTTAGAGCAACAGATGCCAGCCGTCAGCTTAGAAAATAATTAACTGCTTTCATCTGAACATTCCTCTGTCTACAGTATTCTCTTTCAGAAGTTCACATTAGGTTCTCTTATTCTCTCATCCATCAGAAGTTTATTGCTCCCAAGGTTCAAGAAAATTACAACTCAAATCAAACCCTGCTATTTTTATTTAAAGCAAAAGATTGCTTTCCTCTGCAGCCATTTCAGTATGTAGTACAACACCTTCAACACCTCCAAGTACACTACAGTGCTTGTACGGGCAGGCACAGAAAGGTTTGTCTCGACCTAACCTTGTGTGTGCAACTAACGAGGCCAGGACAAGATTATGTAGTTTACACAGTACGTGTTTATTCGTCCATCTGACTTTCACAAGTGATGGTTGATGATTCAGCCTTTTCATCTCCTGGCAGCATTCTTCATTTAAAACAGTGATCCCCGAGGGAATTATATGGCCAAATATGAAAATATACATCAAACATTGCCAGCCTACAAAGCAGCAAAGAGTACTTGCTTTGTGTAAGCATTCACGAGAATCAGATTTTAGAGAAAGTGAGATTAAAAAAAAAAAAAAGCTTTTAAAAGATAATATCTAAAATAAAGTGTTTGTGATAACAGATGAGAAGAAGATATCAGAAAATACAAGGAGAAAGAATACCTCAGCATAGGGTAAGGAGATGTAGCCTGCAACAAAAGGAAATAAAATGATCATCTAATGATGATAGGCAGTCTCATTCTTATTCTGCCAGGCAAAGCTAAAGAAAAATCCTTGAACTGTTACTCATCATACATAGGTGCCATACTGATCAAGGAAATCAGTAAGAAAAAGGATTAAAATAATTCTTTGCTAGAATATTTGAATATTGAACAAAATATTTCAAATTGCTATCCAGTCTTACATGCTTTCATTCTTCCCTGAGATGTTCTATGCATGTATGTTAATCTTTTAGGATTACAAACTTTTCTTCCATTTGACACCTACCTTCAGATTTTAACCACCAAAGCTTCTAATCAGTCATGAGACACAGAATAAAATAAGTGCTTATTTTACAAGAGACAGAACAACAATCAAGTTTATCAGATTAATTTGCCATCAAACCATTTTTTTGTAGTTAAGACAACAGCTCATCAAACTGTCCTGACTTTACAGTTCTCTTCTTACCTCTATGGGACATACATGTTTTTTATAAACAAGGCAATTCATTTGAATCATTCATTGCACCACAGTAACAAGAGAAGAACTGCATCTTCCATCGCTATCAAATGAAAACAACTTTCAAGAGCTCCTCCTGTTAGCAAAAGCATTATCTAAGAGGCTAGTAAAGACTTTCACTGTAGACAGAATATAAGCCATTTTTACCTTTATGGCTACAAAAAAAAAAAAATACAACAATTCTTTTTTCTAAACCCAACACTGTTGCATATGCTATCATAAACAGAAAACAGCTGCAAGATGCAGTCACAAGTTCCACTCCTAATAGAGCCAATAAAACCTCCAAGTATTTACAACTTCAAAGAAAAATTAAATGAGTTAGGGTACCATGAAACAAACTTACACATCAGGACCTCCCCTGATCATGACGCTTCAGAAGCCTAAATGAAGTCAAGTTTGTCTTAACGCGCTTTCAAGGTTAGAACACACCTGGACTTTGTAAATACATTTTATAAGTGACTGCTCACTAGTCTCCTGTATCTGATGAATTTGATCTCTACACTATTAAACTAGACTGAAACTATTACCACAGAAATTTAGTTTCCTTTCAAAAAATAAAAAGACTGATAGATTTTACTACCGAAAAAAAATTGTGCGCAATACCAGCAGGCAACATCTAACCTAATACCAAACAGGCATAACTTAACAATTTTTTCTTAGAGCTAGAAAATATGTGGTAAATTGAGTACCTAACTCCTGTGATACAGGCTTTGCTTTAAGAATGGCTTGTAATATCGGGTCCTCCCAAGGTCCACCATCTCGAATTATTCGAGTCACTAATTCCAGGTTTATATTTCTGTATTTATTTAGAAGGTTCTGACATTCCTACAAGTAAAAAGAAAACACAGTTGTAAAAATGAAAAGCATTGTCTAAAAATACAGTTAGGCCACCTAAAAAGATACAAAGCTAGAAAACCCAACCACGCTCCATTACTTCCTCGGACAAAGTCTACAAAGTCTTATATTGATGAGGTCTACACAAAGACCGAAAGCAACAACTTACATTCTGTAAGACTGTGGAAGCCAGAATATTTTCTGATGTCACTAAGCAAGAGTCTCCCATTTGTATAAAAATGAAAACTGCTTTTGTTGAATTAAGAGATATCAGCATGCTGTGGGAAAAGTCTTCACCTGATGCTAGTCTGCACAGATTTAGACACACTGACACTGCACCTGTGACACAGGGACGGAGCATAAACTCTAAGGCTTTAAGAGAAAAATTGAATTAAGATATATGAAACATCAGTCCTCAGGCACCCATTTTTATCCAGATTTCTGTGTTAAAAAAAAAAAATCATGCTTGCCAAAAATAACGTGGTCTGGTTTAACAATCCTTGATTTTCATATATAACAAGATTTCCTCCTATTGTTACTTACTGGTAAAAGCGTCAACATAATTAGAATTCTACTGTTCATTAACAATAACACGAAAAAAGTATATAATTTTGAAATCAAAGCAAAAAGGTATCTTTTTTTGTCAAAGAGCTAAGATGACTATAATTATGCAACTGAAGAATAGCTTCTATAAACTATACAATTATCTTCTCCACATTCTTTTTCCTGTAAATCCTTTTAGTTTCAGCTCCTCACTGCTTTTTTTTAATATTCAGATGAATATGTATGACTGCATAAGAATGGTTAAGTAATCAAAACAGTGGCTTTCACGACTCGTTTGATTATACAAAGGCTGCTCCAAAAGTAATGTCTCCTTCTTTATTACGTTGGCCCACAACATCAGTGATGGATATGGGTGGTATGGCAATGGAGGTTGAACCCTCCCAACAATATTCCTTCACACTTTGTTGCTGTGCGACAGATGGCAGCAAAGGACCAGTCCAACAAACTGCACAGTGGATGAAACAAAGGTGTGTCACTGAATTCCTCCATGCAGGAAAAAAATGGCACCCACTGACATCCATTGACACTTGTTGAACATTCATGGAGAGCGAACAGTGGATGTCATCACGGTGAAGTGATGGATGGTGCATTTCAGCAGTGGCGATAGCAACGAGAAAGACAAGTCACATTCCAGATGATCACACAGATATTTTTTTTATTTAAAACAGAAGTGCAGCATGCGGGCTCCTGTTCATCCGTGACAAAAACACATAGCTAAGGATGGTGCCAAATTTAGAAGATAGCATTCTGTAGCTGTGAATTTGCTCTGTCAACTAGTGCTATTGTGCTCTTTGCAGCTGTTACAGTTTCCACAGAAATAAATAGGAGGCACTACTTTCAGAGCAACCTATATACAACAGATTCAAAAATTCTTCAAGTAAAGATCTATTTAAATACATTCATTGCTTAAAATTCAAATTAAATCAGGAAAACGTCCAACAAATAAGTTTCTATATATCACACTGCTAAATTCTTTCTTGATCATAGACTGCTTCTGAAAAGCCCTTATGACTGCACTACCAAAATGCATTATTACTCTCATGCAAGAAGCCCTGTCCACTCATGGGGCTGCTAAGCCACTTCTTGACCCCATTCTTCCTCTAATTCTAATCAAGGATAATTTATAATTGCTGCTGTTTTGATAACTTAGCTAAGTAGAGCTGGCATTAATTTGTAGCAGCAATGAAAAGAAGTATTAGCATAAAAATTACAAGAGGATAGTTATTTCTCAAACTACAATTTCCTGATCCGTGTTAACAAGAAGCAACCCTGTCTTCCACCCTTTCAATCCACATCATTAAATTTATTTTCTCATGATTAGCACAAATGCTTTCTTTCCCATGCACTGAAGTCAACTCTCAAAGCCCATACAGAGCCCAGAGAAAAACACCTTATTGGGCAGGAAAAAAAAAAGGTGGGGGAGGAGAAGGGAAGTGGGAATTGGGAGGAGTAAATTTTAAATCCAGGAACATTTCTCTTAAACAGCTGTAAGTAGCCATACAAAAAAATTGCCCCACCATAGTTGAGAATATAGCCATCTTATACAGTGCCACACACTCTAACCTGAGAAGTTCACTGAAATACAGCTTCAATTTCAAACTTGCTGCTTAAAACTGCTGAGGGAACCTTGAGGTTTCATGTCACGGACTGGCATGAAACACTGGATGACATTAAGGTGTACTTTGACACAAACAAGTTCCCTTCAATGCAAGAAAAGCATAGAACGTGTCTTCAAACAAAAGACAGGCATTAAAAAGAAAGACATTCTACCTAGTCCAGAAAGGTTCAAATAGCAATATGATAACAAATTAAGAATAAGTGACTTTTCCTTCAAATATCTTTTTAATTAAT
>NW_024884364.1:12939122-12944969 GCF_019232065.1 Centrocercus urophasianus | reverse complement strand
CCCCCCCCTCTTCAAACTATGGCATTTTTGCTTCAGGTCATATATTCATAAAAAACCCACCCAACCAAAAAACTGTCTTAACAGGTACTAAAATAGTATCAGAAGTTTATGTAAAGTAGGCAACACTACCTGGATTGAACCTAAAATATCTTTCAAAGGATCTTCATAGAACTCATCTTTTCCAAAGAACAGCAGCAATTCAAAAAAACTCCTAAAAAACAGAAGTAGCGACAAGTCAAGCAAACTAAAAATGTTCATTCAAGAAACCAGTGTAAGTTTACTATTTTCCATAGCACTACAACAAAACAGAATTTTCCTAAGTTTAGGGTTCTTGTCAGCACTAAAGAGTCACTGTAAAAATGTTTGGCTAATACCTACACTTTCTAGACACTATCTATGTTTCAATAACTCCACAATGTCTGATACCCTGCACTGGATTTTAGCTGTTAAGATTCCATATCCCAAACACATTCTGCATCAAGCATCAGGTCACAAATATAACACATTAACAGCTAAAGATAAGCTATTTTACAAACACGAATCAACAGTAGAACAGAAAAACACTTAAAAAGTTGAAGTCTTTCTTCATTACTGCATTCAGTCTTTGGTTGCAATATCTCTTTAAACAATAAGGAAGATATTCACAAACTGTTGGACAAGGAACTATTTTGCATGACTATTAAATTCACTGCAATTATTCCTAAATTTTAGTGACTCTTATTACTTCAATACATTTGAAAGTGTACCCGCAACACTTTTCATTTTTAATATGGCAGATCCAAAAGAAGTTAAAGAACAGATTTAAAGCAAAGTTTCCCTTCATATTCAGAAATGCTGTGGATCAAAGAATCTTAATATTAACACAAAAAGAGCTTTCTAAAAATTTCAAAAGACTCCAAAGGGAATTTTTTATGAGAATAATGGAAAAGTGTCATAAAATTAGGCAGCCTTTAGATTATACTACAGCAAAGTCTATCACTGGCTAGGAAAAAAGATGTCAAAAAAAGACCTAGAAAATGTGAAAAACAAATTCATTAAGTGCAGAGATGGGACATATCTCCAAAGCCTTTGAATCTCAGCTGAGATATGGAATGGGACAAAAAAAAAAAAAAAAAAAAAAAAAAAAAATCAATACCCAAATAAGTACTTTATTTAGAAACACAGTATCTCATTTCACATTGATAACATTTTTGCTGCATACTGACTCTTAGAAAAGGTCAAACTTGAGTCATGTCATGATCAGGACAGTAGACCAACTGGAACTTAAATAATATTTGGTTATGACAAAACTACTTACAGCAAATGACACAGGCATCAGATTTAATTTGTTTTAATTATTGTAACTGTTTTTAAGAGAATAAGACTTGATAAAAAAACATCATAGGAAACTAATACTGAAAAAGTGCAATCTACAGTTTTATTCCGTATTGACACATCTGCATCACAGTCACAGAATCATATAACGGCTTGAATTGAAAGGGACCTCAAAGATAATTTAGTTCCAACCTCCCCCCATAGGCAGGGCTGCCCGCCATGAGCTCAGTCTGCCCAGGGCCACATCCAAACTGGACCTGAATGCCTTCAGGGATGAGGCCCCATAGCTCCTCTGGGCACAGCTCACCAAGCTCACAGAAAAGAATTTCATCTAATACTTGATCTAAACCTACCCTCTTTTACCTCCAAACTATTAGCCCTTTTCCAAACAAGACACTCCTTGATGAAGAGGCCCTCCCTGTCTTTCCCATAGGTCCTGGAAGGCCACTATGATGTCTGCTTGGAGATCTGTATTCTCCTCCTCTTCACAGGAGAGGTGCTCCAGGCTTCAGATCATCTTCATGGCCTCCTCTGAACCTAAACTAACAGGTCTAAGTTCTTCCTGACCAGCTTCAATCAAGCATGTCTGGGGAGGATTGCTGCAAGTCTTCTACATGCGGATTGCAGACTAACTGCCTACCTAAATACAAGGAGATGCTGGCAAGGTCTTCTTTTCTCTGCTGCCTCTGGTACTTCAGCAGCATGGTGAGGATGGGAGAGTGATGGGGTAGTTAACAAGCAATTCCCAGTGAGTGACTGTGGCTTTTGGGAGAAGATGCTGTCCTCTCACAAGCTAGCCCCTGAACTAGCTTGGGATCTGGTGATTGCTGTTGGTGCAGCAAAGGCAACCAGTAGGGCCACATAAGTTTCCCTAAGCTATGGGCACAATTTTCAGACACTGCCACATCCAACTTTATCCTCTGCACAACTCTCTGTTGGATAAAAGCAATCCAACTGCTGATCGGGAGTACAGGTGATGCTTTTCTTTATCCCTTCAGCGGCAGGGAGGATTACTGAGAGGACTAGGAAAACCCACCAGATAAATACATGGCTGAGAGGCTGGTGTCACAGTAGGAATTTTGTTTTTTCAATCATTGATTTACTTGGCACCCAGCCCAATGGCTGCTAGTGGTGTTCATCTAGATCACAGGGGGAAAAGAACCCTATCCCAGGAGCTGTCGGGACTCACTGACAAGGGCTTTAAACTAGGTTTGAAGGGGAAAGGGACTGATTGCAAGCTTGCCCACAACAAGGTGCAGATTACCATAGCTAAGTTAGAGGGACAAGGTGTTAGCAGGAGCCCTCAACCCACTGCATTTTACAATGCATGTACTAGGCAGCAAGCTAGTGGGGTTCATCAGCAGGGCTTTAAACTAGATGTGGTGGGGGGGAAAGGGAATGTACTGCTGAGGAACAGAGAAGAATCAGGGAAGAACACTGTTGATTTAGAAACAGCGAGGGAAAACCTCAGATTTTTCCCAGAGGTTTTTGGCAGGGCTGTTCTAAGAAGATAATAAGGCCGAAAACCCAGCTGAAGTGCCTCTGCACCAAAGCAAGAGGAAAGGGAAAACCATGTTGCAATTGAAAAACTATGATCTTATTGCTATTATCATGAAAATACAACGGAATGACTCATAACTGGAATACTATGATTGAGGGCTGTGAGATTTTTAGAATGGAAAGGTGAGGTAGAAGAGGTGGGGGAGTTGCCCTCTATCCCTTAAGAAGTGGATAGACTATGAAGAGCTGCCCCTGAGAAAAAGTCATCAACAGGTTGAGAACTTGGGGGTTAAACTTAGGGACTGGACCAATAAAGGGCATCTGATGCTTGGGGTCTATACTAAAGCAGCTTGACTGAGGGGAGCCTGTCGATGAGGCCTTTTTGCTTCAGCTGCAAGAGGTGTCACACTCACACGCTCTCATCCTGGTGAGGGATTTCAACCACTCAAATATCTGCTGGGAAAACAATGCCGTAAGCTACAAGCAGTCCAGGAGACTCCTGAAGAACCAGAAAATTGTTAATGAGCAAGCATTAGATAAACCCATAAAAGGTGAAGCGCTGCTGGGCCTGGTGCTCACCAAAGCAGAAGAAATCATAAAAGATGTCATGACTGGAGGCAGCCTGGGCTGCAGCAACCACATCCTGGTTGAGTTTGTGATCTTGAGGAACGTGGGCCTGACAAAGAGTGGAGTCAGGATCCTAAACTTCAGGAGAGCACACTTCAGGCTCTTTAAGGAACTGCTGGATGAGATACCCTGGGGAACCATCTTAAGGGACAGAGGAACAGAACAGAGCTGGCAGCACTTTAAGGATACCTTTTCGACTGCAGAAGAGCTCTCAATCCACCAGAATAAGAAATCAGGCAGACAAGGAAGGAAACCAGCATGGTTAAGCAAGAACCTGTTAGTCACACTGAGATGCAAAAAAAAAAAAAAAAAAAAAAAAAGTGTAAGTGGGAGCAGGGATGGAATGGGGAAAGCCAAGGTGCAGATGGAACCGAATTTGGCAAGGGATGTGACAAACAAAGAGGGATTCTTCAGATACATTGTGCAGAAGGGACAGGCAAAGGAGAGCATATACCCTTCTGATAAACAAAAAGGGAGAGCTAGCCTCCTCAAACACGGAGAAGAATAAAAAAACATAAGTTCCTTACCTCAGCCTTCACAGCCAGTCAGGCTTCTTATGCCTCACATGCCCCTGAACTTCTAAGCAGGGACTGGGGAAGCAAAATCCATCCTGGACTTATTCCATTCTTAGACCAAGATCACCTCATGAGGCTAAACGTGTAGAAGTCTGTAGGACCAGATGACACTCATCCCAGGGTTCCGAAGGAACTGGCTGATGTAGTTGTCAAGCAGCTCTATCATATTTGAAAAATCATGACTGCCAGGCAAAGTCTCTGGTGACTGGAAAAAGGGAAACATCAAGAAAGGAAGATCCGGAGAACTACATGCCAGCAAGCCTTACATCTGTGCCTGGGAAGATCATAGAGCAGATCCTCCTGGAAAGGATGTTAAAGCATATTTGAGATGTGGAGGTGATATGTGACAGCCAGCACAGCTTCATCAAGGGCAGACTATGCTGACCAATCTGGTGGCCTTCTATGATGGAGTGACAGCATTGGTGGACAAAAGACGGGCAACTGATGTCATCTACCTGGACATGTGCAAGCCTTTGACATGGTCCCACACCACATCCTTATCTCAAAATTGGAGATATGGATTAAAAGACTGGAATTCTAGGCATAGACAATTGGTTGGATAGTCCTAGCTAGAGGGTTGTTGTCAACAGCTCTGTGTCCAGGTGGTTGCTGATGACAAGTAGAATCCCCCAGGGGTTTGTCTTGGGAAAAGTACTCTTCAATAACTTAATCCCACCGTCTTTCTCACTGATAAAGCATAATGTCAGCAAGCTTGCTGATGACACCAAGCTGAGTCATGTAGTTGACACAACAGAAGGGAGGGATATCATCCAGAGGGATTTGGACATGCTCAAAAAGTGGGCAAATGAAAATCTAATGAAGTTTAACAAGTCCAAGTGCAACTGTCCCACACTGGTCAAAGCAATCCCAGATAAGAGACTGAAAGAAGAACTCATTGACAGCAGCCTTGTAGAGAAAGACTTGGGGATCCTGATGAATGAAAAGCTGGACAATGAGCCAGCAGTGCACGAGCAAGTGCGCTCTTGCAGCCCAGAAGGCCATAAGTATCCTGGGCTGCATCAAAAGAGGAGTGGCCAGCAGGGAGAGAGCAGTGATTTTCCCTCTTATCTGCCCCTCTGAGGCCCAACCTGGAGCACCGCATCCTAGGGCTCCAGAACAAGAAGGATGTAGGCCTGCTGGAATAGGTCCAGAGGAGTCCACAAAGATGATCGAAGGTCTGGAGCACCTCCCCTATGAAGAAAGGTTAAGGGAGTTGGGCTTGTTTAGCTTGGTGCAGATAAGGATCCAGTAGACCTCACTGTGGCCTTTCAGTACTTGAAGGCAGCTTACAAGCAGGAAGGGGATCGACTTTTTATACGGTCTTATAGTGGATAGGACAAGGCAGAATGACTTTAAACTAAAATATATATATATATATATATATATTTAGATTACATGTTACTAAGAAATTACTCAGTAGTAAGACACTGGAACATGTCAGAGGAACATGTCTTGGTCAGAGAGTTTGTGGATGCTCCATTTCTGGAGGCATTTAACACCAGGTTGGTTGGAATACTGGGCAATCTGATCTTGTAGCTGGCAAGCATGTTCACGGCAGGGGGATTGGAACTAGACAATCTTTAAAGTCCCCTCCATCTTAAGCAATTCTACAATTTGTAAAAGGAACAAGACTAGCGTTAGGACCAGAATCTTATCAGAAGTTCATATATGCCTGACCAAGGAAAGAAATGAACAAACGATGCAACATTCACCTCTCTAGATACTTACATAAGCAGCAGATGGATACTACTACTTATGTAATTAGTAATTCTCAGTAAATGCCTTTTTTCAGCTCACTTAAGTCTCTTTGGAGTAGTGAAGCCACACAGCA
>NW_024884364.1:12693035-12933199 GCF_019232065.1 Centrocercus urophasianus | reverse complement strand
GAGCTGAAAAAGGCATCTATTGAGAGTTCAGTTCCAAAAGAGTGTTATTAAAGCACAAGTAACATTAGATTTAGTGTTCTATCAGAACATCAGGAAAGAAACAATTAAAACTTTTTTATTCTATTCAGTTGATGGACCATATGTTGTTACATATCCCACATATCATCAGGATAAATGCATCCTTATAAAACTAGATTCAATAACTCAAATAGAGTAGAAAAGAGTTTAAGATTTCAAGGCTACATAAGTCACTACTTAAAATATGACAGAAAATCATTTCAAAGCAGTATCTAAAAAATGGATGTAAGCAATGGCTTTAGAGCAATTCACATGAACATTACATAAGGAATAACCAAACATAATCACACTTGTGGCAAAAGAAAAAAACATCACCAAGCAACAGCATGACACATCCTGTAAGACAAGTTTCTGCCAAAGTTCTATCTTTAAAGCTAACTGCTTTCCCCCACTCACAGCTACTGAAATTTCATGTATCTGGCTGAGTTTGCTTTGAGTATGAACAAGACCTAAGGCAGAGCTCCATACACTCTTTGATCAACTAAATGTAACGAGCCAGTTTCCAGATGTATTTAGAGTCTACTACTTGCACTGCAGTGAAAAACTATTAATCCTACCAAAGTAAATTTGACTACTGGCACTGCAGTTAACGTACCTGTTAAAGATATTACTTGATGGTTGAAATGTTTTTATTGGAAAGATGTAACATTTATTCATATCTTTCAGTGAATCTTCCCTAGAGAGAAAACCAACTGATTCATAGAAATATTCTATGTGGAAGGGACGACTGAGTACATGTGAACTCAACACAGGAATACCTAAGTTCAGGTTACAAATGACATTAGCAAAATACAACCTAAGGTGACTCTCAAATAAAGCACAAATATTTAATTCGGTCATCTGAAGAACTGCAACCAAAAAAGATGTGTTTTATTATTATGATGATGATACTTATATAATGTTCTGCCCTTTTTATTATTTGAAAAGGCCTGAATAGCAAGCAGCCTATAATCTACCGGACACACTAATCTACAGAAGTATCTTTCCAACATTCTTCTTTTCAAGTGTACAAAGGTGCAATTTAAAAGTTACAAGGATCTTGACAGACTTTTCCATGCAAAACTCAGAAGCTTATTTTTCATACAAAAGCTAAACTTTCAGACAAGGTGTTAAGAGCTGAAAAACTACCAATATAAATAAGCTTGCAGTGAAGTCATACAAATTTCCAGAGAAGTGAAAAGAGAAAAACACAACCACGACCTTGAATACTATGCAAATACAAAGAAATAAAAGCAAGAGAACACCACTAAAATCCCAGAAATCTAACCTTCTCCCAAAGGCTGACAGAAGGGGTAAATATGTACAGCGAGGATGTGATCTCTCAAGATAAAGCAGTCACAAACGTTAAAGAGAACAGAATAGATGAAGAAATGAATAGAGAACTGAGTATGCGAATAAAACCTCATGTTAATGGCAAGACCAGAGCACCCACTGACTCCTTCAGTCCACAAATACAATCTGCAAACGAAGAATCTGCTGATCAACTACTATTGTGAATTCTCCCTAAAAGTTGACAGAAAGCAGCCAGGTATCCTACAGGTACCACGGTGGTTTATCAAGTTTCCCATCAAGTGTCAAAGGAAAAAGTGTCCCTACCAAACCCTTGGTAGCATTCTCTGCAGGAGGGAACTGAAAGCTTGCAATTGCCATTAAGCTTTGCAGGAAACGGTGCTTATCTCTCTTAATTTGTAAGGACTTCTTTTCAAGCCTGAATCTCCCTTGAATATCAAGCAGCACAAAGCTAAACGCCGGCAAATGGCAGCAAATTGAATCTGCTTCTTTTCATTAGCCAAGTGGAGAAAGATCCAGCAAAAAAACAACAACAAAAAACAAACAAACAAAAAACCCACACAGGAACAAGCTAATTTGCAAATATAAATAGCTTAAATGTCTAGGTACTCCTTGAGTTACACGTAAAGTCATCTATTACAAACTGTGTTACTTTCCCTTTAAAAGTTTCCATTTAATTGGTAATTTCACATTAAAAAAAAAAACAAAAACCACATACACCTATAAATGCCAATCAAATAAAGCAAATGAGACTGTCAAAGGTGCTCTCAAAGCCATCAACAAGTATCAAGCGTCTTCATTCAATAAACTACAAATATACATATCTATTATGACACCAGAAGTCATTGCAAGAGAAAAAGTTGGTTCAAAACTACAAATAATTCCTTTCAAGAGAGGAAAAAAAGCTTCAAACAGCACTCATGTGACCAAGATTTTTGTAGCTCCTCTTTAAAGAAATGTAAGAATACCAAACACGTAGCCCAGTAGTGACAAAACTAGTAAAAGACAAGTTTGGTATGACCTAAAGTTGCTCTGTTTTGTACAGAATATAAAAGTAACTGAACAAACATTGACTTGAAGATTTAAGTGAAAATCAAAGGCAAGTAGTTTCAAATTTGTGCACATCACAAAAAGAGTGAGAACGCATCAATCCCCAAATGAGAAGAACTATCAAAGATGCGTATATTTTTCTACCTTCATTTATACAAAGCAATACATACACCAAAGCATGAACAGATGATTAACACCTAAACCACAAACTACTGGATTTTTATTTTTATTTTTTTGTCTACTAAAACAGATCTAGGAGCCATCATCACCTCTAGTGTTAGTTATAAGTTTTATTTCTCAGCTTCCTTATACACAAACCCAAGAATTATTTTCCTAGCAGTGACTGAGGATACCACTGATTAACAAAAGCCAAGCAGGCAATCATTATTTCAGGAAGTCAGATCACACTGGAAGGCCGTAAACTGACCCCACAGCAAGAGAAGATCAAGAAATGTTTAGCTCCAGCAGTATTACTTTAGATCAGAATTACCCTGTGCTTGAGTCTGTACTGAGTAACATAAAAATAACATCCAGTACAGTTATGCAGCCGTGTGGACAACTACAGAAATGCTGGATGTAACTTGTAATTTTTGATAGTACTTAATGACACGAGAAAAGACTGAAAAGAATAAAAGAAATTCAAGGCAGTTGATAAAACTATACCCACTTCAAATGCAGCAAAGTAAGCTATGCTCACTTGTTAAGGTTTCCCCATTAAAGTTTGTTTTCAAATCAAATTCACCCTTCTAATTATAGAACCACTTCCTTCACAGTTAAAATCTGAACTACTTTGTCCGCCCCTCATTTTATTTGTATGCACTCACACGGGAACCTCCCAGGGACACCCTGAAAAATCTCAAAACAATTTCAAATTCTGCATGTGACACAACAAGCCAAAGCTCAGGAAGCTCTTGCAGATGTTCAGACCGAGGGGGTTCTATTAGATACTATCTTTCAATTTAAAACTACAAATAGTCACAGATGCCTTGGCTCCTGCTTGCCAGATCTGGGAACAGTAGACTTATTTTTTCCCAACACGTAAGTGGCTTCAGTGCACAGTGAACTTAACAAATGTGAAGAAATGTCAAATCAGCAATTTTAGAAAGAAACACAGATACATAAACTGGACACTTCACCTTCCATCTGTCTCTTTTCATTTCCAGCCATAAAAATCTTGATTTTATTTCCCCATGTTATCAACCTCAAATAATCATCTAAAACAATATTTTATTCCAATTTGCCTTGGAAGGTTCAGGATGTAATGGTGTTATTATTGCGTTATTACAACACAACAGATCCCAAAAAATACACATGGCTTTGCAGTCGTCACATTCTGAGTTGATCTTACATCACTAAATCATGATTATGCATAAATTGAAGAAAATAACATGACAGCCCAGTCATCTTTTGCAACCATTCTTTAATCTACTGTCTAAAAGCTAAGTTCAGCTGCAATACTCCAGGCCTCCAGCATACTGACCCTGTTTTCAACCCTCTTTTAACTTTTTAACAGAATTTAGAATAAAAGACATGCACATCAATGCTTCTTAAGGTCCTTGCCAGTCTCTTACCCTAAAAAGAGTCAAGAGGTTTTTGCTCCCATCTACAGTAAACGGCTCAACAGGCTAAAAAGAGTTTAGACCTTGCTTCACTTTTGCTGCAGCTCTTACTGAGGAATGTGGATGTGCACACACTTCAGACAGCAACGTAACTATATGCAATCCAACATAACCCTGTATTATATTTATTCTGAAGGACAAATAGGTGTTTCATTCAGATAGTTCAAAAGTATGGCATTATTGTTAAGCAACTCTCTCTACAACTGCTGTTCAACTTCTGACATAAAAAAAAAGAACACTGTAGGGAAACCAGAACATTCAAAAGTGCCAAAAAACACAGAGAACCAAAGCTATGTTATCAGTGTGGGATGGAACAAGGTGGAGAGGCTTGATTTGAACTACAGCCAGAAGATCTGGCTTCAGAAGTTCTAGATGGAAAAGTAGAAAGCAATACAGTCGGACAAAAAGTAGAGCCAGAGAGAAAAAACACTAATAGAGGCACGCATGAAGAATGTATGACACGCTAACCAAGAGACACAGTTTTTAAGTAAGAAATTATCTTTTATAACAGACGTTCCAAGAAAGAGGTGACCTAAACTTTATGTGTTCACTGATACTTTCTGAAGAAAAAATGGCAATATGCTTCACCACTTCACCGGCAAGGCTGTGGGCCTATGAACCTCTGTTTGTACAGGTATGGATGCACTGGGACAACTGCACCACTGTAGGCCTAACTGTAAGCAAGCTACTGCAGAGCACTCAGCTTCCTCTGGTATCACACCACAAAAGGTCACTGGTTCTTTCTACCAGTACGCTACATCAACTACATCTTGTGTCTGTACAATTAACTCAGTAGAAGTGTTCTTTATTAAAAATATGCTTGAACGAAATGTAGAAGTCTGTATTTTGAGTCAGCACACAACTGCTAATCACCAGGCCAAATTTACACCAGGAAAGTGCATAGAGACAAAACATTAATATATTATCTCACTTTCAACAGCGTTATTTAAACTATGCATTGTTTTAAAATATTGAAGAAAAGAAACAGAATCCTTTATGTACTCTAAACATTGGCTGCCCACGTGGAGAGTTCATAAACTAAAAGCAAAGCGAGGAAGAAGGCTTGGCAATTTTTCTACACAAAATAAACTCCAGGAGAAGTCAAGGACAAACGATTTAGACACTCTTCATTGATAACTGTGATAAAATCATTTTGCAGGGAAACTCCTTCCCTGGTCTCATCCTGTCCTGTTCCTTACTCATTCCTAGCTTTGTATGGAGTAGGGGATTGGTGTTAATGTCAAGTATCGCTCTATCTTCACTCCCTTGTTATCATTACTTCAACAGATAGTAAGTGCAGCTAAAACATTTTAAAGATGAAACTTTCAGTCCTGACAGAAGATTGAAAGATTTGTTTGAGCGGGATTCAATCAAATATAGCTGTCTGTTCTTCCAGCTGTGGCTTATTCCATACTTCTAAGACCAATCACATCTCTCGACTGCCTTCAGAGATCTTTACACAGACATACTAAGTTTATACAGTCACCAAACAGAAGCAAAATACAAAAGCTTGTAGATAAACCCAAGCAGCAAACAACCAATGGGTTCACTGAGCAGCCTTATTCGAGCTATTTTCAAACACATACTGTAATAAACAATGTGTAAAACAAGTGTCAGGAAGCACTAAGAAAACTCTCGTTGAAATGGAGTACCGTGTAAATGAAACAAGACCAGCAGAGCGGTGAGGTAAGCAGCCCAGAAGTTCATAAAATGAAGTAATTACACGCAAAGAAAAAGCCTAGGCTGGGTTTCTGAGAACTGCAAGCGCTGTGGTTGGGATATACCTACAACAACTCACGCTTCAATCAACACCCGCTGGGCAGGAAAAGCAACCTGTTGGCTCTCGTTAGTTAGCAAAGCCGACAGAGGTTGCAAAGAGCACGGAATTAATCGCAGAATTAATTTCTGCCTGCGGCCCTGCGTGAAGATACGCTGCTTTCTGTGAAATAATTAAAGAAATAAAAATAAAAAGGAGAAGAAGTATGCTGGTCTAATTCGTCCATCCTTAAGGACACAGCCCCGGGGCAGCCCCCTCCTCTTCAACCCCCGCCCTCCCGGCGTCGTTCCTCCTGCCACACGTGGCCCAGCCCCGCCGCCCTCCCCGGGAGACACCTCCGCTCCACTCCGCTCTGCTCCCCGCCACCTCTCGGTCACAGCCCCGTTTCCGCCGCCGCGAGGGGGGCGCCGGGGGCCCCGCACCCCGCCCGCCCCACTGCCGCCCGCGGGGGGGAGGGGCGAGGAGCGGCGGGGGGGCGGGGCGGCGCTCACCTGGCAGAAGCGGCGGCAGTAATACTGGCTGTGGAGCAGGGCCGGCAGGCCGGCAGGCGGACCCGGCGCCGCCAGGGCCTCTAGCTCCTCGCTGAGCCGCTCCGACTCCTGGTCGCTTTCGTCTTCCGCCATGCTGCTCCGGCCGCCCTGCGCGTACCGAGCGCCCCCCTGCCCCCGCCCCGCCGCGCCGGAAGGGGCCGCCCCCGCCCCGCCGCCTCACGTCCGGCCACGCCCCCCCCCGTCGCGCGCCTATTGGGCCGGCCGGCGTGCCACCCGACGGCCAGCGCGGAGACGGCTCGCCTCTGACCCCTGACTTCTGGCTCCTCCCTTCCGCCCGGCCCCGCCGGAGCGTCTTGTGATTGGGACAAAAGTCTCCTCGTTACTTTACGCAGCCCTTCTCATTGGCTGCTCTTCCCGCTCATCACACCCCCCTCCGCAGCTACTGGCCGAAGTGCCCGTCCACTAAACGCGGAGATTGCCTTCGCGAGCTCCGATTGGTCTCGGTACGCCTCAATCACGGCATTTACGCCCGCCCCCAACTCACGATTGGGCCAGCGCGCCGTCCGTCTCCGCGCGGCCGCCTCGGGAGCAGCCAATCGGCACCGGCTTTCCTCCCGTCCACCGCTGTCGGGCGGCGGTCGCTAGGCCGGTTGCTAGGTCCCGCCTACCGCAGCCGCCAGGGTGGGTAGCTGTGTCTGGCTGCGGCGCGGCGGCGAGCGTCCGGCGCAGGCCGCGCGGAGCGGGGGGAGACCGCGCGGCCCCAGCGGATAACGGCGCTCGGCGGGGAGGCGGCGCCTCCAGGTCTGCACTCCGGGCCGGGCGGGGCGGCACGACCACACCTGTCTGCGTCTGGTCGGGCATAGAGGGGACCGAGCGGCCTCCGGGAGGCGGGCGGTCCCCGGCCGACAGGGCGTGAGAGCGCTGGGGTAGGCGGAAGGCAGGGCCCGGCTCGCTGTCACCGCGCGGTGCCTTCCCGAGGCGAGGGGCGGAGGGCTCACGCGGGCTCGCGTCGTGTATTCGGGCTGCAGGCACTCCGCGTCGGCACGGGGACGCTGCCCCGGGAAACAGACGCGCCCGTCTCTGACTTTGCGGGCTGCTTCGCTTGGCAAAGAGACGGCTACGTCTATCGGACCGCTGCAGACCTTCCTCCTCCTCACCTTACGTGCGCTTCGGAGTCGCCCGCAGACTCTGCGCACGTGCGGTGGTTCCGCCTCAGCGTGAGATGTTAGCGGAGCTCGCTTATCAGCCCTCCCGCAACCTTCGGAGCCGTGCTTCGTCCCCGCGCTCGGCGAGCCGGCCTTGCTTCTGAGCAATCCCTGCCAGACCTTTGAGACTGGGAGAAAAACGTCCCATGTTTTCGGCGCTTGTCCAGCTCGCGGAATTACTGCCTCTAATCCTGATAGAAGCTGTGTATGATTCGTTTTGACATTTCCAAGTCCTGAGCAACAAGTCGACACTGGGATAAGACTTGTTGAAAGTTTGGTTTGGGGAGGCTTTCGGTTGCTTGTGAAACTCGTGGGGATAGAGAACCCATTAGGTAACAAGCAGAAAAAAGTTCCATTGATCCCAACAGGAAATACCTCGCTCTGTAGGGTTGTGCAGGATCATTCAAGCCTGTAGTTTTGGAAAGTAGCAGATGATAGTTCAGAAAACGGACTGGGAAAGTATGTAAGGGCAAGATTTTCATCTCCCATGTTCAAAAAGGATGTCGGCTCCTCATGTGACAGTGTGTTTTTTGAAGACTAAAATTGTCAAGACTGAATTCTGTTTGATGGCTCTATTTCCAGAGCAAGTTAAAGGCATTCTGGGCAGCACAAGCTCTGTTCAGTCCTTAAAGTTGGACTGGCTTGCCTTGCAGCTATATGGGAAATCCGTGGCTTTTAAAGGCAGATTTTTTAAATGTTACAACAGCAAGCTGCATGTAACTAAGTAAATACAGTGACACATCTACAGTTACACAGATCTCTCTTTCTGTGTAGTAGTCAGCAGAGGTAATGCAATATTCCTGCAAAGCATTCATCCCCTTAAGTAAATATCCAGGCAACCTGTTAGATTTCCTCAAAATATTTGTGAATTGTCATTTTACTCAAAAACAAGCGAACAAAAAAAAACCACCCCAAAACCCTCAACCTGAACATAGGGAAGTTTTTCAGTCTTTTACATTGAAAATGTAACAACAATAAGAGAAATAGAGCCTGATTGATTTTAGTATGCTTGTCTAGATTATTGCTTGCTTTGGTAATGTAATTTTAAAGTGATGCTGAAGACAATCCTGCTGTCTTCTCTGAATAATCAGTTACCTTTCTGAGAGTAGTTGTCTCCATGGGAAAAAAAAAAAAACAGGCTTTTATTCTTCATTGAAACACGTATATGCAGGTTTCTGTTCACATCAGACTGCTTTTGTTGCACTTTCATTGCAATCACAAAAAATAATCTGACTAAGTTAAGGCCCAGCTGAGGTTTGAGGCAGGGATAAAAGTGAAAGGTATTCCAAGTGAGTTATGAGTGCCAGCAAAGCTCAGATCACTTTATTTTTTATAAATATATAATTATATATAATATAAAAATAATTTATATATAAATTGACAGTGATGGCCTTCTTGCCTGAGGTTTTTTCTAACACAGGTAATGCCGACTTTCAGGAAATAAAAATACTGACTCACCATAGCTAATGAATTGTCAAGTATGTTTAAAATACTAAGAAGGCAAAGTTTATCTTCAAGATTAAACTGCATTTGTGGGGAAAAAAAAAAAACAAAAAAAAAAAAAACAACTTTGTGTGACTTTCAGTGATGAATGGATTGAAGGGTTCAATTGAGCTTTGCAGCTTAGAAACTAAAAAGTAGTTTACTGTGACCCGTGCGGAACTTCCTTCTTCAAAGGAAAACTTCAAGATGCAGAACCGTTCAGTAATAGTTTTGTGCATGTATTCGACATGTGATTGGCCTTTAGATGGCAGTTAGCAACATGCTGGATGGTCAACACTCAAGACTGCTTGATTGAAATCATTCCCGTGTCTTAATGGCATTTTTCTTCA
The DNA here is from genome assembly GCF_019232065.1 of Centrocercus urophasianus. Lineage (NCBI taxonomy): Eukaryota > Metazoa > Chordata > Aves > Galliformes > Phasianidae > Centrocercus > Centrocercus urophasianus. The sequence continues at coordinate 12,923,857 of NW_024884364.1, read as the reverse complement.
GCTTTCAGGTAAAGCTCACCGAAGGCCACAATGGAACGGTTTGGAGTGAAGTCCACTCCGTCACGTAACCGCTCGAAGACTGCTTTGTATGTAACTCCTCAGGATCGGGTAACTGAGTTTGGCAGCGAGCTGCACGAAGACGGCGGAAAACTCTTCTGCACTTCCTGCAACGTGGTTCTGAATCACGTCCGCAAATCAGCAATCAATGACCACCTCAAGTCCAAAACACATACAAAGCGGAAGGCGGAGTTTGAAGAGCAGAACGTCAGGAAGAAGCAGAGGACTCTGACTGCCTCCCTGCAGTGCAATAGCACTGCTCAGACAGAGAAAACCAACGTCATCCAGGACTTTGTGAAAATGTGCCTGGAAGCTAATATTCCTCTTGAGAAGGCCGATCATCCTTCTGTGCGAGCCTTCCTGTCTCGCTATGTCAAGAACGGAAGTTCGATACCTAAGTCAGAGCAGCTAAGGAAAGCATACCTGCCCGACGGGTACGACAATGAGAACCAACTCATCAATACTGAAGATCGCTGAGAAGAAGACTGTTTTAATCATCGTTGTGAAGTTTTACATATTGATGGTGTGGTTTATTTTTATATTCATGCATATATACAGTGTTACATATTGGTTTTGCAAGCTATTTTGTATTGTAGAAATGACAATCTATTTGTGAACTAAGTGGTATGCCGGAGACTGTCGCTAACCCTGCTGTAGACTCGAGAGCTGCTTTGATGTAGGACTCGCACTGAGTGCAGGGAACATGCCTGGCGTACGTCCCGTCTGTGTTCAGTCCAGCTGTAACTGACGCTAAGAAAAAGGCACTTGGGTGGAGAACGTCCCTTACCTTAACTGTGCATCTGAGTACAGGAGGAAGAAGATGCAGTAGGAATTGTTCATCGTGTCACTGGATTGCTTTGTCCAGAATCTTCTCCGTGAGTGACCAAGAAGTCTGCACGTTAAAAATGGAAGAGGCTGTAAAATGGTTAGTTAACATAAGTGATCTGTTGGGGAGGATGATTGCAATTTCCTAGTCAAGTTGGCTTGTGTTTTAAAAGAAGAGACATTTTTCTTCTAGAATAATTCTATTTGATGCAACTGTGGATGCACTCATTACTCATTAAATAGGTGGCCTTTTGTACCACCATATGAACTCCACTATTCTTATAAAGCCAAAAGTTCTGAAGATTTGCCATGTCTGGTTTTTTAAATCTCCACATCCTTGTCTTGGTTTACTGTGTTCCCTCCAGTTTCAGTGCCAAACTTTGAAAGCTAAGTGAACGAACTAATAACTACGTGTGGTTTACAGCACAGCTGCTAGCAAACAAATCTTACACTGGACCAAGATCATAGTAGTAGGGGGAATGAATGCCTGTTTCTTACAGCAAGATAAAAGATGCTGAATTTAAACTGGGGGTGGAGGAGGAACAAAATAGTGGAGTTGATCACGCTTCTCACAGTGTGCAGGGGAAGAGGCTTCTCCGTCTCTCCCTGCAGGTCCTTTACTTCTCGCCTCAGCCTTTTAGTGAAAGGAGGTAAAATGATTAAAATAGTTTTCAAAATAGTTGCTGCAAAGGCTATTCAATATTTGTAACAGCTAGGAAGGTCTGTATACTTCGAAGCTGTAATGGAATTACACACCTGAGGTGTATTTCTTATTCTGTGCCACGATGCCACTTGTTGAACTGACAAAAATTTAAACGTGAGTTAAAGAAGCTCAGTAATGTTGCTCTCTCCTAAATCCAGTAAACTGTTACTAAGCTAATCCAAATTACTATGCCAAATAGTCAATTTGATGCAAGTGCTTGCTCTGCAATGTTTTTAATGGAATGGTGGAGCATAGTAAAAAGAGCTTGATTTTCTTTAGATCTCTGAATTTAAGGAGGTGTCAAGCATTTTCTAAGTTGCATAGAAATGCTCTGCTCAGTGGATATAGTGATGCAAGCATGCTTTAACTCCCTCACGTGGAGCCAGTTTTCCATTCATCTTCCTTTCCCTGTAAAGTTTGACAATAGCACGTTATTTCTTTCATTCAGGATACTTACAGCAATACTACGTATTTGCTAAAAGACACTAAGTAACCAACTTAGTTTGTTTCTGTGGCTAATTTCTAGAGAAGAGTCTCTTTTGCTGGATTAAAAGAGATTTACATACTTGGTAACAACTGCTTTTTTGTACAATTCCTGCAGAAATGCAATTAGTGTTACAACAGTGTCTTCCAGCCTTCTGCTAGGGGAAGTGCTTGAGTAAATGGACAAAAACGAAAAGCAGAAGGCATGTGCCAGTACGTGGACACTCAGTACAGTGCTGCACCATTGGTCCCTGTTGAAGCTCGTGGGATTTCATGCAGTTGTAGCAGTCCTGTCAATGATATTAACTGCTGGTGTAGGACTTCAGACAAATAACATAATAATGGTTTGGTTTTGTTTTCCTCTAATCCTGTATATCAAAATTTGCCTTCCCAAATATCATTTGCTATTGCAAGAGCTTGGGTTTTGCTTAAGCTCATAAACTGCCTTGGGCTAGAACTGTTTTATAAATCTTCTAAAGCCAAGCGAAAGGTACACTGCCAAGAGCCTTTTCTGTCCTGACCATAGTAGAATGTGGGTTTTGTTTGTTTGTCATGATTTTTCAGAGTGCTTGTTTTTTTGTTTTACAGCTGCTGTCTCGTTGCAGTGAAATGAAAAAACAAACATATGGTAATATTAAATATACTCTTCCACAGCAAAACAAAGAGAAAACCTTAAAAATGAAAGTTAGTGATAGCTACAGCTTTTGTTTAGCAGCAGTCACTCATTCATTAAGGCAAAGCAATGTTATGTCACCCAGTTTATCAAAAGGTTACTTTCTACTTAAGAAGCAGTCTGTAAATTTAGACTCTTTGCACAGAATTAATACGATTCTGTGACTTTTGTATCTAAAGTATCTAATATCAATTTATTTTTAATGCAGAATTACTGCGGAAGGTATGAGCCTAGTGAGGATCCCTTTCAGTGTAAACTGTAACAGACTTATAACAAAAAGTTGACCATCAGGATTTTTGAATGGAACTGGCTGAATTCCAACGCACAGCAATCTGTAAGAGGATTCTTATAACTTAAAAAAAAAGTTTTTTGAAACTTTATGAAATCAACATTGCAACTGATACTTACAGCAAGTTAAAACAATGGAAAAATAAAGCACTTCCAGGTACCTAGAAAGAATAAGTTTGTATTCATGGACATAACCCAAATCACAAACAAGACATTTACAATTGTTTTCTTTTGAAATGAAATTGGTTCCACTAAGTCTTGGAGTCAAGTCCTGCAAGCAGTCAAGTTTGTACCATAATTTTGCTGTTGTGGCTATAGCTGGACAAAAATAACCTTGTTTTTAATTACTATTGATTTTAAGGAAGATTTACAGCAGAGATTTCCTGGTATTTCTAAAAACTAAGTAATAACAAATTCCTGGAACAGGGGCTGTGGTTGTGTTGTTTAACAGTCTCCATGGGGTTTTTTGTTTGTTTTGTTTGTTTTTTCTGCAGGAACACTGCATTTTTTAGTAATATATTTGAAATTACATGTAATTTCAAAAAGAATGTACATGTACATGTGTGTACATTAGCTTAGCCAATTCACAGCTAAAATGATTCTGAAATGCATTTTTTAGAACACTTTCAAAGAGTAAAATACTGGACAAAAGGAATATTCTCTGTTCTGTGAATTACATATATAAACCATATTAGTTTCAGCTTGCATGTTCTTGAAAAACGTGAGTTCTAATATTTTTGAGCTTTTTCAAGCCTTTAATTTGGCAGGTCCTTACAGGGAATGAAACAGGATATAATGAAAAGGAAAGTGGTTTTTCAACTGAGAGAGAAACTTGGTTCTGCAAAGTATGGGATATTCTCATGATAGAAGGACTATTTTTAGTTAGAGCCCTTTTTAATCAATTCTGTTGAACTGAACGGTGATGTGCTCCCCACTGAGTTTTGCAGCACCATAAGGGTTTTGGGGAGGAGAAAAAAAAAAAAAGCTGGAAGTTTGGTAAGGGTTATCTCCATTGGTATTTACATGTGAAGAGAGGCAAGACTCACCACTGTTGTGTTCACACTGTACTCACTGCGAACTTCTTGTGTAATTTGAGTGCTTGTTGTCTTTGTACAATTTTAAGATTGTATCTAACTTTCAAAATAAATTTTTTTAAAACAAAGATTCTCGTTGTAAATAACGCTGTTAGTCTTCAGTTGTTTTATCAGTAGAATTTTTTGCTTCTGGTAAATGGTCACAGAACTATTTTCAGTGAGACGACTAAATGACGATCAGATGCTGGAGTGAGGCTGAGTCTACCTGGCTTCAGTTTCCTGCAGTGCCACAGGATTTCCTGTTAGAACAGTAAGACCACAGGAAGTTTTTATATTAAAATACTGTTGGAAGAGAAATACTTTACTTTGTCAAGTTTTCACTTGGTAATGGAAAAAAATGATCCTTTTTTTAAAAAATAAAGGAACTCCTTTTTCATAGAATTTATGCATTATCTCTTATTTCAGCAAGAAAATAAAGAAGTGGCAGTTGAAGTATAACATTAACGCAAAGCAATGAAAATGGATGGTGACAGAAAAAAATGTGAGGTGGAGCAGTGACATAGGCAACCCTTCAAGTAATATCACCGTATCTTGAAGTTATTTGACTGTTGGAAGAACTATACAATCCCAATGAAGTACGTTTCAAGACTATACTGAATTTCTGTTGCCAGTCAAGTATTGTGACTTCCCATTGCGTCAGAAAGTCCTTGATCGTGCCTTCAGTTGCAAGTGAATGCTGACCAAAATAATTCTTGTGCATTTTGATGCTGCAGAAAGCAATCTGTAGATGTAGGGTCATGTAGTTGCCTAATGCTTCAGATCTTTTCAGGAAGGGCTTCCGTAACCTGAAAGAATCCTTTTCTTCCAATCTGCAAAAAGGTCAAAAATAGATCCTTGTCTCCTTTACGGATTGCATGAAATTCAAGCAATAACATTCACCTGTCAAGATAATCCAGTGTACATTTGAATATTTTCAAGTTCCTTTTCCCAAGTCCTTGTCTCTTGGCATCTCATGATGGATCAATGATAAACTGCTGTTGCAGCCTCTTGATTTGTGAATTTATTAATCAAGAATTTCTTACTCTTAGTCATGTTCAGGCATCACCTCTCTAAGTCAGGTTGCTTTTTTTTACCCTCGTATCAAACGGGAAAGCACAAAAGAAAGAAACATACCGCTTGGTAAAGTTTTCTTCCTGGGACATTCCTCTGTGGAAGAAGGTTATGTATATATGCAATAGGAAAGCATCAGTAGGAATCTGTATGGAAGCTGTTGCAGAATCAGGTGGGGTGTGTATTTAAAGTTTAATAATGCAGCTACTCTAAATTCTTATGATGACATCTTAACTTTCTAAGTTAGTCACATGGTGTAAGCCGCATCCAAGCTGCGGTAGGATTAAGAGTACAGCAACTGCTTTCAGGCCACATTTATACTGTTAATTAGGTCTGGCATTTGGGAATGACTTAGGCTGGACAGCAGAGACTGGATGATGAACAGTCTGTGGTTAGGTCAATTAAGGAAGTTTTTCTGTTCATCCTCAACTTTCCTCAGTCCACAGAGAATTTCTAATTTGTGGGCCTTCTAGTGGTAGAAATCTGCTTCTTTCATCTTCAAAAGCAGATAGTACATCCCAGAAGTAAAACATGCAGACTGAGATAAGATACAGAGAGCTACAGCAACTGTCCCTTGGCCTTGACCAATTCCAAGTGTTGTATATCAAGTGTAAAATAGAAAAAGTATAAAATAAACAATTCCTGAATATCTATTTCAGCCTTTTTTCCCTTTGAGATAAGCTGTTAAGCCTCCCATTTCTATGGCTCACTTTAAGCTTCAGAAAACAGAAAAATTTGAAGGTCTAGTATTGTAAAATAGCACATGGTTAGAAGATTTCTGCTAGAGCTGGAGGAGGACATAAGATCACAGGTGTGCAAAGCTTGTCTTCAACTGAACCCCAAACAAGTACAGGCAATTTATATTCATGATTTAGAGGCATCTTCTCTAGCTCAGTAGTGCACAGGGAGAGGACATTAAAACTGAGGATTAAGTGCAGTGAAATGATCAGTACTCTCATATCATCATGTGCTCCATGAGCACACTAAACTAAGAGCACACATTCATTAGGAAGTTCCTACTTCCACTTTAGATACTTTCTTTCTTGTCCGTTCTTTCTCTTCAGTGAGAACCACTGTGTCCCTGAGGAAAATAAATAATCTATTTTTTTCTTTTTTTACTTTTTTTCTTTTTTTCCTTTTATTTTTTCAGTTCATCAGTGGAGTACTCTATAGCAATGCAGAAGAGAGATAGGGTACATTCAACAATTCTGTTCGAAGCTGAAGAAAAAAATAATTGTAAGCTTCTGAGGCTGTTAAGATTTTCTTATAAATTGGTTTGTCTCAAGCATTTTTCTTTCTGTCCTTTAGGGTAAAAAAAAAAACAGCTCCCATATTCAGTATTAGATTTCACTACAGTAAATGAGACCTCCTTACCTTAATCTTCTGTAATTAGCCTTAAATTGCTTCCTCCCTCCCCTTATCTCTGAAGCCAATCATTGCCATAAAATGAATCAAATAATTAGAATAGCCACTTTGCTAAGTGCTTATACGCAGTAAAACCCTGAGCAGGCTTTTAACCTACATTTCGTTGCACTTACAGGCCCATGTTCATTCTGCACTTCAGATGCAAGATACATGCTGGTGGATTTATCGAGACTCAGCTCATCTGATTAAACTGAAATTGCTTAGGAAAAGTAGGGAGATGCAGAGAACTTCACTGTGATAAAGGAAAGAGCTTGCACAGACAAGAAGTAACTGACTCTTCCTTTAGCAGTGAGTTACAGTAATACAAGATGGGAACAGGCCACAGGACCACCCCATAGTCCATGGGACAGCACACTTTGCAAGCTGTATGATCACAACTGACAGGCAAGTCTCTGGAGGAGAGATGTTTGCCGAGAGACTAGATTATTCAATAAATTCAAGTCAATAAAGCTACACATAGTGTTAGGAGGGTAATTTTCAGCAGACTTGAGCCCATCACCTCCCACCTTAGTGCAGTTAGAGGCCAATGCCTAAGAACTTGGAAACAGGGAAAACACAGTCCTCAAAACACACAGCTTTGTCTTGTCATTAGAAAGAAACTGGGACAGAACAGAAGGAGCATTACATAAATATTTCCCTCATTTATGTCCATCAAAGTTAACAGTAGTCATATGATGATCATAGAATCATCAAGGTTGGAAAAGGCCACTAACATCACCTAGCCCATCACCACCATGCCCACTAGCCAATGTCCTTCAGTGTCACATTGACCCTTGCACACCTCCAGAGACAGTAATCCCACCATCTTCCTGGGCAGCTTGTTGCATTGCTTCATCCTTCTTTCAGACAAGAAAATTTTCTTAATACCCAACCTGAATGTCCCCCAGCACAACATAAGGCCATTCCGTCTTGTCCTATTGCTCTCACTCAGGAGAAGAGGCCGACCCCCACCTCATCACAACCTTCTTTCAAGATGTCGTAGAGAGTGATAAGGTCTCTTTGAGCCTTCTCCAGGGACTGACCTAACTTTATTCCAATACTTTTGGAACCTCTTCCTTAAAATATTTCCCAACACACCAGATTATGCTAGTTGTTGCTTTTGTATTGCACTGAATTCTTAGTTCTTTAAAGAATTGGTATCTGCAAGGATTCAGCCTGATTTCCACGTAGCAAAGAAGCTACTACACTGCATATAGTAGAAGTCAGTGCCATCTAGTGACATCTCCTTTTTGTCACCTTCAAACACTCTCAAGCCTAAAGTAAATGTGTAAGGACTTGAATAGATGCATAACTGTCAGTTTAGGACTGTGCCTTCCTTCTTTGGTAAATAGTTATTTTATATTTAAATATATTAATAGTTGTATTCATGTTTACTTTTACTCTTATATTTAAGTTCCAGTTATTTTACATTTACTTGAAGTGCTTTATATACAGCAAAATCTTTACAACATTTTTAAAACAGAACACTGTGTTTTAGTGTCTCAAACTCAGGGACAGATTTTTGTTTATTTGTAAGCTAGGATGTAAGTTACCATTTAAGATCTTAAAAGAATATATAACAAACAAATAGAACCAACAGAGGAGAATCTCAATCCCTCTGAAGGGCTTCCCTACCCTCTGGCAGATTAACGCTCCCTCCCAACTTGCTGTCATCTGCAAACTTACTGAGGTTACACTCAATCCCCTTGTCAAGATCATTAATAAAAATGTTAAATAGAAGTGGCCTCAGTGCCAAGCACTGAGGGACACTGCTTGTGACTAGCTGCCAACTGGATTTAACTCCACTGACCAAAACTCTGGTGTCTTACCCAGCTGAGCATACATCCATCCAAACTGTGGGCAGCCAGCTTTTCCACAAGGATGTTGTGAGGGCAGTGTCAAAGGCTTTACTGAAGTCCAGGTAGACCACACCGAGAGCCTTACCTTCATCCACTAAGTGGGTCACCCTGTCACAGAACGAAATCAGGTTTATCAAAAAGGATCCACCATTCATAAACCCATGCTGACTGGGCCTGATCCCCTGGCTGACCTTTAGTTAATCCATGATGACTCCTGCAATTATCTGTTCCATAATCTTCCCCGGCACTGAGGTGAGACTGATATGTCTGTAGCTACCAGGATCATCTTGCCAGCCCATTTTGAAGATGGGTGTCATATCTGCCAGATTCTAGTCCACCAGAACATTTCCAGGTAGCCAGGATGGCTGAAGGATGATGGAGAGTGGCTTGACAACAACATCCCCAACTCCCACATCGCTCTAGGGTACAACCCATCGGGTCCCATGGACTTGTGAGCATCCAGCTTTCAAAGCAGGCCCAAAACCATCTCATCATGGATTATGCAGGGCCTATTCTTCTCCCCATCCCTTTATATAATACTTGCAGATGGCAGCTCCTATCTTTAGTTCAAACATTTTCACAAAGTTACCAACAAGAAACTGTGAGTTTAGAAAGCTAATATCAAAATGTCATAAAGAACAGTCAAAGGTTTGACTTTTTGTTAAACTAAGTAAGGAAGAAAAGACTCTGTCCAAACCAGTTGCCAGTCTTCCCTTCACCTTGCTTGGAATGAACTCATAACATTCTCACTTTTTGAGTAAGTCAAGGAAGCTCCTCAAAATTGTTATAAAATCATAGCATCTCCAAGGCTGGAAAAGACTTTGAGATCATGTAGTCTGACCATCCACCTACCACCAATATTTCCCACTAACCCATGTCCCTCAGTACCATATCCATACATTCCTCGAACACATTCAGGTATGGTGACTCCACCACCTCCCTGGGCAGCCCATTCCAGTGCCTGACCACTCTCTCAGAGAAGTAGTATTTCCTAATGTACAACAATATAAACAATGTAATGAGGGATCTGATCACATGCACCAGTTATCTAAAGCACGATTGACCCCTCCTTCTCCCCCCACCAAAAAAAAAAAAAAAAATTTTTTTTTTTTTTTTTTTACAAGAGTCAAAGGACATTAGAAACGCTTTAGGGTTTTGTAATAAGACGATGATATTGACCACAGCAACAAAACCCCTCCCCATTTCCCAAGGTCCTTCCTTGTGCTCATCAAATCAGGAGGAACAAACATGAAATTTAAACTCTATTTACCTATTTTTGAGTGATCGTTTTCTCTCTCATTGCTTTGGTCTCTCATTAAAATTTCGGTTTTATAATGAGGATACAAAGATTACGTATTAACTACTACTATAGCACAAGTTCCTGGCGTAAACTTTAGGCAACTCAACATTAGCACAAGCAGAAATTACAGCGCTCGGAACGCATCCCTTTAACGATCAGTTTTACTGTCTATGCTGGCTATGGACTCTGCCACTAGGTGTCTTCACAACTCAGAATTGCAACGTGCAGTCCCAGTAGTTTGTCTTCAGTGGAAGTTTGGTGTGTGGGTGGATAGTTAGACTCCAGCAGTTTTCTTTCTTAACTGTTTTCCAGTTATGCTGGTTTACAGTATTTGTAAGGCCATATCCTTACAAACATCTCTATGATACTCCCAATCTTATGAACTGTGCTAGGCTCTTCTAACAGTTAAATTTTGGAAAGCTATTCCATTATTTTCTCCAAAATATCACCTAGATTTTTTGCTAAAGCATAACATACCCCTCTACTCTGCTCCCATGAAACCCCACCTGGAGTACTGTGCCTAGTTCTGACACCCCCAACACAAGAAAGACACGGAGCTGTTGGGGTGGGTGTAGAGGAGGATCACGAGGAAGATCAGAGGACTGGAGCACCTCCCCTACAAGGACAGGCTGAGAGAGCTGAGGCTCTTTAGCCTGGAGAAAAGACAGGTCCAAGGAGACCTTATTGCGGCCTTCCAGCACCTGATGGGGGCCTACAGGAAAGCTGGGGAGAGACTATTTTTTTTTTTAAGTGCATGTAGCAACAGTACAAGGGGAAATTACTTTAAACTTGAAGAGGGTAGATTTAGACTAGATATTAGGAAGAAATTCTTTGCTGTGAGGGTGGTGAGATGCTGGAACAGGTTGCCCAGTGGGGCTGTGAATGTTCCCTCCCTGGAGGCATTTAAGGACAGGCTGGATGGGGCTTTGAGCAACCTGGTCTAGTGGGAGGGAGGGCTGGAATGAGGTGATCTCAAAGGTCAGTTCCAAACCAAATCATTCTATGATAAACACATTTTAAGATAGAATTTCATAACTGCATTTTTTTCTTTCCTGGTTTCTATCTGTAACTGTTGTATCTGCATTATAAGCAAAAGTGATAGCTGCTCTGCACAAAATTCCTGTTTAACTCTAGTTTGCTTCTAATTTTATGAAGAATCTCTCCATCTGTTAGGATTTTTGAGGAGCAGATTTTAGAAACATTCAGAGAAAAAAAAAAAAAAAAAAAAAATACTTTACAAGAGTAGCCCAAATCCAAATCTAGATTTCTTGTCTCTATGTCACAAGAAGGCTAAGATTTGGAATTGAGCAGACTACTGTGAATTAATGAAAACTGCGACAGATCTTTATCTAACAGCCTGCAAACAGCTGATTTGTTTGGCTTCCTAATTTTAATCTTCTATGTAACTAAGGTTGATTATCATAACACATAAAAACTAAGCAATTTAAAAATACTATTTTACATTCTTTTCTTGACGTACTGCTGCTTGTAAAATCAAAATCTCAAATGCAGAAGAATCTTACTCAAAACAATGTGCAGCTCTATTGCAAAGTAAAATATGTTTTACTCTGAATTACAGAGCAGTTCTGACATATCACAAAACAATCAAGCAGTTCACATTTCAGCTACAATGAAGCTATGGCATAACCCTCCATGTTTTTGCATAATACTTTGCTCCCCTGCCCCTTTTCTCAGTGTTATCTTAACAGAAGAACTAGAAAAGGAAATCAGTTCAGATATGTCTCCTGTGCGAACCTAACAGGATGCAAGAGGCCATCTGAGCTGCACTTTTCAAACCCACAGGAACCCCTCCTCTACCATGTCCTGAGAACAAAGCCTCCTCCAGTCATGTTGATAAGATGGATCTTGTTGTGCAGCCTTCTAGTAAGGCTGGCTCAGAGCAACAATCAGGATTCTGGTAAGTTGTGGTTTTATTATTTATTGTATGTTTGAACACTGAAAGGGAGAGAGGAAAAAAAAAAAAAAAAAAAACAGAAACCAATTCCTAGTGTACCTTATAAATAACTTATGTCTTATTTTATTACTATGTCTGACACTCCTAAAGTAATTAAATAGGATAATTCTGGCAACAATTGAGAAATATTAGGTACCTGGTCTAGCACCTGAGGACCAAACGCATCTTTCTTTGTGGGCTCTGCTCTCAAGCGGGGTGACAGTACTCAAAGCCTCTGCTTGAAATCTACGATTTCTACCAGCTACAACCTGGTTTGCAGTCAGATTGTCCTTACTGCATAAATACATGCATCTTTCTTCATTTAGCTTATTTCAGTACTAGTTTTCTGCCTGTTTTCAATTTAGAACCCCCAGAGTTTTTAAACAGAGAAGCCCTCCTAGTTCAAAACGATGCGAGCACAATGTGCTCAATCCACCCGTACTATTAATTTTACTGCAGACTTTATTTTGGTTCTTAGATCTTCCATGCTGTTCTCATCCAGGAGACATAAATGTTGTTATTGAAAGGAAGGTAGTCTTACATTAAGGGTAATAGCTATGGGAGTGGATGTTCTCATCTGCTCTCAGTATATTTCAGGTATTTCAAACAACACATTTATCCAAATAACACTTGTTACAAGGCATCGCTAAAATAACAAATTCAATATGGGCTATGTGAAGCTTAGTTGGCATGAATGACCAATTCTGCAGATCTATAGCATCAGACAACGTTTTTACGAACAAAATACATCAAAAATACATACAGGAAAGGCTAAGTGATTATTCAGAGTACCCTGAAAGGGAGACTCAAATACTTGGCTTAGAATACATGAATCATCAGGTCAATTAGATGCAGCTGTTTCTTAATTGGAATGTTATCTGAGCTCAGCCAGGCTACCAAATTTCTTCAGTCATTTGAAAATCAAACGTAAACAGCTTCTGAAGGGAAGTATCCAGCAACAACCTTTTTCATATTCAGCAAAAGTCCTCTCAGCTTGTAAGAGATAACTACTACTTCTGCTCACTTCATTATGACTGCCTGAGCTATCAGGTTCTCACAGACACCTTCCTCCATTGTCCATCTCATTATTATGTGCGCAAACCCCAAGACTCATCTGCCAGGTTCCTAGATAATGTTTTTAAAACTAATTTTATTGCACTTCTTACTGCATGAATCCTGTTTACATAGAATCTATTTCACCAGGTTATTCTTTGATCTACACCAAAATTATGTGGGAGACTCTGAGAGCAATACTGTTTCCTTCTACAATCTTACATTACTATATAGTATCGGAATCATTTTTACAAAAGCATTACAGGCAGAAGTCTTTGAACACCAGTCTCTACAGAATCTTGATTTTTTTTTTAAATGTATTTACATTTTAGACAAGTTTTCCAAGCTTGTTCAACTTTTTTTTTTTTTTTTTAAAGATGAAAGTTGAAGGCAAGTTATTTAAGCTTTGCTTGCTGCCAATCTATCTAAACTTTCCTAACTCCTAACAAAAGTTGACACTGACAGATTTTGTATACCAAGTTAATGGCAAACAAATCTTTGCTAAATTAGAGAAGAGGTAAACACAAGTTTTTTGATAAGTTTACATATGGACCTTCTCTTCTCTACAGCCTCAGTAATTTCAGCTCAGTCAAACCCTGGCTCTTTTGAAACATGACAACATTTGCTATTCCCATCTAGTTGCACAGGCAGTGGTTGTTGATGTCTGGAACATATAAAGTTGATGCAGTATTTCATACTGATCAAAACAAACCAAAACCTAGCAAGGCTTCCACCACCCTGAGAAGCCCAGCCAGTCTCTGCACGCAAATTCACTGGTCCTAAAACATCACCTTTGCTGTTAGCCCTCCCTGCAGGACAGCTGGCACATTCTAACATTTCAGCTATACTGAACTTCGCCATCTTTAAGTTTCAGTCATTGAAACATAAAGACATATTCTCTGCTCTTACATCACATAACAACTTTCATCAAGGAACTGTTTTGGATAAATAAATAAAGATGCAGTTCTGACAGCTGCCTTGGCACACAGGTCAGCTTCACAAATGTTATCACCACTAAGAAAAGGAAACATTCACAAAATTGAGCAGCTCTTTATTGTTTGCAAAGCAAATATAAAAAGTAAATGGCTGTATTTAGAACATGGGGAAAAATAAGCAAAAAGGGCCAAAACTAAGTTTCTATTAGCTAAATGACAAATTAATTCATTTTAAATATATCACAGGTTTTTTTTTCTTGTTGTTGTGTTTTTTTATTGTTAATTCCTACATATGGCATACTATGTCATCTCTTGGTCCTCTTTAAAAGGGCAAAGAAGAAAACAAGATTTCAATTAGTAATTCTTAATTTACTGGAATTCTTTCAAATTCTTAGATGAGGTGTGAATGACATCTTTTAGAAACAAAAGATTAGAAAGCTCAATTTTCAGCTGTTGTTTTTCTCCGGTGGGTTGAGTTACATAAATAGAAAAGTGTCTTCATTATCCCTGTTGGTTTCGCTTAATAAATAATACCATGACTACTATGTCATCCCCATGACCATAAGAAAAAAAGTGTTTTTGATAAAATTACAGTATTGTCACACATCTTTCATTATTATATAAGTTTAGAGCATACATTATCATGGTTGTTCACTACACAGAAAGTTTTCCTTACCTGTAAAATTAGTTCTAGGCACAGTTGAGCTTGGCTTGCCACAGTCTATCCAGAAGCGCAGTGAAGCGATCCAAAAGAAAATTTGCTGTTATTCAATCTGAACCTTTCTAAGTTATGTAAGCTTGAAAATGATATATAGAACTTTCATATTACAGATTCTTTTACCCTCTTAAAAACTGCCCATTCAAATATTCATCATGAACTCCCATGTATATAAAACACTGAGAATTTCAGACATGATATCAAATCTTCTAATTGGTTTCAGCTCATAACAGCATTCCAGAAGGAACAATTCAATTTCTTTTGGAAATCACATGCAGTCTTTAATGGGAAGATTACAACTCCCTGAGATTGAGTTCTCATACCCCATAGCAAGATTAAAAAAAAAAATAATAATCACATTATCAGGGTAAGAGTATTCAGAGCCACATTTACTCTCATTTACTGAGGTTTATTGAGTGTTTCTTTCTAATAGCAACCAATAAATAGAAAACAAAAAGTTATCTGCTAATTAAATGTTGATTCTCCCTTCTCCCCCACTGCCTGTTAAAGACATCCCTTACAGTCTAAGAAATGTTTTTATACTATTATTTAAATCCGAGATCTTCACTGAGACCTATTCATTTTCAGTGGTCCTTAGAGCTATACCTAGGAAAGATATTTTAAAGTCCGCATTAAATATCTTACTCTGTATAGAGAGTCCCAAGAATTTTGGTTTTGGACAATTTTTTCCCCACTGCTTTTTATCTACATAAAGGTTTTTTTGTTTGTTTGTTTTTAATTACATATGGGATGACTCCTGAGAGAGGAAAAGCTAACAGGAGATTTTAGGGCACATTCATTATGAATTCCCACAGTTAATTGTTGATGGTGGATTATAAAAAAACTCTTTTGCTATCCTAATTTTTATTGAGCTTCAGAACAATTCCAACTAAGAGTTTTCTAAAGGCTGAATGAGTGTCCTCTTTTCTTTTTAAAGATTCTTTTCTAGAAGGTCCAAAAATTTATGACTTACAATATATGTAAAGTACTAGGTTTGTTTCTAGTAAAAGTTTATAAACAAAAAAAATAGCTCAACTATCAAACATTAACAAGTCACAGAAGTAAAAAAAAAAAAAAAAAAAAAAAAAAAAAAAAAAAAACGGCAATCTAAAGCCCAATCATCTCACACTTCTAAGAGGAGCCCTTTTATAGGGCAGCCTACAAACTCTCATGTGCACTAAAAAGTAACCAGTAGCTTGGTTAACAAGTTCAAAAGATTCCTCTTTTACTAACAGGAAAAAATAAATAAATAAATAAATAAAAATAAAAATAAAAATAAAAATAAAAAACAACTCAATGAAGTAATAGTGCTTACCTACTATTCACAGGTTGCTTCTAAGGGATTCACAAACATTAACTATGACAACTATATCAATTTACAGTAAACTAAGCCTCTTCTTATAAGAATACTACTACACTGCTCTCAGTCCACTCTCTTTCTATCCCTCTCTCTACTTCAGGTTTTGTCCTTCTGAGGAGGAAGGGAGATGAGGCTTTATTCGCTAGGGTTAATTGGCAGCAGGTTGCCAAACATTTTCACCTGCAGCAGCAGCAGCAGCTGGAAATGAAGACTAAAAAATGTTTTACACAGGTCAGTTTGTGAAAAAAGACAGAAAATTGGATTCAGACCCAGTAGTGGCTGGAAATATTCCTCTGGAAATATAATCTTAACAAATCTGATTATGTTGTAATTACAGTAGTATGAAGAATGCTCACCATCAGATGACGAAGGAACACAGTTTTGGCACATGTTGGCATAGGTATTTGGGGAAAAAAAAAAAAGAAAGAGGAAATGTTAATCAAGCTAACCCAGCTGAGAAACTGACTAGCATATATCATTTGAACTCTTGAAAACGTACTATATCAGCAAAAGTAATATGAAGTAGGTTCAATTGCAGTGGAAGATTTTTTTAAAGTCTCATTGTCATGAAGGAAATCCTTTGACAGCAGTGGACTTAGCTCCTTACAACTTAACTGGTGGCAGTGCAAGAGATCATAAGGAGGGAAATTTCTTGTGATATCAATGCAAGAAAACGCATAAGTGATTCCAGTCCCCAGTTAAAGCCAGAAGGTAACTTCAGCCTTTCTGCACAGACAGTAGAACCCTGTTCTCTCTGAGAGGGTCTGCTGCTGAATGTTACTCTAGGTTAAACTGACCAGTGCAAGACAATCATCTTTTCAGAACAAGAAGTAACACTGATAAGACATTTTTGCTTCCAAGAACCCATACCACTGATTTTCATCTGATGGCGACAGGATTAAGTACATGGCTGTTGTTATTCAGTCTTTGCATTACCTATCACTTTGCCATAGAAGTTTAGTATTTAGCACTTGTCTTCTTGGACTATCATCTGTCTTTCTACAAAACACCTAATTTATCAAGATCATACATAAGTCAAAACCTGTCCCTTAGTGCTTATATAATTTCTGCCAGCTTTCTAATGTGTGTAAATTTAATAGATACCTTCTTTTTCTACAACTGAGTCATTGGTTAAAATCAAAAACTGGACTCAGAACAATTCAATAACCTCTGATACGAATATGCTTTCATTTTTACTTTGTTCTGGTCTAATTATTTGGAGTTTTGCAAGTATTGTATGTGCAACTGTAGCATGTTATCAAAACATATCTAGGCAACAGTTGTCAAAGGCAGTCTCAAAAAATACCACAGAAGTCAAGATATATCATAGATACAGAGAGAGAGAGATAGAGAGATAGAGATAGGGCTGCTTGACTCTTCATGATGTCTGTTACTTGGTCACAGGGGAAAATCAGACAAGTTTACTGTCATTTGTTTTGAATTCATGAATTCATCCAGACTGTTATGTTCTCTTTATCTTCACGAGACTGACGGACAGTTTGGTTATTTGTTTTTTCTATACCCATCAACTGGAAGATAAAGACATACTTAGGATTTCTTTCTCTGGACTTGCAAGCAATCACTCTTCATTATATAAGCACTGTACTATAAGGCAGGGTAGGGAAGTAGGAAGCTCTTGAGTGTCACATACTTTTTATTACTTAGCCAAAGAAATCAAGCACCATAGGAAACAAAAATCTTTATGAAAAGGTCAGGACATCAATGATAAGACCCAAAGTAAAATTGATATATTGGAGCTTGAACACTGAGTTTAGCAGAACTTTACAAAACTGAAGAAACGGAGATGAGATATACATAATTATTTTCATTATTCCAGTTATGACAAATCAATACCAAACAGAAGTCTTTACTTCCGTGAATTATTAATGATTGTGAAGTAAACAATAATCTGAAATAAATCTAAAAGTAACAGAAAATGTCTGTGACAAAGATGACGTAGGAAAATATTCTATGCAAATTTTATGTATTTTCTGTCTAAACTACAAATCCAGATTTGATTGAGATATTAACTGATACTCGTATCAGAGGGAGAAAGTCAATTTTAACAAAACTCCTAAAAATGAAGGAAGCTGTAGTCTTGATTTATCTGCTGTTAGTGCCCATATAGA
Organism: Centrocercus urophasianus; assembly: GCF_019232065.1. Classification (NCBI taxonomy): domain Eukaryota; kingdom Metazoa; phylum Chordata; class Aves; order Galliformes; family Phasianidae; genus Centrocercus; species Centrocercus urophasianus. The sequence continues at coordinate 12,905,972 of NW_024884364.1, read as the reverse complement.
GATAAGTCCTGAAAGTAGACAGAGAAAGCCTAGCAAAAATCAGAGAGAAAAGAAACTGTGATTAGTGGCTTTATGAATATATAATCAATCACCACACATCATGATTTTTTCTCATGTTTTTCTTCTCTTCTTGGATTTGGTGCCAGTCATAGTCTAGCTGAAACTAAAGTTCAAAGAAACTCTGAGAGCAAAATTTGTGTTGGTATCCACTTGGTTATGCACTGTCTAGTTTGTTACTGTGAGGAAAGGCCAGTCACACAGTTGTTCAACAGAGGTGGAAGGATGAGTGCTGCTGAATGATACCAAAGCATGATCTGAGTCCAATATTTTCACCCCAGAGATTTTCCTCATTACCAGAATGATAGTGAGACCAGTAGGACTCTAGAAGTTGGAGTTCATTAAAAATGTGGACAACAGATTGAGGGAGATGGTTCTCCCCATCTGCTTTGCCATGGTGAGGCTACATCTGGATTACTGCATCCAGTTCTGGACTCGTCATTTAAGACAGACAGGGATCTTCTTGAGAGAGTCCAGTGAAAGGCCATAAAGAGTATTAGGGGCCTGGAGCATCTCCCTTAAGAAGAAAGGCTGAGAGACTATCCAACCTGGAGAAGACTGAAAAGGATCTCATCACTGCTGATAAGTATCTGAAGGGCAGGAGTCAATTGGATGTGGCTAGTCTCTTTCAGCAGTGCCCAGTGGCAGGACAAGGGCAATGGGCACAAAATGGAACACAGGAAGTTCCATACATACATAAGAAAGAACTTATTTACTGTGAGGGTGTTGGAGCCATGACACAGGCTGCCCAGAGGGGTTGTCTGGTCTCTTTCTCTGGAGATATACAAAACCCACCTGGACACTTTCCCGTGCAACCTGCTGTAGGCATCTGCTTTAGCAGAAGGGGTTGGAACCAATGATCTCCAGAGGTCTTTCCAACTCCTAGAAGTCCGTGATTTTGTGGTTTTGTTATTGTTTAAAGTGAGTCCCATTGAGTCTCAAAAAGATCTCTATTAAACAAGTGGATTCAATTTACAGGAAAATCCATTCATGATGGATGATGGCTTCTCCCAGCATGTTTTACTGGTAGCATAGTAACAGTCCAAAATCAGCTGTGTGGTAATTACCACCTTCATGCTATAGTCCTGTCTCTTGGTAATGGGGAAAGAGAAAAAGAAAAAAATAAAAGGAGGATCTGGAGTTGAAAAGCTAAGACTAAATGGCCTTTAGTGAATTATTCAATAATTAAAAATTATCATCTGGAATGAAGAAAGACCATGAGAGGACAGCCTTGTTATATGCTGTATGACTAAACAGAATGCCAATAGGCATGTATTCATAGTTGGTGAGGCAACACAACAGTAAAGAAAACAAAGCAATTCAAGCCTCTTCTTGAGAATGATCTTGCAATAGGGAGTCATAGAATCGTAGAATGGCTTGGCTTGGATGATCCAGTTTCAGTCCCCCTGTGAATTGCCACCTGCTAGATCAGAGAAAGTATAATTTTGTACCCAAGAAGTTCAAGAACAGAAAAGATCTCTGTGCTTTAAGTACCCTCAAGGAGTAAAGGACAAGTGATACTTTCATATTAACTTAGCCAGTTGTGAAGTCTGAACCACATCTGCCCTTCTCAACATTGCTCTGCTGGTAGAAAGCAGTCTGCACATCTGTAATGTCCAACTAAGACAGTTATAAAACTGTTCTGCTGCCATTTCTTCTCATGATAAGTTCATGGACTTTTAACCATTGTTACATTTTGCAACAGGAAAAGTCACAGCAGAAATAGAAAAACCAGAATTTATGGCTATAATCTGCTGTAAGGCAAAGTATTTTCCCAGATACAGATTTCATTTGAAGGAAGAAGAACAGAGATTCTTGGGTATTAGAAGGGCATATTCACAAATATCATACTATAAATAAATGGTGAAACAGACCTCAGTGTACATGCTCTATTAATGTATTTATATGAGTACCAGGGAGTTCTGAAACATAGAACCACTTTGTCAGCAGTGGAAGACAAACACTTCATTTCCCCCTCCCACAAATCACTGCAGCTTTTGTTTGTTGAATTTAGTTCCCTCTTCCATCACTAGTTTGAAGGTGAGGTTTGTTGTCACTTCAGTGTGTGGAGCAGAGAACACAACTGCAGTGCAAAATGTCTGGTTGCAGTTTCATTTCCCTGTCTTATTTTTCTCTTTCAGAAAAGTCTGCAAACATCACCACACCTTCAGCAAAACGTAAGTTCTGATTTCTTATTTCCTCTTTAACAGAAACAAAACAACCAGTACTGCTATGAGTTTCAGTCTTAAATTAAAGCTAGACCCCTAAAATGATCATCTTCCTAATGATACCATGTGCATAATCCATAACAACATTCATTTCTAGACTCTAGATTTACATATAAATCAATCAGAAAGCTTTTTAGTTCTTTTTGAATACTGTGTAAATTCTACAGAAAAAGAAGAGGAAAAAAGACCTTAATCTTAGAATGCATTGGATGTTTATAGCTATGCTTTAATTCTGACCCTTTGTTTGTTTCTGTTGGCCTTGTGCTATTTATCATTCCTCAGCAACACTTTTCCACACAGTTTTCATTTGAGTATCTTCATACTTGCTAATATGTCCCTGGAGATGGTTATCTCATGACATGCTGTACCAAGCTAAAGAATGTTTTAATTACATTAAGAAGCCAGTTGCATCAGAAAGAACAAATGCTAAAATCTCCAGTCAAATATTACCCTATGCTAATGCATGTTAATGCAGTTTTAGATGCCTCTACTAAGTCAAAAGAACATGGAAAAAACAAGACATTGCACATTATTTATGCTTCAGTACCCGTGGGTCTGTGTTGTCCATTCATCTTCATATGCGTGTTTTGGAGTCTAAGGAGGTACTATGGTGAGCAGTTTTAACATATAATATTTTCTTACTGTGTATCTGATTCCATAGCTTAAAGTTTCACTGAGGGCTTAATGAAAATCTGCTAATAATTATCCCAATTAATTGTCCTTGTCAAGTGTGCTGGTTAAAATAATGAATCTTCAAAAAGTTTCATGTTTTTTTTTTTTTCCTTCCAGGGAGACAAGTGTGAAAGTAAAAAGCAAATAAAATATACAGTTTTTATAATATTTGAATTTTTTTCTCTCTTTTTTTTTTTTTTTTTTAATGATCAAGTTATAAATGAGTGAGGCTGTTAGCCACATAAATGCTGTCAAATTCTATTCAGTTGCATTCCCTCTGAGCTATCAAATAGTTACGATATTAATCTCTCATGTTTTACAGGAACTCTTACACAGGTGCCATGCTCTAAGTCAAGAGGGGATCCTGGAGTCCCCCACATCTTATTAAGTGAAGCAATCAATTATTTGTTTTCTCATGGAATGGCTTAAGGATTTTTCCATACCTTTTCTTGCCATTTCACTGCATAGAAAGACAACTAGCCACAAGTACAGCAGGAATTTATCTGCTCCTTTTCAGAGAAGCTCTGAGGAACACAGAAATACATTCTATAAGAACATCGTTTTATGCTGATTATCTTTTGGCAGTAAAACAATTCCCAAATATACTGTGGAGATAGATTTTTATTCTTTGAGGGGCACTCAATAAGGCAAGGGCTGCTTCGGTAATCTATACTCTTCTGTGAGCAGAAAGGCATCTTCTCAATGCTGATTGATTGAAACATCTTTTTTTTTTTTTTTCTTCCTAGGAAATCATAAGAGAACTCCATCAACACCACAGAGACAAGAGAGCCAGGTATGCTTAAATTCTGCCACCACTGAAACCTGATAATGTCCAGTATAACCACATGCTGAAAATAAATTTTTGGATAGTGTAAAATGTGGAGTAGGATTGGAGACAGTTGTGGTACCTGGAAAGAATGGCTTCCCTAGCATGAGATATCACCTTGTCTGAGCTGAAGGGAAAGAACTCAGTGTTTTTGCCACAAAGGTTCTTCAAGCATCTAAACTCCTTTTAAAGTGCATTAATTTGTAAAACCATTCCAGTAGGAATTTAGGGATCTAAAGCATCTCTGTTGACCTGGTTCTGACTGCACAAGACAAAAAGTCACCCGCAGGGTCAGGAAAATGATTGAGAAGAAGGGCTTTACTATGTGACTAGCACAAATTCAGACAATTCTTGCAATAGGTACCGAGAAAATTAGATGAGCAGAAGGGAGAACACAAAAGATGCGACAGGCGCTGGCAGCAGTCACTCACAAAAAAGGCTGTGGTAGGGATCAAAAGGCACCAAATGGACTGTAGTGCTCCTGAAAGACAAGGTGGGGGAAAGAAAATTGAGAGCAGCATGTTCTAAGTTGTTGGGAAAAAATGGATAGCAAAAGAGGATTTCTTTAAAGAGAGACAGATTTATAGAGGAACTTGCAGATTTGGGAGAAGAGAGATTTATTTGGAGAATAATTTAAAGAAAAGGAAAAAAAAAGTAATAGGTCAGAGATCTGGAAATAGGAAAATAAGGGCAATCAGAAAGATATTTTGGGGTTTGGAGGGGAAAATGAGTATTTAATAGGCTCAGAAAGAAGAGCTGAATGAGTGTCATAGAAGAGCTTTCAAGAGGATGAATCAGCTTTGCCTTAAGTTGAAATCATGCAAGGAAAGACACGACTGAGTTTGGGAAAGGAAGTGGAGGAAGACTGGAGACGCGAGTATGATTTCTAGCTTATTTCAAAGATCAAAAGAAAATCCAATGATCAGTTGAGTCCAATGCACCCATCTTTGAAAGCAGTTTTAAAGGAATACAAAACCAACAGAATCCTACCCACTTCTTATCTAGCAGGAGCACAGGCATAGCCAGACATGCATAGAGCTGTATCCTGTTCTGTCTTTTGCAGGTCAGAAGTCCATCAGCTTTTCCATCCCATGCTGCTGGGAGAACTCCAGCTACAGATGTAAGCTCCTCACTTTACTGCTCCATGCCTAGCCCACCTCAGCTCTTGCCTGTCAACAAGATTTATGACAGCGTTCCTCACTGTAATACTCAGGAGACAGCATCTAACTCACCTCATAATGATCCTTCCATCCCAGCATCACTTGAAAACCAAGATGTCCTCATATATGCATCACTAAACCATTCTGCTTCTACAAATAAATACCAGAGAAGGAAACTCCCTATAGAAAATGAATTTATAGAATATGCCTCTATTAAGGTAAATAAATAAACATGGCAGACTTCACCAAACAGCCATTTTGTGCGCAGTCTCAGGTTTATCTTCCCTCCAGAATACCTTTCCTTTCTTTCCCAGGAAAACTTTCCTTTTGTTTAGAAGAACCTGTGAATGCTCCCCCACTACAGACAGGAATTCAAAACACAGCCTGTGTCATGCAGATGGCTGGGTAATTGCACTGGGTATTCGTCTCTTAAATGGCGGAATTAAAGGAAACACAGCCAGCTTTCCTGTTCTTCCTTTGCTCAGGATTCTGCTTCCAGCCTGACCTTTTGTTGTGGTTTGAACAGAGGCAAAGGGGAGGAGAAGGGAGGGCTTTCACAGGTCATAAACTTGTAAAACGAATCCATGAGGAAGATGATAATGAGCCAAATTAATTCCTCCAAAGTAAATACTAAAAATACGCGGGGGAGAAATTTTCTCTGAGGTTCTAAGAACGCCCTTACCAAGATCCTCCTTCTCATTCCAGTTTATCTCCTTGCAAAGTTCCTTGAACATCATGAAGACATAATCCTCTTATTAACTGAAATCATGTAAATACTTTTGCTTGTTTGTTTCTTGTGGGCAACAGGCAATAAGATGGAAAATAAAAGGTTGTTGTCCTTTTATTAAGAAATAAGAAATATTAAGAAATATTTCGCACAAATAATGTGTGAAAATACATAGAGTGTTCTCTTTTTTTCCTCCTGGTGTGATGACTGATAAGCTAAGTTAATGCATACTGCTTTTGTCCACGATGAGTCTATGGAAATAACAAATGCTGAGCAGTGACTGACCATAGTCAAAATAAAAACATTCTGTTCATGAGTAGCTGTGCACGACTGCGCCAGGCCAAGCTTTCCTCCCATCACTGGCACAAGAACACGATTATGCTTCAAGCTCAGGAAAAGAAGATAAAAAGGAAGTAAGGACCAAAGTGTCATTTGAATTTTGAGGAGAATGCTCATGCAGTTCTTTTGCAGCACACATTTCACTGTAGTTTGGATATCATGCATCGGCTCCTGCAGCTCAATACTCTGAAAAATTACATTTAGCATTGTCTGCACCAAGAGATTTGCAGAAGCAAACAGAGAGTCTTCAACATGGTTAAAAATTCAGACCACAGTTGAAAAGGAAGAGAGGATCAGTTCTCAGTGTGCATATAATGCACCAGATTCTTTGCAGTTAATGGAAGGAAGTCAAGCTTCTTCATCTCTTACCCTGGCATAGTTCCAGTTAACACTAAAGTTTTTATTGGATACACGTTAACCCTGCTATGTTGATAATGAAGATCATTTGTTATGCTTGTTGCATGCTTGTCTTCCACCCATCATGCACTCTACTCTGCCCTAGAATTATGCCCATGTGACTGAGAGCTAGAGGAGGCCAAGCACAGCTGTGAGAAGTACTGCGCAGCCACCAGCTGCAATGCTAAAAAAAATCTGAACATGCTGTGTTCCACTCTCAGATCAAGGCCAAACCATGGTTTAAGAAGAGGTCCTCAGAGATCGAGGGTTGGTTTGGAAGATGAGATTTTTGTAGATCAACAGGAAGCACCTCGCCACCTCACTATCAGATGTGCCAGTATAGAAAAGCAAAGCACCGGAGCTTACAGTTGCTTTTTTTTTTTTTTTTTTTTAATCACAACCACTGAAAGTCTATGTCTTTTGAAGTAAAGAAACAAAAGGTGCTGACTGAAACTGCCATTTAAGGTGCAACATCTGCCACTTTAGGCACAAATAATCCCATCAGGTCAATAGTTTTCATAGTCTTTTGAAAGAAATAGAAGAATTGATATTTTTCCCAGTGAAGATAAACTGCTCAGTGGATAGAAGGTCTGCGCACCACGGCTAGTGGGCATGGTGGTGATGGGTTGACAGTTGGACAAGATGATCTCAGCAGTCTTTTCCAACCTTAATGATTCTATGATTCAGTAATTTCAAAAAAGGACTTGCATGTTCATCCCAATCACCCAGTGCCCCTCTCAGTGATGTTACACATGAGACATCACACCTAACAGCAGTTGTGTTAAAGCACAGTGGATGGACTTTGCACACTGCAGAAAACAAATAGCTGTAACCTGCTTTATGGGGAATGTACAACACCTGTGCACCCTCTGTAAGTCATGGTCTGATAACCTCCAGTTTTACCAGGTGATTTGCTACTTCTTGATTCTCTTTTGCTATTTTTGTACTGAATACGTTGCATGGGTACAGTCATACAAGAAGCCCAAAGAATACAAAGCTGGGTGTCTGTCAGTTAGACCCACACACCCAAAGGGAAGGAAGAGAGTAAAGTCTGTGGAGCTGAAGGTCTATTACTTACACATAGTAATTACTATGTTGCATCATGATCCAGCAGCATTCTTTTTGTATGGGAGGCAGATGCAGCTGTGGTATGCAGTTCCTACCTCCCAAAGTAACCTGCATAGCACATAAGACCCTTACAAGCCTCGATGGAAGGAGTGCGCTCTTGGGCTGTAAACACATCAAGTCTCCTAGTTTCACTTTCTTTGTTTATACCCTTCACCTCTGAATCTTGCTTGTTTATGAAGCAAAAATAAAAGTAATCATGTGAGGCTTACTCATTTGTCAGTTCCTGGTCCCTAAAGCCTATCAGATGGGACTGCTCTTGGCAAACCACACACTTTGCCATATTATCAGGTCAAACAACAGCTTGCCAAGCCCCGCTTCTCTAATTATCTGTTTTTGCAATATTTTCACCCACATCACCACAAATATCCCAAGGCCCATTTTGCATCGTAAGGTGAGCAGGCAGTGAGGTGAGTGCAGAAAGAAAAGTTACAGCAATAGTTACATGAAATCTGAAGTTTGCACTTCTGTGAAAAAGGCATCACCTTGCATCACTTGGTTTCCTGCTGTTACCCCCCTAAAAGAGTGTGCAGGCTGGATGTGGCTCAGGGCAGCCTGATCTAGTGGTTGACAACCCTGTCCGTGGCAGGGAGGTTGAAACTAGATGATCATTGTGGTCCTTTTCAAGCCAGGCCATTCTGTGATTCTATGAGTCTATAAATGATAGGAGTCTGCCCAAAGAAAAGTCTGCACAAACCCAAAGAAACAAGGTGTACAGTGTGTTTGTTCCTTGGTTCTCCTGAGTCACTCCCCTTAGGGCATGCTGAGACTGCACTGCAAGCACTGCTAAGGCCACGTCCTCTGGAAGAAGAGGGGTTGCACAGACTGATGGCAACGTGGTATGTTTTGAGATATAGCACCAAGCTCCACACCGCGACATTGCTGTCAGCTGGGACCTTCCCACCTTCCAGACAAGTGCTAATGTTTCCTGGGTCTCCCTCTATCCCACATCCTTGTCAGGAACAGGGAACACAGACCTAGAGCTGAGCTTTGGCACCAGCCCCCACCACCAGCCCATGTGCACAAGAAGGTTGAGGGGAAAGGCAAGTATTCATTTCCGTGCCCAGCCTGCTCTCCACCCTGCTCCTTGCAGCAGGTTCCCTATTCTGTGATCTCCACAGCTCTGCTTCTGTAGTCCATTTCAGATCAAAAATGCCATCCCAAAGATAACAGGAACCAAATACAGGAAGAAGTGCTCAGATGCTGCCAGGAATGAGTCAGGAGGAGGTCTTGGAAAGCAGGAGAGGCAGGAGAGGGTGCACGGAATAGGGTTCCCAAGGAAGACCACCAGAGCCTAGAGGACAGCAGAGCTGGCTACAGAGCTCTATATGGAACCAGCCTCATCCACTCAGTACAGACAGTGATTTGCAAGGTGAAGAACCCTTGGTTTTGGGTGAGTTTTAAGCAACTACTATTTTCAATGAAAAAAAAAAAAAAAAAAAGCCTAAAGAAAATGCTTAGGAACCAGCTGAACCAAGCCCTCAGGCTGAACAACAGCAATTCACTACCAAGCCTGAACCCTAATTTCAAATTCTTATTCCCTTTCCCGCTTCCCATAAGTACACACATCTCCAGGAATCTCCATGCTGTAATGGCATGGAGCTGCATCAGGGGAGGGTCAGGTGGGAGTTAGGGACAGGTTCTTCACCAGAGGGTGGGGGGGCCCTGGAACAGGTTGCCCAGTGGGAATGGCTCAGAGCTGCCACCAGTTCTAGAGTAACATTTCTGCCTAAGTTAGTGATGTGGCAGGTAAATTTGCATCCGAGTGGCTTTTACTTACAGGTAAACCAAATTTTCTTTGCAGATGAGAGCATCCTTTACTTCTTTCTGTCTGAAATATTGTGGCTTATAATATCTTTTGTGGACTACTTGCCCCCCCCACCCGCACCCCAGTTGGGGTAGCATCCATAGGAAAGCACATCTACTGCATGCATAACATTTGTTCAAGCAGCCAGATGCACTGACATGTATCTAATGATGGAAAGATGGAACTGTGACATGTTTCATCAGATCTCAGCATCATTCACTTCAGTATGGCCAGAATCTGTGGAGCTACTTCATCTGATACCTGCCTGTGAGTAAGTGTGTATGTCTTATAGTTAGCTGTTCCTCAAACAGAGCTTAGGATAATCATAAAACCACTGCTCAGATTTCTGGCTGTAGTCTCAGAGGCTGAACAGATCACATTTGTTTTCTGTTCTCTAACCTACACTAGAACAATTTCAGTCTTGGTTTAAAAAAAAATATATAAAAATAATTTAAAAAGGCATTGTTGACTTTCAGTGTGCACTGAAAAACTCACCTACATTTTGGCATATGTGGATTACAGTAAGGATGGTGAAGCAGAGGTGACACCTGCTAAATCACTCTCTTCCTTTCTAAAGCTGTTTATCAATAAGAAATCTCCCACCTAAACTTCACGTTGCAGATGTAACACCATTTTCACAAATTCTGCAGAAAGGCTAAAACTTTATGGAAATATCATTTCCTCTACACTTAATAACGTGACATAAAAAAACAGCTTTTAGCTTTCTTTGTTCATGCCTCAGTCATTGACAGCCGGGGTTTTCTGGAAGAAGTGGTAACTTCAGTAAATCCTCTATTTTCTCAAGAAAATCATGAAGCCTCTGTCACAGTAGGAGAGCAAGAGGAACACTCAACTAATGAAGACTGTGGTTACAGAGGCACTATCAGCACCCCAGCTGGCGACGTCACAGTTGCCTAAAATGGTTGGCTATCATGCTCAGAGGCTGAAAAACCCGGTGATCCACCAAGCTTCCTTTTCTCTGTAGTCTGGCAGCAGACTCTACTAAAACACTGGTCTCACACTGGACGTATGTGATGGGAAGTAATGTGTGCTTTGATTTTAGACACCCACTTTTCTCGACGAAACAAAGGTTGAACAGAAACAGCATTCGGTGCCTGTGCAATGCTCTCATCTTCCAGTTTGGTTTCTCTTCTCTCTTGGAAAGACTTCAGAGATGAAAGCCTGTGAAACAGAAACAAATGACAAAACAGTCAAGAAAAACTGCGAAAGTACTCTGGCTGACCTCACATTAAGGAAGAGGGTGCCAGGAAGCAAACTCAGAATAGAAGTGAACAAAAGTAGAGGAAAAATTCTTCCCTGAAATCCTGTGGAACTCATGTTTCTTTGCAGTAGTTGCCTAGTGATAAAGCCCTTGCTGAAGTGCAGAGTTTCACAGAGATATGCAAGCTGATAAATGCACAGGGAGAGATTTGAACTGTGTCACAGAGGTGCAAGTCTTCTTTTCTGCTCTTCTGATGAGTTCTGCAGCATCTGTTTGTAAGAGAATACTCGGTATCAGAATTAGCACAGCTGAATGTTTTACCAGTACAGAAAGCCCTGGGAACTTTTTCCCTAGTAAAAAAGAGAAGAAACGTAGCTCATTCTTGAAGTAACTTTTGTAACACATAGCCTGACGTACAAAAATGCACTCATTTCATATGTAGGAAATATGAGCATGTTAATGCCTGGAAATTAGACAATTTCTGGCTATCAGTTCCAATAACGAAACAAAACTGCCTTCCTGAAAGCCATGTGCACACATTCTTGGCTCTTACACTAAATATGATACATCTATTCTTGAGAAAGTCACTGAGGCCTATGCTTAGGATCTCACATCTGAGTGGCAAGAAGCCCTCTGGTCAGCACTTCAGCTGGAGTCAACTTCAGAAGCACATGAGAATGCTCAGGGCTGGGTGCTTTTTAACACTCCATCTTTACATCTCCATCTGTAAAGTTAAGGAAATCACTTTTTTATAGAGTAAAAGAAAAGAGAAAAAAAATGTACGAAAGAAGACATGACACAATACTAAAGACACTGCAAGCAATGCTTTCTCTAACTTGTTTTTCAAGACCTTTGGTGATGGACATTCCTTTGTCACTCAAGCTCATCTTTTTAGCATCTTATCATGACAACAAATAGAGATTTTTCCTTAACTTAAAGCCATTACTTCTTACTGTATTTCAAGCTGGCGTAAAGAATATTTACTGCTATACTCTCTACAGGTGCACATTTGAAGACATTACATTTCACTCTAAACTAAATGTCTCCAGATCTTTCAGTCCATCAGACCCACCAACAGTTTTGATTCTGTTCTCTGCACTCTCAGATTGTTTGATGATGTTCTTCAGGCACAATATCTGAAAACCCGAAGTTGCTACCTTGTAAGATCCTATTTCTCTGGATCTGCAAACATCTCTCAAATAATTCCTTATTTATTGTTTTATCCATGCTAGATAAAAGACTGTGAATTCAAAGATTTGGAAACAGAATTCTTGCTCCAGAAAACAGGTATTACGCTAGCAAGCTTTGACTATAGTATATAAGATCAATTTTAAAGCCATAACATCAGTGGAGGTATGGGTTATGAAAATCCTTCAAGCAGAGAAAAGCCAATTTTCAAAGAATATGCATTTATTTTGGCAGGAGTTGTGACAGCCCTGAGCTGCTATGGGCAAGAGGTCTTTGTTCTGGCCATAACAGGACACATCCTCTCCACTTCCTGGCAGGTGTAGTAAACACCTGTGCCTTGAACACCTGACTCTTCATAGACAGATGTCCTGTCCCCAGGGAGGTGCCAGATGCTGCCTTGAAGTGAGCAGGGGAAACCACCTGCCTTTCCATACCTCTGCTGCTAGATGTGCTGATTTTGCTGGGAGTGGAGGCCAGGGGGAGCAGAAGACAATACAAATTAACAAGACATGTCAATCTCCTGTTTTTGCTTTATTTCACTACCATGAAGGGTAAGGTGGAAAGTACCTGGCTTATAAAGAACACTATTGTCTTTCATTTTCTGCTTGGGTGGAAATTTTGGATGAGTGTGTCTAAGCACTTTATTTCCTCTGGGAACCCTTCTTACAGCATTAAAAACCCTGATAATCTGAAATGGCTTGCAAAAACAACACCCTGGAGACTGAAACTGGGCTGGATTGCTTTCTGTATATAGTGAATAGGCAGCACTGAGTGTCAGTGGCTGAATGCAGATGAAAGTTCTTCCCAAAAAAACAAAAAATAATACTTGAAATCCATTCAGCGTACCACAAGTGTAGACAAAGAACAACTTATTCAGTTCCAGTGAATGGGTAAATAGGAGACCGAAGTGTTAGGCTAACCTGCTCACCTACAATTGTGAGCCAGATTTTCTCCTACAATACTCAATAGCACCCAAGTTCACCATCCTAGACCAATAGTTGTCCCCGGATAGTTACGCGAGGGTAAATTCTCACTAACAAGGCCAGGAGTGCTGGGGTCGCTTGGCTAGGAGAGGGCAGAGTGCTTGTAGTGCTTCACCCATTTCCCCCCCCCCCCCCGGGAGCACACACATCCTGCCTCTCTTCCGACCATCTTTTCTAATGCCACAAACTGCTGGGTAGAAGACCGGCAGAAGACTAACCACTAGGTGGCAGGAAGCGGCAGGGATTGAGCACCAGCTGCGTCCAGCTGGATCCCCATCTCTCCCAGCCTTGTGCCCGCTGCCAGCCAAGCAGTCCTCATTTGTCTTCCTAAATTCAATGGGTGCAACTCCCACCCAAGCACAGGAGCAATCCCCACTACACTCAGCAACCCTCAAAATTAATTTCCTCTTTCTCTCTCTCTCTTTTTTTTTTTTTTTTTTGGATGGGACTGTGGGTGGGAAAGATATGTTGGGTGTTTTTTGAGTCTGGCTTTGTGTTCTCATACTGCTCAAAAAAGTCATGACACTTATCTTAAAGTGGGGCATGGGAGCTATGCATGGACAGGGCCTGATCTTTTGGGGAAGAGTGGGTGATTTTTTGCAGTTCTTTGGAAGACAGGATGACGTGCCACCACCAAAAGTGGCTTTCATTGATTAAGAACAAAACAGAACCCACGTTCCTTAAATTACATCCTCAGTTGCTCACTCTTTTGTGCCTTCTTCTCTTGCAGGACTGCATGTCCAAAGAGAAAAGCCCAAAAAAACTGTTAAGTTTCTGGGCTAGAAAGTTTACTCAGATCAGTTTTTAGTACTATATGTTGGAGTAACATTTATATTTGAATTTTTGACACAGTAGAACACCAAACACAGACGGTGGTGAGCAATCCAGTTTACAGTATGGATTGAGTTTCAAATATTTTCTCAAAGTATATGTTCTTCAATTACTCTGGTGTTAGTAAAAGACCACGCCAACTAAAAATTCATATTCAAAACAGAAAAAGAGCAAGATTCTTCTTATCCATGTCCCTGTTAACTTCTATCTTTTCTGACTCAGAGAATCCCTACACAAGGAAGAAAAATTGCCTACTGTACCATCACTGTCACTATCCCTGCTTGGGCCTGGCCACAGGAATCCAAGTAAGCTGCACATCTTTTACTTTGGTAACTTGCTGAATGCCATAGGTCCCAACCCCTATCCTATCCATGAGCTGCCTTCACTGCAAGAAATGCTTTCGTTCAGTGGCTGCTAGCAGAATAGACTTTTTTTTTGTTGTTTTCTTAGAAGGGAAAACTGAGTACAGTTCTGTCCAGGGTATTCCCTGCTCCCATTCAGATCCATCTCTGACAAATACAGGGCTTCAAAATGTGCTCACCTTTACTCATCTTCTTTCTCCTTAAAAAAACAATGAATAATAATAATTTAAAAAAAATCTATATCTGCCACACAGGATATCATCAAGGACTCCTCAAGAGAGCTTGTACCCTTCCTACAGCATACAGACCATTGCAGACACTTGAAGTGGAGCATGACATGAGCAAATCAGTAACAGGCTTCCTTAAGACTCACGAAAGAAAAATGAATCACGTCCCAATTCACTTACTGTTAAGTGGGTATCGGATGAATTCCATCATAAAGAGTGTAATTTACCCCTTGAATGTGAAGAAAATCTTCCCCCACACACACAAAACAGGAACTCAGTGATTTTCCTACGAGTTTCACCAGGGAGAATCTTACTTCCTTTGGTCTGCTGCTATATGCTTATTTTCTACAGTTCACAGGCCTCCTTTCCAACTGCAGCTAAGTACATCTACTTGGATAAACCAAAGCATGTCTAAGAAGGATATCTGCTCACCTGATCAATATGCTGGCTCTGAGTTTGATCCATTGAGCCTAGATCCAGGACTGAAGATCCTCAATTCACATTAATTTGTGGACATCCTTCTACAACAGTGAATAAAAACTGAGAGTACAGTTACCAGAAGCTACTGCACAAAGTATCTGCTTCCGCCTCTCAGACACAAGGGAGTGAAACTGTGCTGCGGTGTGGTGCCCAGGTGAGTACAATGGATGAGAGGAAGGAGCCAGCATGAAAAGTGGAGGAATCCCCTCTGTGATGTAAAACAGAGTCACCTTCTTCCTGCTGAGCAGGAAGGTAGCAGTAAAGGGAAACCAAAGATTTGTCTGACTGCAAAGCTTCAGTCTAGCCCTAAGGCTTCAGTTCCGCTGATTTCGGTAGCACAATCACAGACTTTCAGACAAACAGGGAAAAGGAGGATGTGTCTGACATAACAGTTTTCACAGCAGATAAAAGTGAGTACAGAGGTTAGTGGTGGTGACAGACTGGATCCCAGCTTTCTCTTTTGTCACACAGAAAAAAAGAGTTCAGTTACAGTTTGTCCCCAACATATTTCAGCATAAACTTTTCCTGAAATGAACTTCTGGTGGATAAACCAAAAGGAAGAAAATTAATGATAAAAGAATATTTTTATGGTATTGTGTTTGTCCAAATAAAGAGCACTCCAGGGTAACGGAAGCAAGTGGAGCAGACATACCACACAGGCCATTGCAACTGCTATTAACCCCTTTCCATCATGGAGAAGGACAATTCCATTATATACGTGTGGTCAGGAAGGTTACGTTCCCAGGCCTGATTTACTGTTAAAGCAGCTCTGTTAAAGTCACTGAAAGAGAACCATGAGAAACACACAAGTATCAGTGTAGAGAGTAAAGGAAAACCATACCAAACCATACCAAACCTTGAACCTAGCCACAGAGCTCCTGCCATAGCCATCAGAGCAACATCCACAAAGTCAGAAGATCACTTAATATTTACTCAAGGTACACCAAGCAGATCAGTGTGAGCACAGGAAAGAGAGGCTGAGCCTTTGGTTTGTAGTGGGCATTTAAAATCAGCAGGAGAACTGAGAAGGACTGGAACATGAAATATCCCACCCTGAATTTACTACTCTGATTCTCTCTGATTCTCATAAAATGCCTTACTCAGAGGACAGCCAGTGCAATGAAGTACAACTTTCCATAAGCAGAAAATATACTTACAGCAATTAACTATCAGTCTTCTTCTGAAGAACAGAAAAATAAATACGCTTTATGGCAGGGCCTCATAGAAATGCAATTTGCCCAAATACAAAAGAGGAACGCTTATAAATTTAAGCCTGGATATTTTAACAAGATGTCAAAAATTAATCTTCCTAACATTCTCTTAATTATTTTTTCATAATCAGACATCTTGCTAGCTATTCCTCCCGAAGGAGGGCAGCATTACTAGTTTATGTGTTCGTGACTAACAGCTGCATGAGATTAGATTATCTTTAATTTTTGGCTCTTTTTTACTCTATTTTGTTATTCCAAAAACATAGACATGCCCTCTAATGGGTTAGTCTCTAACTTAAATACATAAAAAATTGTTTGGAAAATTGTATATTATCACAGGTAGTGTTTTAACAAGCTCCTGGTTTTTAATTAGGACTTGATTTCTTACTGGTTACTCCACCACTGCTTGAATGTCATTATAGTAGCAAATTTTCCATTATAGGAGCCATTTGATACCTTAGAGCACATCGCACATGCAGAAAAGCTGCCATGACCCCATGCAAGATTTGGGCTCTGCTGGCTGACACCTACTACTCTCCAGGAAACCAAGGCCGCCGGGCTTGACATGGCCACATGCAGCAGCACCTCTGTTGATAACGGCAGGTAGAACTCTCTGGAAGACTCAAGAACTCTCATTCAATTACCCAACCCAGCACACAGCATTGGTGCAACTCTGGACTTTCTTCAGGTTTACTCAAGGGTCATGAATCAACAACCAGAGCTGAGTACAGTGGGAAAGGTATCAGAGCAGGGAACAGGTCATGGGATTACTGGGCCCTATGTCTGGACTTCCAAGACAAACAAATCCTCCTCAGAGTCTTCATTGCCCTATGAACTTCCCCCGAGAGGAATAATTAGGATAAGGAGAAATAAACATCATTAGCGTCTTTGTCTTCTGAGACTGTCCAGAGCTTGCAAAGGTCTTTGGGATAGCAAGGAAAAACAACACAGCTTTTGAGGTGCCAAATAGAGGTTTTAACATTCATAGTTTAAAAAAAAAAAAAAAAGTTTTTCTTCTTCCATTTCATCTACTCTTTCCCTGTATTTGTTGTAAATGCATATGTATGTAAATGCATATTTATTTCCAACAGGAAAGGTGCACGTGTGGCAGATGAAAGGGCTGCATTCAGGGCATGATGCACACAAAGCAATGCCCTGTAATCATCACGGCATTGGGGGACAGGGTGTCACCTCACAGTAATTGCTTAACTTCTTTGAAACCACAGGCTTGGGCCCTGCCAACAGACACAGGCAGAGAATGAAGACGCAAAAGGGCAGGTGGCACTGTCACTTGCATGAGGCAGCTGGGACACAGGTAAGCGTCACCATATACCTGGAGCTTGAGATTGAATGATGCACCTCAGTCTGATATTGGCCTGCTAAACTGGGCTCAGTTTCTCAGTGTGGGGGAGCTCGAAAAATCTTCAGCAGCACAGAAATAGCATTTTTGTCCAAACAAACACAGAAGGCTTTTGCAGCTGTGTCTTGAAAATTTCATGCTCTGAAGTAGTCGATAGGAGAAAGGATGCTTAGGTCAGTGGCATCTACCTACAACATTTAATGTGATCATCATAAGTGATATTTAGACTTTTTTTTTTTTCCCCATGGAATGTACACATTAAAATTTCTCTCAGAAAGTTGAAAGAAGAAAAAAATGTTTTCTGATGAAAAAAATCTGTTTTTTTTTTTTCCCCTTCAGTTCCAGCTTTTAGGTCATTAAGTATAAAAATATTTCTGAAAGATTGTAGGAATTCATTTTGCCTCTATCTGAATAGACACTTTATTAATTCATTTGAAAAAGTTACTTTTTAAACTCGCAGGTTTTTTTCCCACACCCATCAGCACTCAGCCCGTGAAATCAGCTAGCTGTTATTTTAGGAGTGGTTACCTTGGTTAAGGAACAAACAAGAACTTGAGGGAAAGGATAGGGCACATTGGGCTGTTTGGTTAGCAAGAAATACCATTTCTGCATCATAATAAAATCTCCAACTTGCTCCATGGTCGCTCATGCTCCATTAAGAAAGAGAAGACAAAGGTAGGAAGCCCTCTCAGTCTGATTGCACATTACTCATTTCCTCAGGTCCTTCACAGTAGCACAGCAAACACCTATCTGTGTTTGTCCTTGATAGGAAGAGGAGGGAGGAGGAAGTGGAAGGAGAGGAGGAACAGGGGACCGGAAAGCATGGGCTTTAAAAGCACTGGGGGCAGTGGAAATGACTGAAAACCACATCTTAAACAAACAAAACTTGGTGTGCTATCTACATCTAGTCTTTGAATGAGGGAGAGTCCCACGGGGAAAAATGCAGGCTGAGACTTTGCTCATTCACATACCCAAGGAAGCCAGATATAGATAATGTTTGTAATTGAGTCTATCATTTATTTCTTAACCTCTGTTTACACAAAGGTATAAAGCTGATTTTCCTATTATTTATCCTGTTATCTGGGCAGCCTCCTTCTCTTAGGACCTCCTTTCCGCTTTTTAATACCGAGGGCAGATGCCACTGGTGATGCCTCAGCCCTTTCCTTCCTCTATGCAATTAGTTCAAACCCTCAAGTGCAGAGGGACTTCACACACCCTTTTCCCATGCATTACCTCCTCCCTGCTAGGGCATTCCATGCCACCCATTCCTCTCCAGCTCAGTTCTTGCACACTTTCTGTCATTGTTACCACAGACATGACATCTCTGTGGGTCAGACAGACTCTTACCATGTAAACATGATGCATTTTGCATGAGGTAGCTCAGGTATGCATTTCCATATTTAAAAAATGGGGTTCTTTGAGGCTGAATGTATTACCACTTACCTGAGCATTTCATGAATAATATTTTAACACTAGGGATGTCTCAGGTGAAGATACTTCCAGCCAACAGGCAAGAAAATTCTTCTCTTTGGCAGCAGAGTTGAAGCAGGAGTGAAGAAATAGGTCTTGCTTCCCTGCATCTTCCCATTCAAGCATGGAAAGAGCTTCTGCTTCATCTGTGTAATCACACACATGCATATTTTTCCCCAGAGATTTTTTTAAACAAAACTCCTAAAGATTTCTACGCTGTTCATCAAAAGGCTGTATAATTGCTGTAAAACTCCTGTGCTCCTTACGATCCGTAAATTGAGCAGATGTTTGAATTCAGATCCTTTTTAAACAAAAGCCTACCCTGCATATGAATCTCAGGAGTTAAAAAGCATTTTTTTTTTTTTTTTTTTATTATTTTTATTTTTACCTCTCTTGCATTAGATCAGTTTTCAAAACTTTCCACTTTGGCAGTATGGCAGTAGTACAGTAAGCACTCCATGCAAGTACTTTTGTGTAAATAACAAATGGACAGAAGACATAACCAAGAGCTGACACCCAACCTGCCTGAGCTTTGTATTTTTGAACTTTAGCCTCTAACTGGAAGACCTACTACAGTGGTTCCTGCAAGCAGGTCAATGTTATCAATTTGCTTAGGAGGCACTAGATGCCCAGTAGGTGTTCCTGCAAGCAGACACAGTGAAAGTCTTCAAAAAATCATTTATCTCAGGCAAATTAGAGTATAGTCTCATAGGATCAGCTCAGTACCTCTGAAGTCCAGTCTAAACCATACTGCACAGCTATACAGCAGTACTACAATAGTCCCTCCACCAATGTCTGTCCTCATCTTTGTATGAGTTGAACAATAGATCCAGGTAACATAATACCACAAAATGAAAGATGGATCTATTTTATGCCAGGAATTAACACTTAGCCTTGTCCCGTCCCATTAAAAAAAAAAAAAAAAACAAAAAACAAAAAAAAAAAAAACAGAAATCTTATTGAACTAAAAATGTCAGTTTAAAACCCAGCAACCACAAGCTCTACACAAAATGAAACATCAGGAAGGCTAAAGCTTAAATTGTCACCGCAGGCCTTTATCCCCAGAGCTGAGAGACTACTTGATGATACATGTTATGTACATGTTCCCACAACCATGGGATCTACAGATGTCTCTGCAACTTGACTTATGGAATAAGACAGCATCTTTCAGCAAGAGAAGTAAGACTCTGCTTTCTCTTTGTTGTGGCTGATTAGAGAGGGATTGTAGCAAATATGGAGCTAACCCAGAGATCCTGTCACTCTCTTGGCATTTAATATTTGGTTTAATTACGTTGCCGCTGGCAGATCTCCTTCCAACTGCTTAACTCAATATCAGCAGGCTCTATGGAGGGTATGAAGGACTCCTAACATGGGCCAGTCCCACTGTCAGTCTGTCACTATTCCTGGAAGCAGGCGGCTGATGGTCTTCTGAGTAATATGTAGCAAGTTTACATCTTATCTAAACCAATCTGATGACAAAAAACAGTAACAGTAGAGCAGCTACTTTTAGCTACAGTTGTGCGTCTGTAACTTTGACAAAACAGGGACTCATTGATCTGTCATCTCCTTAAGATCCAGTAAAAGCTAACACTCTCTGCAGTTTCCTGTAATCCATCAGTTTGAAATTCTTTCCTGAAATATCGCTTGGATAATATCAGCCTGATATTTCTGGAGGCACAACTCCCAGATTAGATGTTGACTACCTTTGAGAGCAACTTGTTGAATAACTTCCTGGACAAAACTGAAAAATCTGGCTTGGTGCACAGAAGCACAAAACCTAAGGACTGGTATTATCACCAACTATTATGAACTAAGAACTTCCTTCAGGCTGGCAGGGCAGAACACCTTGCATTTTACACCGCATAATGCGGAACAGATGGCACCACTGAGGTGAGTGACTACTCAGGCTTAGCTGGCAGCAGAAGGCTGCTGCAATACAGACTCCAGGTAACCCATCCTCTTCATTTTGCAGCTCTCCCTCCCTATAGATGATAATGATGTCAGAAGTCAAGAAACTTTTGGAAAACCTAATACCTCTGCCTACCTCAATGCAGGAGCTTCCTATGAGAATAGGGAAGGGAGTAGCTGCAGTGCATGCGCCATCACTGCTGCTCCAGGTCTTCAGCACAGCTGCACTCACGTAATCGAAAGAATGCAACACTATTGCAGATCTCTGAAAGCACTTTGATCTTTCTGAAAAAAAAAAAAATCAATTGGTCTTCTATAAAGAATTATTTTCCAGAATACTCCTGAACCCCAATGAGCGCTGGTGCAAAATATTCCCTTATCTTCAAAGCCTTTAAATGGCTCTCAGTACAAAAATAAGACAAAACAGATGTATTTCAGATTAAAAGAGAGGAAAAAAAAGCACTGGAAGAAATAACAGGAAGAGTCACAGCTTATCACATTAATCTCAGAACTGAGTGCAGAACACTTTAAGATATTGACAGTGGAATGAATAAGCAATGCCATGCTTTTTAATTTGAGTCACTCATAAAACTGTCTGTGAAATATCAGGATGTACAGACTGCAGTTGTTTCCTTTATAGTTGTCATGTTTACAGTAATAGGCACTGGAAAAATAGGACGCCCTTGATTTTGGGGGGTTTTCAAATTGTAAAAATATTTTCTGACCCACTCTTCCCCCCCCCCCTCCCTCCCCAAGTCCTCATTTAAAGGGTGAGCTGATAAGTTCACAAAAGCAATGACATTTACAGGACACACCTTCACAGCCTATTTGTCTATTGATGAAAACACAGCATGATGCCTTCCTTTGACCCTCTACACCCCTCTTCAGTTCAAAGCACTGCTTTCCATTCACAGTCACAGCTGTATGAAATCTGTCCATGAAGATCCATAGGCATCCCAGCAGTACTGCCAAAACGCATTTAATTTGGAGCCAGAATGTGCTTTTCTTTCCACTGCACCATATCTAACCTTTGAGCATGATGGTACAAAGGCAATGGAAAGTGAACATCCAGAAAAGCAATGAAAAGAGAGGTGGAAAGGAAAAAAAAAAAGAATGAGTACGTGGGTAGTGAGAAAAGTTAAGACACAAGAACAGGGGAGATACAAGATACACAGAAGATAGAGAAAACCAGTGTCTATTTGTGAATCTGCCCTGTTAATGCTGCTGTATGTTCTCATCCCACCTACACCAACAGCACATTATGGCTTTCCTTCCCCTTCTGTCCTAATTGTTTCTTGTGAGCTAAAACTCAAGGCGGTACATTTTGCTCTTCTGTGACAATCTTCAGACACTCAAGCAGTAAAGGTTAAAAATTAAGAGAAATAACTCAGTTGTCCAACTGAGTTACACCCATGTTTACCACCTCTTGTCCTCCCTCCTGCAGTGCCCTCCTGTAGGAAATCAGTGGCAGCTACCAGAAACCCTTAGGAGAAACAAAGGATGGAAGTCATCTATTTAGAATAAGTTTTGCTACTAAAATAAAACAACAGTTCAGCCTTTACCCTCCCTGTCTGAGCTGGGTCATTATATCAACAGCATTGCTCATAAAGAGCAAGGCAAACTGTGGTTTGGTGGGCCTCAATGTCTTCCTGCCCAACTGCTTGGAAAGGGAAAAACAACACGGTGCGAAGAAAGTGGTTTGAACTTTCTCAGGATGTGGAGCTAAGAAGCTCAAGGATCGCTGCCAGATTGTTCTGTGGAGATTATGAAGCAGAAAGAAAATATAAGCTCAAGATTAAGATTCAGTGGGAAGTTTTAATTCCTACTCACATGGGACAAATGAGTTGTTCGTTTATTTTTAGAGTTAAGGCATAGAGACATGATTTTTAGGGTTTTTTTTATTTTTCCTGCTGTACACTACTTCAGTCATATGTAGGATGCTCTGAAAGAAAGGCTTATTTGTTTCCATTGAAATTACAACAAATACAAAGAGCAAAATAACTGTTTGAGAGAGTAAATTCCAAGCTACAAAACACTATTTTTTCAACACAGTCACCACTATTAGCTATGTATTTTCACCATCTGTAAGCAAAAGCCTGCATGCAGTGCTCATAAAAACATGCAGCAGTGGAGGTGACCACTGCCGAAACGAACCACCCATCACCTCACTGTGCTCACATCCACTGTTTGATCTCCAGAAACATTCAGCTAGAGCCAATGAATGTCATGGATGCAATGGGAGCAAAATTTCTCCTTGTGTGATTTTTAGGGTTTTCTGTTTCCACTTAGGTAGCATTTGTCGTTAGAAGGGGAGTGATTGGTTAGGATTTGGGAAGGCGAAAAAAAAAATCACCTACTTTTTGGAAGTAACTATATCTGTCCCAGAGGTAAAAGCTGCAACCTAGAAGCTAGTATGTGGAAAGGGTCCCAACTAAGAGCACTAAAAGGAGCTGAGTGCAGATGAGAAGCAGGAAGATAAATTTACACATGCTAGAAGGTACTGTGCCATTTTTCTGCAATGCAGAAAAACACCAACTTGTCTGGAATCAATACTAGAAGCAAGAACCAGCATGCAGGGACACTGAGAGGCAGCAACAGTTAATTAACTGTTCTGCCATGTAATAGTTCTTTTAAGGTCTATCAGCAAAAACATCAGCATTAGACAGAGCCATAGAATTATCAAGGCTGGAAAAGACCACTTAGATCAAGCAGTACAACCATCAACCCATCACCACCATGCCCACTATGTCCTGCAGTGCCTCATTGACATGGTTCTTGAGCACCTCCAGGGATGGTGACTCACCAGCCTGTTCCAGTACCTCACCACACTTTCAGAGAAAAAGCTTTTCATTATATCCAACTTGAACCTCCCTTGATGCTACTTAAGGCCATTACCTCGTCCCATCACTGTTACCTAAGAGAAGAGGCCGACTCCCAGCTCACCACAACCTCCTTTCAGGTTAACTGTAGAGAGTAATGAAGTCTCCCCGAGCCTTCTCTTCTCCAGACTGAGCAATCCCAGCTCCCTCACTCACTCCCCATAAGACTTGTGCTCCAGACCATCCACCAGCTTCATCACCCTTCTCTGGACATGCTCCAGAGCCTGAGTCCCATTGCTAACCCATACCCCTTAGTGCCACATCAGCACATCTCTTAAATACCTCCAAGGATGAGGAGACATCTATTTCTCTGCACAGCCTGTCATGATGCTAGACCATCCTCTCCACTAATGTCTAGTTTCAGCTCTCCTGGAAACAGGTGAATTCATATACAAATCAAAACCCACCAAGGTCCCATGCCAAATCTGTGCACGTGTGGGGTCTCCATGGACAGAGGCTCTCCTACAGCGCCTTGAATTGCAGCTGGCCTCTGACCTGCACTCCTGTCAAATCACACAAAGAATCAGCCCCTTTAGCTTCTCTTGACAAGGTTAAACACCTCCCTGTAATCCTATAATCCTTCATTAATCCTGTAATCATGCTTGCTACTCCCTGTAATCTCTGTCAATAGCCCAATACTTTTTGGCACCTCAGCAATGCAGGGCAGGCTAAATACCTCTTTTAAGTCTGAGGGAACTACCACCCATTGCCCAGTGCTCTGAACTTAAGAATGAGAAGTAGAGACTGTTTTCTGCTCTGCTTGTCCTTTGAGATCATTTTTCTTCCTTACAAATAAGAGAAACTGCAGCAACTCCATTTCTGAATAGTTGCTGCTTTGGAAATACCAATGGAAAAAGAAATTCACATAAAATCCAAAACCTACCTGAAATCTCAGCACAGCTTATTTGGTTTGTTGGACATTTTAATTACTGTAATTGCTTTCCTTCAGATCAAGGCAGCGAAGTGGTAATGTAAAATGCCGATTTAGTGTTATTTGCAAGCTATCCTTTAACACAAAACATTTTCATAGTAGTTTATAAAGGTAAACTGAAACATTACAGAACACTTCAAACTAAAGATCTATCAAGCCTTGAAATACTTCCCACAAAATATTTGTTAATAACACTGAAGGCTCCCTCCACCATTTCAGTGGGAAAGGCAAAAGTTGCAATTTTTCACTTTTACCCTATTTTTGGAAGCAAACTTCTGGCAGCAAAGACGAAGCACTATTTTCTTTTTGACTTATTATTTATACTGTAAAAAGATGACTATAAATGCTTTGTTTTGAAAATAAATACACTGATACATACCATATATGTCCATGTCAGAATAGAAGAATCATTTCTAAACGTCTAAGTCATACAACATCTGAATGAAGACAGACAGTGTTCTGAGACATTGGCTGCATTTAACAACCCCACTTCTCAAGAGTGCTTGTTCAGAGGCATTTCTTCTGTGAGAAAGTACTCCAACCTAAGCATTTCCTCAAAAGAGCACAAATGCTTGTCAATTCCAAACATAGCTGAAAACTACCTCCCAAAGGAGGAATGATTAATAATTATACATCAGCATAAGAACATATGAAAGCTGTACTTGCCCATATCCATTCTGTAATGGACTGGATTATACATACACCATTAAAATAGGCTTTCTATACAAGATAGACACGAAGCAAGGGCATGGAGTTAAGTCCACTTTCACTATCCCAGGAGCGGTGTAAATCCACTCGGCAGAGTACTTATCAAAGTTGCTGTTGGCCAGGGTTGGAAGGGACTTCAATGATCATGGATCTCCAACCCCCCCACCACATGCAGGGCCACCAACCTCCCCATTTAATACTAAACCAGGCTGTCCAGGGCCCCAAGAAGAAATGAAGGGTTCAAAAAATCATTGTAGGGTTGAAGAAATCATCATAACATCCACATGAAACAGATTAAGACAATAGCAAATATTTCATGCCTCTTATTTACCACTTATTTCCCCAGAAGGTTATGAGGGGAAGGGAAGGGGCAATTGTGCAGTTTCTAGGAGTATCTCCTTTCTTCTATTAAAATACTGATACTTCAGTTAATAAAAAAAGACTGAGGAAGAGAGACCTCACAGCAGAAACTTAACTTTAAAGACAACAGGAAATATCCTGAGGAGTATTCCCAAGAAACCAGAGCTCTGCCCTAATCAGCGAAGTCAGTTACTTATACCATTTGAGACTTTCAGCCCTGATTTTCTCAAATGACCCTCTTTTCCCTGCATTCAGCATAACAATTTTCTGGGGTGCGCTTGCTGCTTTCTATGGCTAGTTGTGCCCCTCCACTGTTTGCACTGAATAGATTGACAAGTACCACTGTCTTGGAAAGGACAGAGGAAAATACATTTTTGTCTGGCAGAAAGGCAGCTCCAATTCCTGTGGGAAGATAGGGATTTTTCCATAGATGGGAAGCCTTTCTGCACACTGTTGCTTACGTGACAAAAATAAACACTTAACAACATATCCATGTTGATTTTTAAGCATCAAGCTTAACAAGGAGTTTTATTCTGCCTAAATTCAACATTAGATTGAAGTTTCTTACACAGATTCGTCCTGCACAGCACAGTCTGAAGACTCCGAGAGCACAAACTTCACATGGAATAGAGCAGCTAAGGCCAGTCCTTCTCCCTCACTTAGCACTCACTTCCTTTCTTTAAAAGCTTGATGTGGGAGGGATCAGTTTTTGCTACCTTAGCTTTGTGCCAAACTGATTTTTAATCCCCTTACCTGCAAAACCACAGTGAGCTACAGCCACAGGATGGCTCAGGGTGGCCATGAAGATATGCCAAGCTTCTCTCACATTCAGGCATTTCTCCTCACTATATCTTCTGAGATGTCTGAGAAAATACTCTGCAATGCATCCATCAAAGCTTGGTGCATTTTCCTGGCATTGCCTGCAGGGCACAAAGAGCACTGGCTCTCTGTTGGTGAGTGCAGAAAGGAAACAAACCATACTGAGAGGATGTTGTACTTTTTAATCTTCTTCTGTGCTGCCAGTAAGGAAGGCAGAATTATGCCAGTATATGTCACCCTAAGTAAAAATCAGTTAGCAGAAATCCCCAGCTGCTTGACATAAATCAAGCTTAACGTCAGTGCAATAGTTGAGAGTGCGTGCTTCCCTTTTCCGCCCCAGTAAAGCACAGGTCACAGTGCTCTACAGGCCCACAGTAGCACATCTTCTTTTCCATGAGTCCTGACAGGATGCTCAAGCTGCTCAGGGTGGGGACAGTCACCTCCGCTTCCACCCAGTCTGCCTGCAACCTGCCTGGCAGATGCTTCACACAGCAAGAAAGTGACCTGCGCTGCTTAACTCCCCTTGTAAGTCAGCAGCGGGAAACCCCTACTTCCTTTTTTTAATCAGACTACCACATTGAAATACATTGTTTTGCATTGATTTACTAAACTGCAATTAACAAGGAAATCCAACTCCTCCATTTCCTTAAGGAAACTGATTAGCAGTTTGGGCTACTGGCCTGCTCTTTACCCCTTGGTTCAGCGCATTCAGGGGGTCATGCTTCCTTCTCACAAGCAGAGCTACTGGGTGCCAGGAAGCACCAACACCACACTATAGAGTTTCCAACTGCTGGAAAACCAGCAAAGTGAGTTTCTTCCAACACACCAGTGAGTCATTATGTGGTTGCCTATACAGAAGGATCTGCGGAAGACTGATATTTGACTGATGCATGAGATTAAAGCCTTGGAAATAGTAACATCTCACTCAGAATAAAAAAAATGGCACAAGGTCCCTAAGAGGAGACAGCCATGGCCTGTCTGTCCATGTGCAGGAAGTGAACATGGCTCTCTAAACACAATGTTAGAAATTCACATTAAGATCTTCCAGCTCAACAGCCCTTTTGAGCACTGCTCATCAGTGGCACTGAGCAAGAATGCACATAACTTTCCTGCTAACTTCAGCCTATCTTAAAAAAAGAAATCCAGACACACACGCACAATCATACATCCTCTTAGCTTCTAAAATTATCCTGCATTTCCTCCTGCTCAGCATAACATCTTGTTATGTTGAACAATGAGAAGGACAGCTACTAGCACACTTACAAAGCAAATGGATCAGTGAAAAATGATGTTAGGATACAGGCAAAATGCAGTTGTACAGCCACCTCAAGCAGCTGGCCTGATGTCGGGCTGGTGGTCAGTGCAAGAACAAGAATAAAAGCCCAGTACTCTCAACAAATGCAATACTTTTTTTCTCCACAAACTCTCTTTCCTAGAAGCCAAGCTCTGCCTGCTAAGGTTTTACTGTTTCCATCAGTCACACATGGACATTGTTATCTCTAGCACAGCCTGCTCCTTCCTGTCCCTTCAGTTAGCACAACTGAAGACTTAGAATAGTAGCTTCGTTTTGCATGCCAGGGACAAAAGCACACAAAGAGAGGACACAGCTGGAGGAATGACATTCATTGTGACTTCAGAATAAAAGCAAATGTCTCAAAAGGTTCTGAGAAATGGGCTGTCAGCCAAAAAAAGCATCTCATACACAACCTTGGGGTTTACCTCAGGAAGGCTGCTGTTCTGCATTTGTTAACTTTTGCGAAGTGCAGGGTGGCTAGCCTAGTTTCCCTAAGGCCATTTAACCCTGCAGCCCCAATTACTTAGTTCCTACCCCACACCATGAGCACAGCTCAGCCCAACTGGTGAGCCAATCAACACCTCAGCAGATCTAGGATTTAAAATGAAGCATTTCAGGTATTGCAAATCTATAAGCAGAAAGTTATGGAGCAGTTGGTGTTTGAACTGGATCAAGTATTTTTACCAAGTAAATTTATTGGAGTTGTTTATACAGATAAATAATTCATACTGCACCTGCACAGCAGCTCGTCAACATCAACACTCATGGTCAGTGATATACACAGACATAACCACACACATTTTTTTTGGCCTTAGAGAGGCAGCCACTCTATAAGTCATTATTCTGGCTGGACTTCTACAGAACAAATAACTCTGTTCTGAAATGTAGAATTTAGCTCCTGCTAAACTTCTCTGTTGACTTTTTAGCTGGCTTGTGCTTGGGTTTGTGCCAGACACCTCCAGAGCTGCCCTCCACAGCCTTCTAGCCCCAACCCCCAACTTCCCCACGTGTGAGGAAGCACAGTCTTAACCTCCACGTGTCTCATGAGATGGAGCAGTTCAGATACACAAGCACTACTTAAACCCAAAAGACTGGCAGTGATCCTGAGGAACAGACAAATATTAAGACAGAACAAAGACTGAGCAAGACTTTAAACGTCAGTGCTCATCAGTAGAGGAGAAATTAATAGAAGACCCCTGCAGTCCCTTTATCCATCCATTCTGCCAGAGACATGGTCCATGAAGTTGGCACAGCCAGAGGTACACGATAGGCCCAGGGAGGCAGAGGCATTCCTAACTGCTGACACCCTGCAAATCAGATGGGTGCAAGGCAGTGCAGGGAGCTCGATGCTCCCAGAGCCATGCTGCAGCAGTGACATAAAGTGAGACAGGCAAACATGGGAGCAAGCCTGGAAATGATCAGACCTTCAGACACAGGTTGGCAATCAGAGGGGAAAACAAAACAAAACAAAAAAACTTGGAGAGGCTCTGATTCTACCTGCAGAAGCAGTCAGGTCTCAGTTTCTGAGAGGAACACAATGCTTTCCTCTGCCATCAAAATCATAGCAAAGCAACAAATTCAGCTTCTGTAAAAACTTTCCATTGATCCTGTTAAATCCACAGTGCCATAGCACAGTTAGCTTAGGGTGTAACATCCCACACAAGTCTACGTAAGGAATAATTGCCTTTGGCCAACAGAACAATTTGTCTTTGCTTAAATACAAACAACATGAATAGACAGAGACAAGGGATGGAGCAGCGTATCAGATGACCACAAGGATGATCAAGAAGGCCAGTCCATGCTTTTTGACAAGCAAGCAAGCAACAGGCTGAGGCATTAACAGCACTGCATGAGAAGGCAGAGAGAATGACAGCAAAGCAGACATAAAGGAGGGTATGACAGTAGTTCCACTACTGAGCTTTGTTTCAATCTTCTCATTGCATATTAAATAATCAACTAACTAACAAACAAACCAAAACAGGATTTGAAAGAAAGCCATATAAAATACATTACTGAAAACACTTCTTTCCCAACCATGACTGCTACTGCCTTCAATCTGTCGCCTGACTGGAATCCTTCTGACCTTTTACCAATAATTTTGGCAGATTTGGTGTGGTTTGAGACCTCCAGCAGCAGATCTTTCTAGAGGTAGCTCAGAAATACAGCTGTTGACACTTTCAATGAAGAGCAAGGAGCTGCATTAGCTGGGTAAGAAAGAAAAGAAGATGGCAGGAAGAAAATGATGAATCGCTGAGTCGCAAAGCATAACAATGCAGAAAGCTATTAGTAAAATAATCCCTCCAGCTCTTTACTGAGAGCAGTTACGCACTGAAGAGGACCTCCAGATTGCTCACAGCTTCCATGGGAAGAAAGCAAATACATTTGCAGACTAGCAGTACCAGGAACGGCATAAGCAGAGCAGATATCGTCTGGCAGCAGAAGAGAGGACTAAGCATTCCCTCTGGTCCTCTTCCTCGTGATGTAGTCTTTAGATCAGAAATCAAACACCCTGCTAGTCTTTCAGCAATGAAGATGCTGAGTAGAGAGCTCAGAGCTTTGGTCCTGATGTGTTTTCCTTTTACTGCTGCTACCTTCCAGTCATGCAAGTCTCTGCTTTTAGTGTTGACTTCAGGATGCTAGGCTGTAACGATCCAGGAGATGAATGGAAATCCTCTGCAATCCTAGAAAACAAAGAAAAAAGCTGAAAAAGGATAAACCAGAGAGGCTCATAGTAAGTATGGCTTGAGAGTCATTTGCTTGCATCACTCTGAAAGTAAGTGGAAAACTGCCACAACCCTTTTTGGATGGACCACACTGGCACCTGAATGCAAGGTCTTACTACATGTTTAAACAGAAGACCATAAATAAGCAAGCATTTCCAAATAAGACACAGCAAGCACAGCATGACAAGTTTCCAGGATTAGTATAAATCAATTTGCATATTATAAAAATAATTACTTGAAAAAAAAAAAAAAAAAAGATTTTCTATTTCCTACAAATACAACTGCAAAGGAATAGGTAAAATTATTACACTTCCTTTTTGTTAAACTAAAATCATGAACACCCATTCAAACAATATTGCAGATTTTGCAAAACACTGATCTGAAGTACATATTATGATTATGAATCAGAGGACAGCTCTATTAAGCACATGCAATAACAACAACGCTTAGAAAAATCACAGTTTTTTGTGATTTTTCACAAAAGACTTTGCAAAACTACTTAGTTTTTAACATGCTGGGTTTATGGCTAGCCTACCAATTGCTCTCATTTCAGTGACAAGCAATGTATCCAAAAGACAAGACAACATAGCAACCTACTTAGAAAATGACAGCTAATAGATTTAGTAGAGACGTGAAACATAGAAGCCCTGCCATCCTTGCTTTCTGTGTAGAGGACTAAGAAAGGTTTCCACCTCTTTGTCCAATAGCTACAGCTGTTTTCTTGTTTGTTTTGTTTTTTAAAAAAAGGAAAAACATCAGAATTTAAAATTGACTCCCCAAGAACAAGAAGTTCAAGCAGCCAAATGATGTTTCACAGGAATGCTATTTATCAGCCTTTTCAAATGCTGGCCATTCTCTGGTTATACACAATGCTCTATTGTTTGCATAAAAGAAGGAAGAAGGACCGGGAAATCATTTCATGGAGAAGTAAAAACAGATATGGTGCGTGGAATAGACACTCTGGTAGTCACACCTAGCAAAGGCCTCTGCAGACAGAGGGCCATTTTTAGCAGCACATGACGAAGCGCCTCTCCTCCAGTGAGGCAAGACAATTTTGAGATGCTCTTGCTCACTGCTCTCCATGATGGAAGGCAGGATGAAAATTGTGCTCCTCCAGCAAAAGGAACACATTACAAGAAAGCACGATGGGAAAGAGAGAAAGTATCAGCTCTCCTGCCCATAGTGATTTAAGCAGAGAATATTAAAAGATGGGATGCTCCAAAGAGCATCCATAGCCTGCTCTCTGTATGGAGCAGACTGGAAAGTACTGCTGGGTGCGCTTTTGTAAACAGAACAATTTTAAAATGACTTACTATCAAACAGGAGCTATGTCATGAAACTTTCTGGGCAGCTGCACATGATGGCCTCTAAATTACCATTCTGCTGATGAGTGTTTGTATTGGCCCTTTTTGTTTTTCTCTTAAGGCTATTTAAGTCTTCTTGGTTACGTTATATTTTGGTTGTATTTTTTTAAGCTGTGGTTTTGGGGGTTTGTTTTTGTTTTGTGTTTTATTTAGTGTTAAGAAGTGAAAAGGAATGAAGCTGCAAATAGAATCCTTTGCTCACACTGAAGCCACAGGAGAGGGAACCAATGTGACCATAGACTAACCTCCCCCCTGGAATGCCACAGTATCCAGAGGCCATTCCCATGGGCATAGCTGGCTGTGCATCCTCTGAAAGACTGATATTCAGCTGTCACTTCAGGAAAACTATTCAGAGAAGTCTCCTAAGACCAACCTCTTCTCGTGTTGCTCATAACTATCAGGTTTGCCACTCTTACAAAAAAAAGCACAGCAGTGAGTCAAAGCACACTGAACAAACAAGTCATACCAATTAAATGAGAACTTGCATAACCTTAAGCCAACACACAACCTTCCCAAAAATAAGTACTTGAGAATGCTCCAAAAATAATTCTCTTTATTGTAAACAGAAACACGACAGAAAAATAGCAAGTCTGTACAAGTGCTTGTTGCTGGAAAGTTTCCTGAATAACTGGAATCCAATGCACAACACTTCCATATTTCCCAGACTTCTGGGATACCTTCAGCCCCCCGAATTTGATTTTTTATTAACTATGTATTATAGCTGACCAGCAAAGATACCATTTGCAGCTTAACAAGGCTGAATCTGTATCATTTTCAGCAACTCCAGAAATTCAAAAAATAATAATCAAGGAACCTTTAATTCCTATTCAGGTTAGTAATTTATAGTTGGTGCTTCAGAGATATTTCCGCTGTTTTATAGTGCTCACGTAACATTCCAGGCATTTCAAGCCAAAGCATCTCTTCAACATCTGTTAGCCATATTCTCACAAAGGTTTGTCACAGAATCATAGAATCAATTACCAAACACCAACCCACTACCACCATGCCTCCCTAACCATGCCCCTCTGTGCTGCATCCATAGTTCTTGAATATCTCCAGAGACAGTGACACCTCCACCTCCCTGGGCAGCCTGGGCCAATGCCTCACCACTCTTCCTGAAATGTTTCCTAACATCCAGCTTGAACCTCCCCTGGCACAACTTAAGGCCATAACCTCTTGTCCTGTCACTGTTACCTGGGAGAAGAGGCCAACTCCCACCTCACCACAACAGCTTTTTGGGCT
The DNA here is from genome assembly GCF_019232065.1 of Centrocercus urophasianus. Lineage (NCBI taxonomy): Eukaryota > Metazoa > Chordata > Aves > Galliformes > Phasianidae > Centrocercus > Centrocercus urophasianus. Next base: position 12,873,073 of record NW_024884364.1, on the reverse strand, counting down.
GTTGTAGTGGCCAATAAAGTCTCCCTTGAGCCTCTTTTTCTCCAGACTGAATAATCACAGCTCACTCAGCTAATCCCCATCAGACTTGTGCTTCAGACCCCTCATCAGCTTCGCTGCCCTTGTCTGGAAACACTCCAGGACCTCAACTTCTTCCTTGTAGTGGGGGGACCAGCACTACTTTTGAAATGAGGATTATAATACTTAACAAAGTAGATAATTGTATGAAATATAAATTCCATAAGATTTTCACACAAAGGAAAACTTCAATGTTTCAATTTCCAAACCAGAGAACCTCATTGCCATGCAAAAGTTTTCTACAGAACAGATTTTTAAATCAGATCTAGCCTTTTCTTCTATGACTCTTCATGTTTTATTCTTCCAGGTCCTCCTAATCTGCTCAGCCTCTTAGATCATACCTTTCAATAACAAACTCCAAGAATTCTTGTCCTGTTATTATGGCTTTTTAAACACAAATGTACTACTTCCAAAACTCTGTATGTGGCAAAACATGCATTTGTAACCCAATGGAGCTCAAATTTTCCTACATAGATACCAATGCTAAAAGAAAAAACAACAATGATGGTATCTGCAGACGTATGTGAAACAGACTTACCCCCAGAAAGCCACAAATCTCCAGAGAAACCTTTGCATGGAATTTAATCCCCTCCAGAGACTGCTAGCTCCTGAGAACTGACTGTAAAGCTTCAGCTGGCCAAGCTGAAATGTGAGCATCCAGCAGGTCTTGGAAAAACAAGCGGATGCTGAGGAAAGCATACAGGTTGAGACATGTATGAGGTAGGTGAGCCACAGGAATTTACTGAGTCTAAGAGCCTTTATTTTGCTTCAGTCCAGTGAGCTGGTTTGTTGACTGCACTGCTTTACAGTTCATTCTACAGTAAGCTGAATCAGTTAGGAAAAGGTGCAGGGTTTTTTGTTTGTTTGTTTTTTGTTTTTTTTAAAAAAAACATACACATGTAGCAGTGACAAACCACTAGTGTGAGCAGAATTCCATCTGCAGAAAGGTGATTCACCACATCCTGCTCTTTGCCCTTCGTAGAGTAACAGCACATCTAGTTTGCTTCTGTGCTTAGCCAAGGGTGAAGACGCGAGCTCTCCAACGCTCTGGCATTGATTCTTATCACAAAGCTGCTCACTGTCTGTCAAAAAGTCACTTACACAGAAACATGAAAGGCTTTGTGAATAAGTTTCACTCAGGATGCTTCTGCAGAAAACCAAAATACATATGTACTTTCTAACTGGTACCTAAGGCAAGCATCTGAGGGATGGGACATATTTGAACTTCATCTCTTCACTCTATTCTCAAGTGTCTGCCATGGGGAGAAGGGAGAGAAAGAAAAAAAAAAAAAAAAGCAAAAAGCCTCTCAGAGAGACAGAAAGAGAAAGGAGAAACTTTGGAGTCCCCAGCCACACAGATAAAAAGTCAGTGTTCTAGTGGAAAGAAAAAAAAAGGCATCTTAATAAAACTGGAAAGGCTTTATTTTTTAGCTAGTGCAGAATGAAAAGCAGCATTGAAGCCCCAGAGAATGGCCTCAGACACTGGCATACTCCAGACAGTGCTACTTCAGCTCTCTGCTGGACTGTTAACAGAAGCGTGTTCAGAACTACGTGTGTAAGTACTATTCCTCATTCCAACACCATCTGAGGATAACAGAGGATAAAACTTACTACCTATAAGGTGCCACTTTCTTTCATACAAATTTTTGTGCTTTAGGAACATACACAGACCTCACAGCCCACCAAAGAAAAAAATAAGCCCGTGAAAAAAACATACAAGGGTCTGAAGTGAGAGCTGAGGTAAGAATACGGAATGGATTTCCTCATTACAACCTGGTAGCTGTGAGTGGTAACACTCTAAACAAGGCACAGTACTTTAAAAGAACAGAGAATGTAAGACTTCCAGCTCCACTGTATAAGTTACATCTTGGCACTAGAGTTAACCAAACCCATCATAAATGAGAAGGAACACCAACAAATGAAGATCGCAAATCATGCTGCAGTTGATAAACCCTAATACAACCAGCTTGCATCCATTGCTAAACGATGCTGAAGTAAGTTTCCCTTCTGATGCACAGCAGATGGTGTAGGTAGGGAACCTGTGGTGGTGTAGGGCATTGGGAACCTAAGGTGAAGCTAACCATGCTGCCTGCTGCAGTGGTCCCCTTACACATCACCACTGGAACCACAAAGGGAACTGCTAATATCTAAGGGCCAAAATCATAGCAGAAGGTAAGTTAGCAACTCCAGCTTCATCTAAACACAAGCAACCTGGTCCAACTCACACTCCTGCTTCAGCCACCTGCTGCAGCCACAGCATAAAGGTGCAGGTATGTAACAAGTTGGCCTTATATGGCACGCCCCACCACTCCTTGATCTTACTCCAGAGGATGACTACAGCCCCCTGTCAGGTCACCCTGCCTCACGGTGTCTCCTCCTAGGTCTGCTTGATTACAAGCTCACTGGTGCTTGGAAGTGGTGTTTCTGAAACAGGGATACACCTTTTCTACAACCATCCCATCTTTTCTTTCTGAACCCTTGAAAACAGAACCAAAATACAGAGCCAACTCTTTGCCCTTTCATTTCCAGATTGGTCAGAAAATCTTATCTGAATTGTCTATAGGAATGATGTAGAGCTCAAACACCATATAAAACTAGGAAGTTGTACAAGGGGTCTAAAAAGTATTCATTTATCTTTTTTCTCAAAAAAGTTGTGTGTCCCTGGCTGTAGCAGATTTACTAGGTTACCCCCTTCTCATTGTAAGCACCATAGGTTCGGGTTCAAAATACACAGGTCTGACATCCCTGGAAACACTTCTTTAACTTATATCACGTTATCATCACAAAGCACATGTCTAAACATTCCGGAATGAACTGAGTTAATGCCTGCTGGCTCCTGAAAGTATTTCTAAACATACTCATAGAATTTAAAGCCATGCACAGCATTCTGATCTCGTGATGCAAAAGCAAAATTAGCAATGACCATAATTCATGTGATTTTTGAAGTCTTTTCTTCCCTTTCTGTAATTTCTCCCTTGCTATCCTGTTATTAGTAGCGATGCCTAGAGTTGATTCATTGTAAGGTCATCACGCCTACAGGCACAGCACTATCTCCTTTACTCAGCATTAGAAATCAGATTCACACACCAAGTTTGAGCTAACTTTTCCATCGTCCCACATTGTGTCTTAAAATGCATCAAGGTGCTACAGCTAGAAAATATCCATGCCCTGAGAGCACAAAACTCTCCATGAGCTAGATTCTCAGTGTTCTGCCAAAAATTCTCTGAGCAGACAAGCACTCAACTCTTTATTGTCCCTCTATGACAACGAAGAAAATTGTTGAAATACACTTGAAAAGACTTCCATTAGAAAGCAAAACATAGTCAGTATGTCTTGCTCTGCCCATATCCTCCCCCCCCCAACTTGTAGTCTTGCACTGGTTTTCAGTGGTAACAGTGCAAAAGCAGCTCTTGAAATTACATACAACTGAGGCAAATTTGATTAAATTGTAAACACACTGTAAAGTCTGGCAATATGACCACCCACTCTCCATAACAATTGCTCAGCAAAATTTCAGTTTTCCCTGCTGACAGCAAGACCTTATAATGGCTCTATGAAAAGCATTGGTTTCCATGCCACAGTAACTCACCACTTCAGCTCCTCTTACATATCTTCTTCCTCCAACGCAGTGCAATGAGAATCAGGACCAAGATGACAAGTGAAAGAGTCACAGCAATAGCCAGACCCAAGAACCTGAATCCCTCTTCTGCAATGAACAACAAAATAAATAAATAGATGCTGAAAACAAACAAGAAACAAAGCTAACTTATCCAAGAAAATGAGGAAAAAAAAAGGCAAGAGAAATGCCTGTTCAATTACAACAGTTCTTTATTAAGATTTTGCAAAAGCTGTGGCTAAGCTATACGCAAGCAGCAATTTCTTAGAAGAGAGTATGCATTGTCTTCAAAGATGAATATACTGCCCAATGCTTTCCAGAAAATGTCAGTATGATAGTTGGAATACAAGTAGAATTTCACGTCCTAAAACTTTAGAAAGTGTTCTTTTATTCATCCAGAATCTGAGGTTTTGTTAGTAAAATAAAAGATTTCTTTCACTATTAGACATATAACATTGCTGCAAAGGATAAACTAACTTTCAGAAAAGAAGGCAGATGTGTTTTACTGCCTGTGAGAAGTTCTAAACAGATTCTAGTGTAAATGCCCCTCTCTGGTTAGGTATCAGCCACATGATCTGATTGTTATTAATCAAAATAATAACAGCCCAAATTCAGTGCTCAGTGATGACAGTGAGAAAGCTCACTGAACTAAAAGCTATTCAAATCAAGCAAAAAATATCAAGTCTTAAAACAGCTAGGTTGAGCTATTCTTTTGAATATCTCCTCTAAACCATGAAAGATTACTAAAGCAACAAGCTATTGCTGGGCTTTCCCACTCTCCTAGTGAGGAATAACAGCAATATCTGTTTCCTGCTTTCAGAGGTACAAATTTTTAAAAAGCCAAAACAAAATAACTGCATTCAAGACACAACAAAGAATTTATTAATCACTCAGAATTAAGGACTAATTTCCTTTTGAAATTTCAGAGAAGATTAGAAGTCAGTCCTATGCTATTCTTTATTATTTTTCATATAACAATCTTATCTCAAGCTTGTAATACGGGAACTAACCCACAGTCCAAATCTGCCCTTCCTATTTTTCTAATTTCCAAAACAGAAAAGTGATCTTTCCTTTGAGGCTCTGGATTTGGGCACACACAGATTTTAAACCACCTATGTTAACACTTCTCTGTGAACTGAGGCTGGCACTTCAGCTTTTCATGCTCCTACTTCTCACCCATAGAGCTGGAGCTGAAATCTTTCCAGCAGAACAGAATGTTGGAAGAAGAATCAAACCAGCGCTATCAAGTATTCAGAAGTTACGCTGCTGCATTTAATATTGTCCTACAACATCACAATAAGCATCTTGAACTGATCGCCTACCTATCTGCCTGGGAATACCATTCCTCCTTGATCATTACTGCAATAAGCATGTCTCTTAGCAAAAACATCAGAGAAGCTAAAACATAACGCACAGGTTCTGTGAATGCAGTATCAACAAAACCTGTAATCAGTTTAACTGAAACATTTGGTTAATTGTTGCTAACAGAGAATTTGTTATTAATTTCAAAACTTCAACATCTAAGCCGCCCACAGTGCAGAGTAGGGCTCCCTTCCTCCTCCTCTGGCACACAGTCATTTCACTCACTCACTCACTCACTCTCTCTTTCCCAGCAGACTCCTATCCAACCACACAAAGTGCAGAGGCTGAGGGAATGCTAACAAGGGCCTCAGTCACCTACTTTTTTTCATACTTATTGGCAATTCCATTTCTTCATTTTCGTTGCTTACTCTGCAGGTCAAGTCCTCCTTGCTGATGTTCTGAGAGTCATAGACCTTCAGTTGACTGGTGATGGACACGACCCCATTATCGTACGTGAACTTCTCCTGTGTAGATGTATAATTGAACACACTGTTCCAGCTAATGGTGGGCTCTGGTAGGCCAATAGCATTACAGGTGGCTATCAGATGACCTTCTGAAATGTTGTAATAGATAGATCCATTGAGACCTTCCAAGACACAAACAAGACAATCCATCATCACAAAGAGCACCTGGCCAGCAATAGTAGTGGCAGATGAACCATTATCAAAGCTGACAGGATTCTCACACCGCCTCACGGCGCAGCAACACTGTTAGGCCATCACCCCCAAGACTCAATGCTCCCCCTCTTACCTGGAAGTGATACACCCTAAAAGTTTCATCTTATCTGAAAGTCAGGTTTGGCAATGATTTGTTAAGAAAAACAGGGGTTTTTTTGCCCTTTTTGTTCTCCTGTCTGCTAATGCTCAGGGAAGCTCGCAGTGCTGGAGGTGTAGCCAATACACAAAGGAATCTGCAGCAGTGTTGGACTACTCACATTCCAGATAGGATTGCTTAGGGCTTACAAAGATTCAATTTCTCACTTTTTAAGCAGTTGCTCACAAAATAGCAAACAAGGACAGCCCAGCACCAAAGCCACCGTGATGGGCTTGAATACAACACCAAAAAAGCCTTGCTCACAGCAATAAAGCTCTACTTCTAAACCGCTCCCCACCGAGGGATACTCCTACCACTCAGGTTTCTAAGTCCTCTCAAGTAAATGCTGAGGAGAAAACACCTCTCTTTCTACTGGAGACACATCCTTGCAGAGAATCTCACCGTAGACTTCAAGGCAAGAACGTCCCGAAAAGGAGCCTAACGGGAAGGTGTTAAACAAGCACAAGTAACACCCTGTGTCATCTATTCCCACACTCCAGAAAGTGATGCTTGTGTTGTTGAGCAACAGGCTGGTGAAATTCATCCGGTCTTGGTAGGGCTTCTGAATCTTTAATCCTGCTGACTTGCTGTATGTAGCTATGTTACTTTGTGATTTTACAGAGTCTTTCTGCCATGTCACTTGCACGATGTCCTCGGGCTCTGTCAGGGCACAACTGAGAGTCACGCTGTCACCCACCTTCACCGCTCTTTGCTCAGTCTGCGTAATCACTGCAGCAACATGAAATAGTGAAATGGGCAAATATTACCAGCACGCAGAAGCCTGATATTGTTTTAAGTCTGGGATTACCCACAGAATTAACAATGCCATCAGCTAAAGCACATTTCTATGTGAGCTTCCTCTGCCCAGAATCAGAGATCAAGTTACACTGATTTACACCAGATGAAGATATGGTGCATTCCACGCTACATAAAAGACATATCTGTTTTTGTACCCACCCCTGTATACTCCCACCTCAGTTTTATTATACCAACTCATGCCTTCCCAGCCTTTGTGGAGTCATGAACAATTTCTACTTCTTAAAAGCCAGGGGAAGATTGAATACACAAAGGAAGCACGTGCAAGTCCATTCTCAGAGAACCGAAGGGTAAATCTAGCTAAAGGCAATTTCTAGACTACAAAGCTTCAGAGTTTGCAGTGTATTTGAGAGAGACCAAAAGAAATTTGTAATTTGTTCCAGTATGGGAAGCTCTGAACTCTAGTGAACAAAGGTTCTCAAATAGTGCCATAGATATGGGATGCTGCATGTCCCAATTTCCAAATGCTAATCCAGCAGACTTTATGTCACACTTGCCTACGCCTCAGCTGTCTAATGCATGTCAAATGGCGCCAGCAATCTTATTTCATATCTTTTGGCTCTTTACTCTGACTGGTGAAGGCTTAGGAGTCAGAAACCAACTCTCCAAACATCTGTAGGCAGATTTAACGAAATTCAACTTACCTTTTGCCTTTCCAAGTGCAACACAGACCAGACTCAAAACCAGGGCTTGACAAGTCATTTTGGAAGAGAGCATCTACTTCACCTGGAGAAAGATCATGAGAGATGTATGACAATAATAGATCAGTTTATGGTGTGAATGGTAACTATTGCTTTGTCATTTAAGGAAAACAAACTAACTGAGGTGAATGACAAGCTTTCCATCTCCTGTTGCACAGAAGAGAGAGATCTGAAGTCGTGGTGCAAAAAATTGCCAGGTGAAAGCTATAAAAGGTGGTAGCCTTCTGGATTGTTCCTCAAAGGTCCACATCTATGGACAGAACTGAAAACAGCAGTTCATTCTCTCATTTAGCATTTGCTCACGGATGAACTGGTACACGTAAAACAAAATGTTTAATGTGGACATGCTTCTGAAAGCCTGGTGCTTGCATCTCAAGGACTGACACAAGCAGCTAAAAGATTCACTGCGTGTAATCGTGTAGAAAGGTCTATTAAAACAAGAAAATCACTCATGACAGAAAGTAACCACAAAAAGAAAGTTGACATCTCCCTTCAGATCTTCCCAGGCAATGATTTTGCTCCACAACTGCACGTAACCATGTTCTGTCCATTAGCACATCATCCATCCAAGCACGTTGTAGCACTGCACTGAGAGGAGAGCTGTGCAGTGTGCCCAGCAGTTTGACTAAAAACATAACACATCAGTTGCCCTGGACAGCTCATGAGATCTCGGCATACATTAACACCCTCAATTACACGAGCTGAGGAACCCACGTGGCATATAGCACCCTCCTACACACGAATATATTTCTAAGGAGGGAGAGGGGCAAAACCAAGGTTGCATTCTTGCTTTTCTTAGCAGGCAGCTTTTGACTTGTTCTTACTACTTCCATCAGGTAATACTGCCACAATACAAATGAACTGCGGATCTGCCTTGAGCTGTAGCTGGTGTCACACAAACATTACTTCACAAAAAAATCTCTACAACACGTATCATGTACACCTTCTTGCCAATGTCTGCAAAACTAGCTGATGCTTCTCTGGAGTGTCTTCTATCAAGAACATAAACAAGTTGCAACTTCTGTCAGATTTCAGTAACATGCAAGAAAAACAAAAAACAGAAACTGTAAAGCATTTCTATGTTATCATAAACGTACTTGCTCTTTGCAAGCCTACCTTTGCATTTCAAACTCACTGTGTTAACAAACCAAGTTTTGGTCTGTAAGAATATCTGAATGGTAATATCAAGTTGTGTAAAATCAAGTCAGAAACAAGACAACTGCATCAGCAGCAAGCTCAATGAACAACGCATTTGCCATGTGATAGAGCACCTCCCTAAGATGTTCAGAAATACCTAAAAATATGCAAAAAAACCCCAGCAAAACAGAGAGAAAAATTTACAAAATCACAGAATATCCTAAGTCAGAAGAGATTCATAACAATCAATTCATGGCAGGGCAGTTGGGGCTAGATGGCTTTTAAAAGTCCCTTCCAACTCTAAGGATTGTATCATCAATGAATCCACCTCCCAGCTCCACACAGGAGTCACTTAAAAAAATCAGATCCTATATCTGAGAGCAGCCTTCAAACGCTCCTTGAACTTCAGCAGCCTGGGGCTGAGCCCATAGCCCCAGGCAGCCCGTTTCATGCCCACTGCCCTCTGGTGCAGACCCTGTCTCTAAACCCTTCCCCCTGCCCCTCCCCTGACACAGCTCCATGCCGTTCCCTCGGATCCTGTCGCTGCAAGTTACAGAAGCATTTATAAGCACAGAAATAAATGCTGCGCCCGCAGGAAAGCACCTTTTCAGTAGCGGTCACCTATCGATACCTGGTAAAGTCATTAACATGCCATGGCTCCTATCCAGCATAACCACAAGACGCACAATGAGGAACCAACGTATTGCACAGCTCTTCTGGGTCACAAAAAGTCCCTTTCAGTCACACGTCCATCCTAGCGCATGAGACAGAGCAAGCAGAGAGCAAATCTTTCTTTAAGCCGTACTCACCCCAACTACTCACTTGCACCCGCTTGCACCCGCTGTTACTAACAGCCGCTCTGTCAGAGCTGTACCGTTGTCGGGGGGGGCGGGGGCCCCCCACTTTTAATACCCCTTCCCACCCAACTTTAACAACTATTCAGCGCTCAGCCCACGAGCTGCATAACAGACGCATCACTATTCCCACGCTCTCGGCAACACCCGGGGCGCCATACCGGTCCTCAAAAGCGCAAGCGGGAGCATTCCCATCCCTCAGCTCCACCTGCGATCACACGCTCACCTTCCGCATCACCCGCACCTCCCCGAACCCCGCTCCGTACCCAGCTGCGGAGCGCCCCCCTTCCCCCCAGCACCCCCGGCCGCCCCCATTCCTCGCACGCGGCTGCACGAGAGCGGCGGGGTACTCACCGCGAGCGCCCGCGGGCAGGGACCACGCTGCCCCACTGCACGGGCACGGCGCGGAGGGAAGTAGGCAGCAGGGCGGCAGCTCCCGCCCACGGCTCTGCTGTGTCCGGCTACGCAGCAGAGCTTTCTGGGTCGTATGCCAGCGCAAATTGCTTCTTGCTCAAAGAGCAATCCCTACGGATTTTAAGCGCGATTTCAAGTTGATTTTGATACCCAGCGTCTTCTGGGTACTTTCTTGGTGGTGATTAGAAGCTCACATCTGGATGCGTCTCTGCACCGTTGGAAGGGGGCTTTTGTCATCGCTATTATCACACTGTTGGTTAATAGGAGTGGCAAAAATGTAACAATCAAAAAGATCAATGCAGTGGAATACTGATACAGGAGGCATAATGACAAATGGACTAATGCAATAGAAAGATGCTACAAAGGGAAAGGTAAAGTACCCACCCACCTCTGAAGAGCTAGGCTCGCAGGGAAAACACACAAAGGAGAAATCACCAATCAGAGATCCTTCCCCCACGGCAGTCAGCCCTTAAATGGGGTCTAAGAGAGGTGCAGCCAGGCTCCTTCCAGTCACACAGCTGAACTGCCTTCACCTGTGCTCCCAGGCTGACCCAGTCCTTTCTCCAGGTGCTCAATCAGGACATGACTCAACAGTTCCCATACACACAAAAGCTACTCTCAATGGCTTCCTGCTGTTAGACTGGAGCACTTACTTTCCTCCAGCAGATCTCTGTCCTAGCTTTGTCCAAAATAACTCATTTCTCAATTTGATCAGTTAGAAACAGCATCCCTTGTCACCACCTGTGTCTGCTGTTTGCTGCTTCTGTTGCTTTCACACCTCGCCAAGCTCGCACCTCTGCTGCTTTCACACCTCTGTTGAAAGGTCATTCACACCAATTTACATATTTCTGTTAGAAGAATCCAGAAGGCTTCCTATTTTAAAACATCACTGTTTGTGGGAAAAACACTGATCCTGGCACAGTTTTACCCCTCTGCCAAAATACCTTTGCGAAGCTGCCTTCATCAGGCCATCAGGGTGGTCATCTGCCCAGCTAAAATTGAGCCCCATCCTTTTTTAAGACACTGATAAACATGGTCAGACAATGGTTCCTGCAGCAGGATGCAACTATTAAAATAGCTCCACCACCATGCTGGAGTCCATGCTTTTCCATTAAGAGATCAAAGCCTGGGCTCTGCCACCAGCTTTCTTCAACATTTTCTTCCATCTCCAATGGGAAGGGGTTGAATTACTCAGATTTCCTTCCATCGTAGAATCACCAAGATTGGGAAAGATCTCTGAGATCATCTAGTCCAACCATCCACCTACCACTACTATTTCCCCACTAACCCATGTCCCTTAGTACCACATCTAAACGTTTCTTGAACACCTCCAGGGACAGTGACTCCACCACCTCCCTGTACAGCCTGTGCCAGCCTGGCCACTCTTTTGGAGAAGAAATTTTTCCTAACATCCAACCTGAACCTCCCCTGGCACCACTTGAGGACATTCCTTGTCCTTTTATTTATTTTATTTTGTGTGTGTGTGGGGGGGGGGGAGGTACGGGGGGGTGTTGTGAATGAGTGATTTCCAAATCAAGCTTGGGCTCCAGCAACTATTCTGCTGCCTATTGCTTGAACCTGATGTCCCTGTATTCTTCACACAGTTTCTTCTTTTTCCCAGAGAGGTGGTTGAGTCACCATCCCTGGATGTGTTTAAAAACTGCTTGGATTTGGTGCTCGGGGACATGATTTAGTGGAGCGTTGTTAAGAGTAAGGGTAGTATGGTTAGGTTGCGGTTGGACTCAATGATCTTTAAGGTCTTTTCCAATCTGAGCGATTCTATGAGATCCTTATGAGGATCTTCTGTATGTGGATCTTCTGTATTTACTACCTTCAGAACTGTGGGGATTTCAGAAGGGACTTCAGAGAACTGTGGACTGTACAGCTCAAAACAAGTTTATCCAGAAGTGCTTTGTGCCAACAAAGCAGCAGAAGTAGGGAAGTCCCAAGGACATCTTTCTGCCCTTCAAGAAGATAAGGGGGACATTCAAGGGACTTGAATATTTTTCATTAGGTCATCCATTAGATCATCCATCAACTCATATCTTCTGAGGTGGAACAATTTTCTATTTGTCTACATTTTTCTGTTCCCTCAATGGGCTGGCGGAACAAAGAGAAGAAAAAAGAAAATGATGAAAGGGTCTGTAAAGTAAAAGAGCTGCTTCTCTCAAAACCCAGAGCTGAGCAAGGAGAAGGTAGTTCTGAAGTAGTAGGTAAAAAGCAAAGGTAACCTCAGTGCAGACGGAGGCAAATGGGAAGTACTCCAAGCAGTCCAGCAACTTCAGAAAATAGAAACTTTTCATATTCATCATGGAACAAGAAGACACAAAAGTCTCTTTCAGCTCTATTCTGTGCTGTCATTTCAACTGTTTCTTTTTGCATCCCAGCTCAGTTTGGCAACCTCTGTTGCCTTTCCCAAAGCAGGTGGTAGCTGAGCCAATACCAGTGCTTCAATGTGATAAAGCCTTAGAAGTTAATGAGAACAAAGGTGGTGAAGTAACTTGTCCTAAAATTTGGAGAGTTATTTGTGCTGCTCCTTTTATTTTTTTCACCTGCATTGGTACCTGTATGCTGGTGAAAGAGATCTGATCTCTCCTGTCATGAATAAGTTCTAGTCTTTAGTCTTTCCTTTGCCTTCTCAGTGGAAGCTCTGCTGTGAATGGTTGGTTCTTCCCTTGATTTCTAGGCTAATGACCTCCTGTAAGAGGAACGTCTGTGCCAAAAACTGCAAAACTTTTTCAGGTTTGAGAAAGAAATATATGGTACAGCTGATTCATGCTGCTGTCATTTTCAGGAAGAGAAAATAGAGGGTTAGACTAAGGCTACTGGTAGTAATAGAGATTTCAGTTATGGGAAAAGTACTGAATTTTACCGGCCATATCAGCTGCTGGAGGTCACATCAAGATTATTGGGCTGCCGATTAGCATTCCTCTGGCTCTGCTTCTGTGAATTCACATATCCCTCCTTCAACATCAAATTCAAGTTAGACTACCAAAACTCACAAATACTTGGATACCTTTATATGGAGGTCCAGCCTGTTTCAGAGTATTTATTGCCTGTTATCAGAGAATGATAAAGGTTGGAAAAGACCGCTAACATCCAGTCTAACCACCAACCATTGCTATGCTCACTAACCATGTCCCTCAGCAGCACATCCATATGGTTCTTGAACACCTCCAAGGACGGTGACTCCACCACCTCCCTGGGCAGCCTGTGCATCACTCTTTTGGAGTATTTTGCAATATCCAACCTGTACCCCCCCTCCGGTGCAACTTAAGGCCATTACCTCTTGTCCTATTGTTGTTACCTGAGAGAAGAGACTGACATGACCCTCTCCACAACCTTTTTTCAGGTTAATTGTAGGGAGTGATGGGGCCTCCCCTGAGTCTCCTCTTCTCCAGACTGAATAATCATCCTGTAAGATTTGTGCTCCATACCCTTCACCAGTTTCTTTGCCTTTCTTTGGACATGCTCCAGGTTCTCAGTGTCCTTCTCATAGTGTAAAATGGACACGTTTAATCTTTGCTGTAAAAGGATGTTTTGCATTAGGTGGACTTCATAGAAGTGGGAGCCGTTGTACACCATTCATCTTTGATACATCTAAGATATCAGTATCTAATCAGGCATACTCTTCCTGTCTCTTATTTCCCAGTACAACACACTGGTCTTTTTGCTTCAATGATTTCTCGTACCTCTCTCACTATCTTCATATAGGGGCTTTTTCTCTACCTGTCAGCCAAAGACTGAGGACACGACTTGCTCCACAGACCTGTTCAGAAGCACATCGCATATTACAGAGACAAACAAATGTTCTTGCACTCAGACAGTATTAATTCCGGCTTCCTAGGGACAGGTAACTGGAAGAAGATCAGGGTAATCACTGGGGAGAAAGATATCTCAAAAGAAAGGTGAGAGTGCTACTACAAATTTTTAAGATTTCTGCCCTCCCACAGAACCTCCCGCAACTCCTGAGAAGGGTACACTGAAAGTAAAGATAACTTGAGCATTTTATCTGCGTCTTGTTAGTGGGGCTGGGTTTGGTCTCAGCTTCTTGGCAATGTTTTTCCTCCTGAAGGGACTTCCTTTTGCAATTACTAAGACCAAAAGGAACAATGAATGCCATTTCAGCAGAAAGAATCAAAAGAGTGCTTTTAAACTTCTACCTGATCACTAGTGGAAGAAAATAAACAAGCAAACAAAAAAAACCCAACATGTTAATGTTACTTGCAGATGTCCAGTACTGAAGTGTTTTAAAAAAAGCCTGTATGTGAGACTTCCTAGAAAAGCTGAAACTATTCCTGTCCACCTGTTTTCTGAGTCCTTGACGTGCACTTCATCATATTTTCAGTTCTTCCTTCTCAATCACCAGAGCTACCTTTTTACTCTTAGGAAAATTACACTTCTGCACTGAGGATAAATCCTGTACTACCTTCTAGCAGTGTATAGGGATAACCTTACAAGTCCAGCTGGACACTGTGTCAATGGTTTATGGGCCAGTTCGACCTGTTTCCATGAGTAACGGAGTGGGGGACCATTGACCCACACCTGGGAAGAGGGAGAAGAGGAAAAAGCAGAAATGGGTAGGGTGATGGGCCTGAAAACAAAACAGCAACTAGAAGATAAGGGAGAAAAACTAATTTACCAAATATGACATCGGAATACAAGATTGGAATTGAGGCAAATAAATCGAATAGAATGAAAGCGTCCAAAACCGAAGGCCTTACTCTGAAGCTGTAGGTGAGATGGCTAGGAAGCACACACTGCAGAGAGGAGCTGCAAAAGAAAGAGCAGTCTTGTGACTTGTAAGCAGTTTTATCTTTCCCTCTGAATGGAAAAAGGAAATGGAACAGTGAAAGTCTTGTAGGATACGTAGTTCTCTTCTGAGAACCAGGTACCATGAGCTATCCACGGTCCACAGAACTGGAGCATTAACTCTCTAACTCCCAGTGCTTTACATGATGTTATGATGTGGAATACCAATAACAAAAGTCATAAAACCATGACACACTGCCACTCACTGCTGCACAGCCCAGAGCCTGCACTTTTCTCTAGAATTTCTTTCAGTCATCACAGTTTCAGAACAGACTTGGGAGCACGTCCCTATTCCTTTGGGAATGCAAGATTCATTGCATGTTTTCCAGGGCTGCATGGCAGGACTAAAATCAAGTTCCCTATTGGTCACTTTGCCTTTCAATGACCCTAGTCAGTGTTCTCTGCTGGACAGCCTCTGTAAGGTCATTTCATTGTGTGACACTGTGGCTGTACTTCCTTACTTTACTATCTTCAGTGACCCTGAGGGAGGTTATCTGCTGCTGGAGAGAGAACTGCGGATGTCTAGCCAGCCAGTCCTGCTGGGTACGCATGCATGACATGATGCTGTGGGAAATCCTCTTCTTCCAGAAGAACAAGAAGCACAAGGACAAGTGTGTGAAGGCAGGCCTAAAGGAAAAACGGAAGGCAGCAATGCAGCACGTAGATTTGAGTCTGTGGCCCTGGATATCACTGGCCTGGGGAAGGATTAGCTATCTTCTTTGTATCTTGGATGTTAAGGATATCCAAGCTTTCACATTCACATTGGATATCAGGAAAATGTTCCTCACTGTAAGGGTCAGTGAGTCCTGGAACAGGCTCCTTAGGGCAGTAGTCATGGCACCTAACTCGACAAACTTCAAGAAGTGTTTGGACAGTGCTCTCAGCCACACAGTCTGATTTTTGGGGGGTCCTCCACGGAGCCAGGAGTTGGAATCTATGTTCCTTATGAGTCCCTTATAACATGGGAGATTCTATGATTCCATTTACAAGTCAGAACAGAAAATAAAAACAAGCACATCGAATTAAGAAGGCACTCACAGGAGGCCTTTCCACCTTCGTTCCGTTGCACCTCCAATTCCTTGTCTCTTCCACTAGAGGGTACTCTGCCACTGGAAAAGAACTCACTCTGCCCTGCAACTGCATAAGCCTTCAGAAGTCTTCCTAGAGACACTGGTAAAGTTTCACGTAATAAAATAGAGAACTGTGGAGGAAGCTTCCCATCCTAAGCTCTTAAACATGTAACTCTTTTCCAAATGTCTGTCTTGGTAACATCCCACAGGCCTTGATGCACCTGCAGCACAGATCCTCCTGCCTGATCATTTGTGGAACAATAAAAGGAGAACTTGCAGTTCTAAAGAACAATATGGTAAATTCAGTCTTCCACATCCATGACCTCTCCTCTCACAGCCTTACTAGAAAGTGAGAACAGAGTGAAGAGTTCAAATAGAGAGGGAATACCCATAGTGCCAAAAATGTCATCACAGGGTGTCAGCCTAAAGGAAATCTGGGATGTCACCTTGCACAGGACCACGCACAAAGCAGGACTAGGGAGATCAGGTTGCTCCAAGCCCTGTCCAGGTGAATTTTGGCTGTGTCCAAGGCTGGGGCCTCCTCAACCTCTCTGGGCTCTTGTTCCAATGTCTGTCCAATAAGAAAAGAACATTTATCACACTGAATAGGAACTTCTTGTTCCCATTGCTCCTACCCTTACTGCCAGGTGCCTCTGACAGGAGGACAATGCCATTTTCTCCACAGCTGTGGGATTCAACCAGCCCACCCGTGACTCCCAAGCCACATGTCATCTACTCACAAGCCAGTCCACCTCCATGCTTGCTGGCTCTCGAACAGCACACCCGCACTCACCCCAGACACCACACACAGATGCTGACCCTGGTCAATCTGGTGGATGGTTTGGCTCATGTAGGTGTCTCTAGTCCCTGACACCATGGTCTCAGCCCAGCTGCTGGCACTAGGCCACCATACACACAAGCATATCAAATAAAGACCAGGAAATGGAAAGTCATTTAATAATAAAAAAAAACATACAGGGTCTCCTGCTGCATCCCATCCCATGTCCCATACCCTCATAAAACAGTGACCCTTAAGTTCAAAAGGTGCTCCAGTGGTGGCTTATCTTGACAGGATGCACACTTGAACTCTGGGACTGTAGGACTGCTGAGACAGCAGGAGAGCCGGTATAAGCTGTCCCCTCCTCTGAGCCCTTAGCCTGAATTCCCCACCTGTGTGAAGCCCTCAGTGCTCCTCTGGACTTGTGGAGACAGGGCTTTGATGGGCTGATTACTCTCCTGTACTGGGCCAAGGAGTAGCCATGGCAGAGTGTAATTCAGACTCCTCACATGCCTCTGTCTCACTGTTGTCCTTCATGAGTGTGCAGCCCAGCTCATTATTGCACAACTTAGTGAACTCCTTCACAGTTATGCTGTGGATGGTACTGTCTTGGCTGTCAGCTTCCTCTGGAAAAACGAGCCTGTTGTTTCTCTTCCAGGTTTCTCTTTCTTCGTTCTCTTCCAGATTTCTCCTCAGATTTAGTGGCCTTTTGCGAACTGAAGATCCTGGTGTCTGCCTCTGTAAAAAAGTCAGCACAATACTTAACGACAATAACATGACCATTATCTTGAGGACAAGAAAACAGAAGGGCTCCTGTTCATAGCACTGGTGTGGTGGTGCCACCCCTAAGCTACTCTGCGATCTCAGCGTAAGCCACTGGCACAATTTTGCTTTTGCTCAAGCATGGTGCATTGAGATGCTCAGGCACTCCCTGAACATACCTGGAACTGCTGCTCCTTGAATTGCAGCCTGATCTGAGAGGTAGCAGAGCTGTGCAACCTGGGAACACTGGAACTGCACAACTGGGAGGAAATTCCAAGATTGCCTCATCTTAATTGTGGCCAGAACAGAAAGTTTTCTGACTGAAGTCAATTATCTCAAGGTCCTGCTGTTAAGGGTTTCCTAAGCAAAGAGCCCCTTGAGCTCTCGAGGACCTCAGTTTGCTGAGATCTTTGATCTCCCCTAGAGTTGGGACACCTCTCAGCATAGATTATTTTTGAGATTCAACACTGAAAAAGTGGAATTCCTTTTGGAACAGATCTCATTATTTACTGAGAGATGATGAAAGGGATGCTAAGTAATTCACCCGAATGAGTTTAGAAACCTCCCCTCAGAATACTCTGCCTCTAAATTTCGGATGAACCTTATCATTCTCAAACCTTTAAGTCACTGTATTTGATTGTAGTAAGCTCCATTGAATCATTGTTAAATTGGCTTATGATTAAGTAATGCTATCTAACCCTGTGATTTGTCATGAAAGTATTCTTAAAACCTAAATTATTGCTAAAACCAGAGCTCTATCATAATCAGTCTGTGACAACAGGACTAGCAAGAGCTTGAAAGAAGAGGAAACCCATAGGAAATCAAAGAGAAGTGACTAATGGGGCCAAAGAGCAGCCACAGTCGCTCACCAGTTGTGTCTGTGGATGCCACCAGCCCTCCAGTAGACCCTGATGACTGTGTGAGCAGCAAGGCAGGACAAACTTTTCTGGGAAAGAATCTAAGACTGCCAGTCACAGAGCCTGAGCTCTGCAGTGCTGTATCACCTTTGTCCAGAAGGGACATCCCATCCACACAGCTCAGTATTTCCAGTACCTCATGTGCCTTTCCACTTAACTGCAGGCCAACGTTCCTCCTTCAAGCTCCAGGCACTCCCCAGCACTGCTAGAGCATAGCTGGGGCATGTATGCTGTCACCTACCCTGCAGCTATCTGGAGCAGTGGAGATTTGACAGTGAGGGCTCATCCTGGCTTTCACATTCAAATAGCTAGCATGACAGCCCTACAAAAAGTGCCCCACAAGTGGACCCCAGCAAAACAAGTCCAAGGCCACCTCATGAAACTGAATGTGTACAAGTTTATGAGGCTAGAGGACATGCATCCCAGGGTCCTAAGGGAGATGACTGATGTTGTTGCCAAGCCACTCTCCATCATGTTTGAGAAGTCATAGCTGTCAGGTGACGTTCCTGGTGACTGGAAAAAGAGAAACATCACTCCCATATTCAAGAAAGGTGGAAAAGAAGACCCAGCAACCACAGGCTGGTGAGCTTCATGTCTGTGACTGGGAAGATCTTGAAGCAGATCCTCCCAGAAAAGATGTTAAGGTGCATGTGAGACATGGAGGTGATCTGAGACATCACAGCTTCACCAAGGGCAAATCATGCCTGACCAATCAGGTGGCCTTCTATGTTGGAATGACAGCATCAACAGACAAAGGATTTCATCTGCCTGGACTTGTGCAAGGCCTTTGACATGGTTCTGCAACGCATCCTTATCTCTAAATTGGAGAGATAAGAATTTGAAGAGTGGATTACTAGGCGAGTAAAGACTTGGTTGGGTGACCCTAGCCAGAGAGTTGCGGTCAATCACTCTATGTCCAGGTGGAGGCTGGTGATGGGTGCTTTCTCCCAAGGGCCTGTCTTGCGACTGGTGCTCTTTAACATCTTTATCAATAACATAGATGATGGGATTGAGCACACCCTCAGCACATTTGCAGATGACACCAAGCTGTGTGGTGTAGTTAATATGTACAGAGGAAGGATGCCATCCAAAGGGACAAACTCAAAAGCTGGGCCTATGTAAACCTAATGAGATTCAACAAAATGCAAGGTGTTACATTACGGGTCAGGACAATCCCAGATATGTATCCAGAGTGGGAGAACTCCTTGAAAGTAGCCTTGCTGAGAAGGACTTAAGAGTCCTGGTAAATTAAAGACTTAACATGAGACAGCAGTGTGTGCTTGTATCCCTGAAGTCCAACAATATTCAGGGCTGCAAAAGAAGGGTATTCAGCAGAAAGAAGAAAGTGCTTATCCCCCTCTACTCTGTCCTTGTGAAGCCCCAATATCCATGTTTGAGGCCCCCAACACAGGTAAGAATTGAGCTTTTAGAAAGGATCCAGATGAAGGCCATGAAGATTAACAGAGGGCTCCAGCACCTCTCCTGTGAGGACAGGCTGAGGGAGCTGGGCTTGTTCAGTCTGGAGAAGAGAAGGCTCCAGCAATACCTCATTGAGGCCTTCCAAATTAAATGAATATTATAAAAGGAGGGAAGTAAACTTTTTACATGTATAGATATTGATAGGACAAGAAGGAATGGTTTTAAACTAAAAGAGAGATTTAGATGAGATGTTAGGGGTAAATTTTTCATTGTGAAGGTGGAGAGACACTGGAACAGGTTGCCCAGAGAAGTGATGTCCCATCCCTGGAATCATTCAAGGCTGGGTTGGATGAGATGCTTGGCAACTTGGTCTAGTGGGTAGTGACCCTGCCCATGACAGGGTGGTGGAACTGGATGGTCTTTAAGAACACTTTCAACCCAAGCCATTCTATGATTCTATCTTGAATAAGATTTTTTGTCATACTCCTCTCAATAATTGTCCAAGACTTCTGAAAGATTTGAAGAATTGCTGGAAGTGCTGGGCATTGGCATTACCTTATTTTGACAAGCACTGTCTTGGTCCTTCAGCATGTTCGGGCTTTCAAATTGCTCACTTACATCCTGCTGTAAGCCTTTCTCCTTTTCAGGTGTGCTGTGTGCTCTCTGTATCTGCAGTCTGAAAAAAAAAAACCACCAACTCATCACATAGTACTCATAAATCTAGCATTTAGATTGAATCTTATTGCTTTAAAACTAGTGTTTCCACATGGGTGAGTTTCCAGTGCAAGCATATAAAAACACCAACAGGAAAGAGAAAGGCAACTTGCAATGTGAACACAGGTAAGCCATGTCCTTCACAAGAAAATGAAAATCACTCTTACTTTCTCCTTTTTCTCATCGTTAGCCCCATGATGAGAAATGCTGCTAAGACAGCAACTATGCAGAACACCACAAGGCCTATTCTCTTCTGAATACCTATAAAGAGACACAAAGCATGGAGGAGTGTCAGTATGTTCCTTCTGTCCTCTTCAGAGGTTGCGACTAAACTGAAACATTAATTATTTTATTTTTAAATAAATGCGAGAAATACCTCTTGTATCAGGGGAAATCAAATCCAACATTTTGACTTCTGGTTTGTCTGTGTTTCCACGTTCTGTAAAAAGAAGTTTTATAATTAGGGAAGATTTTCACCATTCCTGAGAGGTGTCTTCCTATAAGACCCTCTTTGTGAAAGATGCTCCCCAGTATTCAACAGTGAGGGCCTACTCTGCTAGTACACTCCAGATGGGGATAATGCTGGAGAATATCATCCCTAAATAAGTGATTATGTATAAACAGAATCATTCAAAGATGCATGTAAGTATGTTCACCTGTGCAACCTGATGTGAGAAGCCTGCTTTGGCAGGGGGGTTGGACTCGATGATCTCTGGAGGTCTCTTCCAACCTCTGCAATTCTGTGATTCCTATGTAAATAATACACATCTACATACACACACATCATGCAGCCACAGAAGTACTATAGGAAGGAGTCTTCTGTATGTTTTCAAATTAAGAAATCTTCATCCCACATAAGGTCTGCACTTTCAGAAAAGATCTCTAATAAGATCAGACTCTTTGAGACGAGTTGCACTACTACAACTGCACATGCCAGTGCTTATCCAGACAGCAGCCAAACAGTGGGCACTCACACACAATATGGTTATATTTTTGTTTCCCTGGAGCTGGCTAGCAATGTCACTACTGATTTCTAAAGCACCCCCTGCTTCAAGCTGTGCTTCTGCATGCAAACTCAGCCTTGACTTTTTATTGTGAGCTGAAATGACTTCATTTTCCTTCTCTGTGGGTAGCCAAAGAAACAAGCCAAGGTGTAGATTCACCTAACATAGAAGGTGCATCTGTTTGCCGCTGTCAGTGTCCCATTTGGGTTTTGGATGTGGTGTATCTTGAGGGACTTGTCCAGGCCTGCATCAACCAACCTGGTGATGCTGGAGGAGACCTTCCTGTTGCTGAGCTGACAGCAGTGAGGAAACCTTTGGTAGCCAAATGGTATTCAAATTCCCCTGTTAGCTCAGAAATTAATGAGAGAAGACATTTATTACACTCAGGGGAGTTAGAGGTCAAAGCTGGACAGGTCAGCTTTCTGTACTAGTGTTCTTATCCAAACGCATCCCCTGGCTTCTTTACCTTCACTAGCTCTATAGACAGGTGTGGTGATTCTGGAGAATATCCACTGAGCAGATGCTGCTGTGTATTGCTTTGGATGGAGGGGATAACAATTCACCTGCCCTCTGACTCCACCACACCTGTGCTGCATGCCAGAAAGTGGGAAGCTGCTAGTGGAAAACTTACTCTGGATGTTGAGGCATATATCTTCGCTGCTGAAAGAGCCACGAGGAAACGCATTGAAGATGCATCTGTAACAGGACACATCCTCAAATGTGAGATTTTGCAGAGTGATGGCTGAGGTGTTCAGGGCTGCTCTAATGAAACGTGCCTTCCTCTGAAACGATCCTATCAGTCGCAGCCCATAGGCTTGGCTGTAAGTGGCTATGTTCTGGAAGGAAGATCCATTTATCTTCTGCCAAGTGACTTGTAAGACATCCATTGGGAGTAAGAAGTTGCAAGAGAAATTTGCCTCTTCACCGAGGCTTGCTTCAGTGATGTTTTCACACTTCACTGCTTCCTCCAAACCTAGAAACAAAGCAGAACACAAAATCAGAGGGAGAGAAAAAACACAATTCACCTGGGAAAAGTTGTAGTCCCTTGAAGCATCCTGTCTTGCAGAGTGCTGGAACTCCAATGAGAGTCCACAAAGGCTGCTCGGAGATTCTTGGAAACCTTTGTTTGCAAGTGGCCATCACTCTATTAGTCTATGGCGTGCATTTCTTAGCCATGAAGCAGTGCTTTGGTGAGGAGAAAAAGATATGGGATCAACTGACAGGAAGATGCACTAAGGAAGGACTTCAGCATGAGCCCTGCCATACATAGCCCTGAACCTGGGGTTCAGCAGCAAATTAACATGAGTGAACAGTATACTCTGGCAGCCAGGAATGCCAACTGTACCCTGGAGTGCATCAGGATGTGCGGCCTCACCTAGAGCATTGCATGCAACTATGGGTCCCACAGTGTAGGAAGGACTTAAAACTAATAGGCAATGTCCAAAGGAGGACTAAAAAGATGGTGAAGAGTCAGGAGGGCAAGACATAGGAGGAGTGGGTGAGGGCCCCTGGTTGGTTCAGCCCAGAAGGCTGTGGGGAGGCCTCATGGCAGCCTGCAGCCCCTCACGAGGGGAGCAGAGGGGCAGCCCTGAGCTCTTCTCTGTGTGACAACGGCAGGGCCTGAGGGAACAGCATGGAGCTGCGTCAGGGGAGGACAGCTGGGAGTTAGGGACAGGGTCTGCACCAGAGGGCGGTGGACATTGAACTGGCTGCCCAGGGCAGTGGGCATAGCCTCAAGCTGCTGGAGTTCATGAAGCATTTGGACACTGCTCTCAGACAAAGGATTTGGACTTGGGGTAGTCCTGTGTGGAGCCAAATGTTAGACTCAAGGATCCTTATGGGTCCCTTTCAACTCAGGATATTCTATAATTCTATGCATTTGGGTTTCCTCATTCATGCATTTTGGGCAAGGTGTCTTAGAAAAAAAAAAAAAACAAGAAGTTGAGACCTGAATCATCTATTCACTCCCTGTGTGTGGTCCCTATATGTGGCCCCTCTAGGGCCACCACCCATCCTGAAGCTGGGCATGAGACAGAGGTGCTATCCCTCCTGCCTCAGTCACCTCTCTGCCCATATCCCACTGCTGCCAAAATAATCCCTCTTTGCCCCAAAAAGCTCTGGGGTGTCCTGTAAAGCCCCAGTAAAACAGCTTTTGTTCCAGAGAACATCCCTGTGCCCCCCATGTTGGCATCTATGAAAGGGCAGAGAGCGACCCATAGCCAGTAGACTACCCTCCCTGCCCCAGCCTGTCCCAAAAGAAACATGCACTGCTCAGAGACATGAATTGGAAATGCAAGGCCGTGGAGCTAAGGAGTTCAGCTTAGCCCCTGAGCTAGGAAGGCTGCTCATGCTCCACAAAGCCTCTACGAGGAAAGGGCATTCCTACTCACCCCTGGCAGCCTCCAGCCAGCAGCTCTGGCAAAGCAGCAGTAGGCAGAGCAGCAGAAACATTGTAGGGCTGAGTGTGTATCCCGAACTTGCCACTTCTCGTTGCTTTGGAGGCTGGCCCTCAGCTTGGGCGCTTTTTTCAAAAGTCTTCCAGGAGACCAATCAGACTTTTTCACTTCCTCGTACCTGGTCAATCATTAATTAATGCCACTCCTGCTGCTCACTGTCACTCTACACAGATTTATTCCCCAGACTGCAAGGGCTCTCAGGCTTGGAAATAACTAAAACTCCCTAAAAATAGAGCAGGAATGCTTGGGTTTCCTTGCAGGCCTGTCAGAGCCACCCTAGTAAGTTCAGGGTGCCATCATAAGGGCTTGTGCCTTGCCAGGTGTAACTCTTCTGAGTAAATGCAGGTGGCTGGTGGCCTGAGGGAGAAGAAAAGAGGATGCCAGCAGCTCCCAGTTTTTCTCTGCTCTGGGAAGAAGTTTTGAGAGGCACTACACGTGGGTCACTGCCCAGCAGCTCACTGAGCACCATGCTGGGAGCCAACCCCATGGTCGCCAAAGAAATCAACCTAGTGCCACTCATCCAGCAGCAAGGACTCACCATCAAGAAAAGGAGATGGATGCTCCTCCATCACGGAGACAGCATAGAGACATCCAGAAACTCCACTGCTTCACTCCAACCTGCAAACCAAATCCAAGAACACAAGCTGCATTATGAAAGAAGCCTGCAGAGGGCAGGTTTGGCTGTAGATTCCCCTCCCCAAGCGTGTCTGTATCCAATGCAATTCCAGAAACCTAAAGCCAGCAGTGTGATAGGGTGTTGTGCTTGGGGACGAGCGTGCAAGGATTTCACTGTCCAGCCTCACAGCTCTTAGCCACACAGTAAGCCAGCAGTGAGACCAAGCACCATGCTAGTTTCTGGTTGTAATTGCAGAAGAGTGCCCTCTGCACTTGATGAATTTGTTCTGGATTTGTCTTTACGCCTATCTCACAAGAGTATCTTTATGCAAAGTAGTTACTATATAATTTCTGTCTGTGTTCATCTCTGCTATTTATGAATTCAGTGCTTCCCTTCATCAGGAGGGTCAGTATCATGTCCCACATACAGCTGAACAGCATGGGGCTTTTCTTAGATCATGCTTTCATGGTGAGGCTCCCAGAACCTGTTGGCAGCAGTAGGTGGTGACATATGCGGGGTCTGGGGGGGTGTGTGTGTGTAAATCTTCATTTTATTTCCTATGTGAGAGGGGCACTTGGCACAATTATCTTCAATCCTGCCCCCATTTCTCCCCTTCAATCTCATTTTCCAGGAAGCAAAGTGGAAATTTTATTTTAGCAACAATTTCATTCCTGAACATCACTGTCGTTTTTTTCCCTGACATTGTTTTTGAGATCCCCTCCCCTCTTACTTTTATTTTACATAGTTCCTGAACTATGTGCATACAAAGAAAGAGGTTAGCTTTCCCTTCCTAAGCATTTAGAAAAGGCTCTGGGTAATGCAGCTCTCTGCTTTAAAACAACCGCCATGGAGGGCTACTTCAAGGCAAACCTTGCAGCTTTCAACTTTTAGATATAGCAGTATGTTTTGATTGTTAAGAAATGCAGAGTCTGACCTTAATTAACTCTTCTTTAAAAATTACAAAAAAAAAAAAAAAAAAGAGGAAGAAAATCTGCAGAACTGCCTTAAAATTAAATTCAAAGGAACACTTCCTGGGGGTCAGTCTCATTTTCAGGCTTTAGTCTTTCCACTTATGCCACAAAGGAGAATGACTAGCAAAGGGAAAGGCAGGTGATCAGCAGGTTTTTTTTTTAAAACAACATATTCTCCCCATCCCTGTTGGTTTGCATTTCTGCCCAGAGGTGCTATGCTTCTGGTCCCAGCCTGGAGAAGTGGCCAGGGACCACAACATTAGGGCCATCACCACTTCATAAGTTCCCTGGTTGCCACAGTTGTCCTTTAGATAGATTGCTAACACCTGGCACAGGATTGGGGCATGGTTTGGGGGGGTTGACTCCTTGTGTCCTGGGGGTGTTGACACAGGAACACAATTCTTCCCAGCTCAGTCAGCTCCTGGTAGGGAGAAGGAAAGCAAAGAAAAGGTGCTGGAGACAAGAAGGCAGCATCTTCAAAGGTCAGATGAGTAGGGGTACCATCAGGGAGAGGAATCAGCCATGAACATACTTGGGAAAACAAGCAAGAAGTTAGAGGATCCCCAGACCTTCTCACTTGCCTTTCAGGAGAATAGTCACTAGTAGTGACTGGTGTTTCCTGGTGAATCCTGGTTTCATTTTTTCCCTCTATGGTGGCCCCCAAATCCATCTCTGTCAGATCCACAGTTGGGTGATACAGTCATGAACCTAAGACTGAAGAGTTATTACTACACAGTCACCACACGTGCCTTTTGCTGGGCCAGATCCCACCAGAGACACAGCTTTATCCTTCCTTCAGGCTGGGACATTGTTATGTACGATCCAGGCTCAGTGCCCTTCATTCTGCATGTTATTCAGAAGACTTCCACCCTAGAGGAGCCTGCATAGAGCTCAGCACTTTCTGTTGTTATGGTCTGGTTTTGGCTTACCCCTGCAGCCCAAGTTAGGATTTGAGAATCTCTTTCCAATGGTCTTGACATGGTCAGAAATCTTTACAGTAAAGATATCTGTTTCTTAGGAAGAACTGCTGAAGATTCATGGACAAATACTGAACCACTGAGTTGAGAATGGCTACATTGCTTCTGTTGACAAATTCTTTCCAGAAAGGACACAACCCATGTTTATATCCTCAAAACAAAATAGTTCTGAATTTGATATGCAAAGATCTTAAAACATTATTGGATTTTCCCTTTTCTCATATTTATGTACGGGTTCTGATATTTAGAAATAAACTTATGGCAAACAGATGTCTTAATTTTCCCTTGTCCAATGGAAAGGTGAAAAAACTCATTTATGGAAATAGCTGTATTTCTGTAGAACTGTAGTTTTTTTTTCTGTAGATAGTTCCTTGACGCCTCTGAGGCAAATGTTAATTTCTTTAAGCTTAAAATATAACACTGGGTATTTACAGACTTTTCAGCATCCTGTCATAATCTGTTTGAAGGATAATATCAAATAAAATATTCAAATTAAAAGAAATTTTCAAACTTTTAGTCTGAAAGTGTTTGGTTTTTGTTGGTTTTTTTTTTTTTTTTTTCTCCCCCACCAGTTTCTCCTTGCATCTTAATCTTTTGTATGTGATCTCTGGTACACTTTTACTAGACAAGCCACTTTTTTTTCCCCTTTCTTTAGGATGATTCATCCTAAAAATTGCAGTTTGGGAAGTCATAATGATGTTTGTGCTGTACAGGGGTCTTAGACTAAGGATTCCCTCAGGCTTCCCAAAAATTTCATGTGGATCTTTTACCCAAAGCTGAACAGACCACAGCAAAGTCTGTCTGCTTGGATAAGAGTTGAGTGCCTCTTTCACACACAGCTTTATGTAAGCAAAGATGAAAGCTGTGAAGATATGAGAAAGTCTTTTGTATGGCTTCCAAAGTTCGAATGATTTCTGGTATCCTAAGAGTGAAAACAAAAAAGTATGTCTGACATTCTTCTGTCTGGTTTGATAGCCTCTTCATGAAAAAGAAAATGCACTCATTTAAGGCAATTCTCTTATTTCAGCGGGTTTACTGCTGCCCAGTGCTGAAAAAGGAGTGAACAACAATAGGCTATATTTTTTTCCAAGTATGAATTCATAAGAAAATTCCCTGATGCGATATTTAGTTGATGAATAATTCCTCCGGGTCACAAAATAATGAAATGATGAATGGTGCTTTCAGACTTCAGTCGCCAAAACAAAGTTCCCTTTCACTGCATGGATTTAGTTCCATGTCTCTGCCAGTAGTGGTTTTGATAGAAAAATATTCTTCCTGCTTCAGCCATGACTTGCCAAATGTGTGAGGGCAGCATTTCAGCTACATTTCAAAGTCACATCCTCAGTTCTTATGTGTTACTGCTCTGGTGGAGTCAGGAACCAGCACCCAGAGAGAAAAAGCACCAGTGCAGGCAGATTCCTGCAGCAACCCACCATGCCAAAGCATAAACATGGGCAAGCTGCACAACCTTAGAATTCTTTTTTATATACAGATACAATAAGTTCGAAAAGCATAGCTTCATATCTTATTCAAGGATTGTATCTAGACATAAGTGTACATTATACTATGGTGATAGTGGAACATGTTGTGCTCATTCATCATGCTTTGCACTACGTCACCAAACACTTGTCAGGGCTCTTGTAGTTTAAAAGTTGAACAACAACTATTTTCCCTTTCTCCCCACCCCTGATATGGTGAGGCATTGGCATAGGCTGCCCAAGGAGGTAGGGAGTCCTTGGAGGTGTTCAAGAACCATGTAGATGTGGCACTGAGGGACATGGTTAGTGGGCATACAGTGGTGATTGGTCAACAGTTGCACTAGATGATCTTAGTGGTCTTTTCCAACCTTAATGATACTATGATTTTTATATTCCAATGAACTAGCAGTACGCCAATATGCCATAGGATTTTCTCTAGTTTGACTTGACTATATTTTCCAGGTGAATAAAAAATCCTATTGCACCCTTCCCTAAAAATCAAAGTCCCAGAGAACAAGTCAACCCTATTCACATGGTCCAATTCACAAAAAGCAGAGGAAAACAAAACAAAATAGTAACACACACAAAAAAACCCCAAACCTCCGTGGGAAACATAATACAAGACAAAGTTCTACAGGGATTATGTGCTTCAGGCTAAGTTACAGCCTATGCTGTCAGCAAAGCTATGTTAGAATTGTCCTTATTTTCATTTCCCCAAGGTCAGTCATCTCCTCTGTAACCAAATCCATTGTGAGGCCCAGCAGTAAGGGGGAATTTTGGTCAATGTATGGATGCAGGCTGTAACCATACTTCTACCTAGGCTTTGGGGAATTTCGGTGGTGGTAAAACTAACCTGGGACATTCCTGTACTCTATGTTTTCACTTACTTTCAAAGCTAATATGCTCCACATTGCTTGCATCGAGCAGAAATATAGAGCAGTTCATTCTGCTTGAAGTTCTGACGAGCTTTATTTTTGTTTCTCTAAACCAATGGAAATTTGCTGCATTTCATACTCTACATGCTGTTTATTAAAAGAAATACTAAAGATATGAATAAACCCGCCAGAAGTAATGAAGTTTTACTACCAAATTGTTCACAGAGATAACTTGACAAACGACATAAGCACAAGGTAATCATAAAGAAAGCTCAGAACAACAGTTAGGATATTATTCACCCACAGTAAAACCCTCATCCCCCCAGTCACATGCTTGTTTGTTCTCACAAAGGTGGTTTCTATCTATTTTATACTCCTTTCCACATCTGACAGCCGGTTCATTGCCGGATGCCTGCATTTAGCTCTTTGCTACATGAAGCCAAACACAATAGCAGTAGTATACAGTATTTTATGGTGCTGTATTTCAGCTGATGGATTTGTATATTATGAAGGCAAATATGTGTACTGATTTTAAATGTTCTACCTTTGGACATCATTTTGCTGTTCTCATCCCAATGCTGTAAAAAACAAATAGATGAATAACATGCTTTTTTTTGCACAGTATCATGCTTCCATGTCCTCCCTTTTCATTCAGCCTCTAGTTCTGTTGCACCAGTAGGCAGAAACATACAATTCATAAATACAAGCCCTACACAATTCAACATTCAGCTAAAGAGCAGAAGTCAGAAACACACATAAGCAGGCCTTTTCTTTACTTCAAACTCTGTTTTTTCCCATTCTAGATCAACTTGTAAAATACAAAAACATATTTCTACAATCTCCATAGGCTTAATAAGGGTTTCTTGTTAGCTTTGTGCCTTTTCATCATCCTTCTGAAATTTTTTTTTCATTCCCATGTCCATTTCTGCAACAGACCTTTCCCTTTATTAAAAATAATAATAATAATTTTTTAAAAGCCCAGTAGTCCAAATATTTGTAGTATCCTCTCTTAAAAACAATCTTGACAATTCTTAGAAAAAAACACCTGAAGGCCAAGTGTGGACCCTATTGAGCAAAGAGATCTGACACGACACAGCTAAGAACCCTGGAGCAGTGCTCCTTTGCCTGCAACCCATTGGATTCAAAATACTCCTGGGGAAGGACTGCTTCACTCCCTTGCCCCTTCCCATACAGGTGTGGAGGAAACTTAAATTGCAGCTGTGGGGAAGTTTGAAAAAAATCAGGTTTCCTCCTTTGACAGTTACGGGGTTCAAGAGAAAAATTCCCAATTGCAAGAGCTGCTGGTCTGTAACTGGTTCCCCTTTCCTTGCAATCATCAGATCAGCTATTACTAAGCATTAGGGATTCTATAAAAGCTTTTTATGACAAGAAGTGGGTTTGTTCATTCTCAGCTCACCCACTCTCTTTCATTTCACTTGACTCAGCTTTTCGGCCTCCACACAACCTGCTTCATCCGGGAAGTACACATGAAGTAGATGCGCAAGGGAAAACCAGATAGAATACACTTGCTGCATGGAGCCAAGAGGACAGGAGTAAAGGGAGGACTGCTCTGCCTAATACCTTCCGAACACTCCTTAAATTCCCCCACCTCTTCCCCCCAGGCAGGTGTGATTATGTGGAAACAGGAGGCAACTATGTTAGGTTAAGGAAATGGCCGTGGAAACCGTTGAAGGAGAAGTAAACTTCTCATTGCCTTTAAATAACTTTCTAGGAAAGGGTGGTAACTTCCTTGTATCTGATGGCTTGGAGCCTGCCGCCAGGGTTACAAGTCTGATCCAGCTGCAGACATGCTCCATCTCCCATGTCTGCTGGGGAGAAGGTTCCTGGCAGCTCTCAGTAATGTCAGCAGTTCCACACACTTGCTGCTTCCCTCTACCCAGAGCAGCACCTCCTAAATCACTGTTCCACAAAATACCACACTGCCTCAGAAAACCCTCACTCCGCTTGGACCTGGGATGTTGAAATATGGGAAAAGAATAAATACAGCATAGAAAATGCCAACCACAAGTAGCATTACAGACCCACGCAGCCAACAGTCTTAGAGTCTTAAATAAATAATTCACAGCTTTTCTTCTACAAAACGGAATGAAGTTGTTTAAGAAAATAAATATGTATTATGGAATGTTCTTTTTTTCCCCCTCTATTTCCTTTGGTGTGATATCACAGCAGGTCTGCATGACAGTCCAAGATGTCCACATGTAGGGCATGCAGGAGCTCATGTGTTGGGCACTGCAGCGGTAGCCTGCTTGCCAGTAAGCATGTACTGTCCACATGCTCTCTCCTTGGCACATACAGCAAGGACCTAGCAGAAGAGATGTTTTATTTCACTTTTTGAAAAATATATGTATGCTTTAAGTGCAGAGGTTCAGACTCAGGCTGCCTGCATTACCAAATGGGGCTTTGTGTCTGTCGGTGCTCAAGCACGGTAGACAGAGCCTTTCCCCTAGCAACTCCCTTAGTAGACCTCAGCTTGGATTTAGAAAAATAGCATCAGTGGAAGAAATGCATTGTACTTCCTGCCTGCCACTGCCTTATTTTTTCTCCTCAACATTAACTGAAGGCAAAGGTGCATGCCTCAGGCATATTCTGCAGAGAGGAGGAGGTGCCTTCAGAACAAAACAGGACTTAGTCATGTGGCAGCATCCAACTGGGTCTGCTCGTGTGTTAAATTTGCATCCTTCACAGAACCCAGTAGGCTCACATGTGGCTGCATTTCCCGTCCTGAGCAAGGCACTGTGGCATGCTCCTCTTCAAGAGCCCCCCTCCTGTTCAAGACACATCCTTGAAAGCATGGCCTAGCCAAGCAGAAGAGTGGTATAAGGGTATGGTTCCCTTCTGAATTTTGCTGTTCCTCGGCGAGGGAACACAGACCTACCCAGCAAGGCCAGGCTGTGTTTCTCTCTGGATCATGAAGGTGTCTCAGGCAGCAGCAAAGGAGCAACACGAAGAGGAGAAGGAACATCAGAGGGACCAGCACCCCCACAGCAATGGCCACGGTTGGTACACTGATACTGTCCTGACCTGTGGGAAAAGTAGCAGGTGTTCAGGTAGGCTTGTGCATGAAGAAAGAACACCCAAACCCATTTTGGACATCCCTTGACTGATCCTCCGGGTCAGAGGAGGAAAAGAGACACATGCAAGCATACAGACAAGCAGTACAACTAGCAGACCTGTGTTTGGGGTCTGGTGACCCAGAGACAAACCACAGCATCTCAAATGGATGGCAGATGTCCGCATCATTGCCCAGGATGTCTGGCTGTTCCCTAGCAATTTCTCCTGTCCCTCCCCATCCCAGCTGCTCTTCATGGTGCCTTTCCCACCTGCCCTCCAGCCCTTAGAGGCTGATAATACCCCAGGAGATGTTTCCATGTCTTCTTTTCCAGGGAATGAGTCAGGTTGCATACTGACCTTGTGTTAGATTGTCCATGGGCAGGGACAGGGTCACATTTAGAGATGGGTGCTGGACCACACAGGCAATGGGGTACTCCTTGAGGATTTTGGAGTGGGCATGGGTGAAGTTGCTGATGACAGTGATGGTTTGGTTACTGAGCTTGATGTGGTACTCCTTTGGTTTCTGCAGCAGAGTGCTGGGAAGTTGCCAGGTGATTTTTGGAGCTGGCTTCCCTGTTGCTGAGCAGCTCATCCCCACCACTACCTCAGAGACTTCAGCTTTGTCAGGACTGGGTATAAGTTTGGCTTCCACTTTAGGGTCTGAGATGGCTGTAAAACACAAAGTAGAAAAATCTGCTTCTTTCTGCTTACATTTGAGCTAAGAACACTTGTATTTACTGTTATCTTAGAATCACAGAATACCCCAAGCTGGAAGGGACTTACAGCTCCATGCCGTTCCCTCAAGCCCTGTCGCTGTCACGCAGAGCAGAGCTCAGCGCTGCCCCTCCGTTCCCTACGAGGAGCTGCAGCCGCCATCAGGCCTCCCTTCAGCTCCTCTGCTCTGTGCCGAACAAACCCAGGGACCTCAGCCAGTCCTCACATACAGTGCCCTCTAGATCCTTCACCATCTTTATAGCTCTCCTGAGGATCCTCTCTAATAGTTTTATGCTATTTTTTTATATCGTGGTGCCTGAAACTGCACACAGTTCTTTACAAAAATAAAGAGCATGGCAAAATCAGAGGACAAGAGGGTAGAAATGCACAACTTTCAAATTCACTACTAAAAGCAGCCCTACAGCATCTCAGCTGATTAATGGTAATGAGGGACAAGTGAAAACAACAGATAGTGAAACTGTGAAACCATGTCCTCCTCTCTTCAAAAGAGTTGAACTGCTTCAGTGAGTCAAAGCACTTGCTCTTATCCCTTAAGCTCATCTGCAAGATTTGTTTTATTGCTTTTCAAGACATGCAAACTTGAGCACTTAGGGACTAAATGCATCTATTTATGCAAGACAGTAACTGAACGTGTATAAAGTGACACCACAGCATTTCAGCTGTGAAGGCTTTGTGTTTATACATTCTTTCTTTCCCCTAATGTCAAATTTTGGGGTGTCATGGTAACCTCCAAAAGTTTTGTTAAAGATCAGTTTTCCAAATTCCTCCACACACTACAAGATTTGTAGCTGCAGCCTTATTTAGTCTTAGCAGATGCAGTGAACCTCTCACCACTCACACATAGTCACGTGAAACCTGCTTGATAATTCCTATTTATATTTGCAGTATTTTCAGGAAATAAAGAAATGGGAGAAGTGCAAGAAGCTTTCTTCAACCTGGACAGAACTCCAGGGAAGATCTGAACACCTGAGGACACACGTCCCTGGACAAGATGATCTGTTTTCAAGAAAGCAGGAGAAAACACAGAGATGATGAGCTCTGCTCCATTGTACGAGGTCGGAAAACCAAGGTGTTTGGTCCTGGAGGGAAATCTGGAGTTTAACACTGCAAACTCATTAGCAGGAAACAGGATGTTTGTCAGAGTACCCAAACCTTGCATTGTTTCCAGAACGGCCAAACTGAAATTTTTGTGTTAAAAATTAAACAAGCGGCTGGATTTTCATGAGAACTCAATATCTGCTATTCACTGCTACCACAAGTGGATGCACTTTGTACCTGTGAAAATCAATCAAATCATAAAATCATAGAATAATCTGGGTTGCATAGGACCTCTGAAAGTCCCCTAGTCCAAGCTCCTCCTCAAACCAATCAATTTAACTCAGACTGTCATGCCAAGACTTATAAAGGCATATAACTCCATTTGGGAGTGAGATCTCCCAGTACACAAGTTTCCAGATAACAGTTCATCAGCCTGACCTCTACATCAGTGCATGTACTGGTAGTACCAGGGTCCAAATCATATTCTTCTTCCAAGTGTCTGCTTCTGATAATGTTGCCCTTTAAAATAATCTAAATGCAATGGCATTTCTGGTTTTGTTCAAGTTTGAGTTAATATGAATGTCTTCTGATTTAAAAAGCATCTATTAATAGATGAGAAATAATAGTATTATTTAGTAGTGCTATATGCATATATTACTATTTTACATAGCAAAAAAAAAACGAGAACAATACTTACGCTGAAATTGATTTTTGCCAAAACTTCAGCAAACAAATAACTATTTTTTAGTAGTGCTGGGCTTAAACTGAAAATTTTGTTTAATCTTCCTAAGAAAAATGTTTTATGTTTCATTTTGGGCTGTAGAAGAAGGTGTCTCTATGAATGATATATAAAGAACACAAAATGGTTCTGTTAAAGGGGGGAAACAGCACATGCCATCTGCATAGCAGCACCTATGCCCCTGGTAAAATCCTATATGCACCTCATGAAACTGGATCTTCCAAGCCATAACAGCCACTAAGTCATTTTACATCATCATTTTTGCTTTCCTATGGCTTTGCCTCACTATTTACTATGGTTGTGCTGCTTAGAAGAGTAAAGTAGATATTTCTCAATGTTTGCATCACCCACAGGTAGAAACTCAGACCCTAGAAACAGAGCTGGTGAAACCCCATTTGTGTTGCTCTGAGCTAAAAAAATAAAAAATAAAAAAAAAAAGGCTTAGGGGGATTTCAGTTGGAACTTCTCAAAATCTCCCATCTTTGAAATGACAAGTGTCGTAAACACTTTATGTTTTGATTAATAAATGGTTTCTGAACTTCTTCTTTCGCTCACGGGATGTATAAAAAAAATAGCACATCCACCCACAGTGCTAACTTCAAACATCAGGTTACAAACAACAGGTCTAAAAGCAGTAAAGGAAAACTGCCACAGACTTTTCCCTTGAGTTTTACTGGAGAGCCTGTTTTAAAAAGCATAGAAGGCAGATTGGTGCCACTGCTCCAGTCTAGCAATCTCAAATCTTAACCAATTACAAAAGATTAAGGTGAATCTTGGCTTATAAAGGCACACAGAGGAGAAGAGAAAAAATTCTCAGCATCACATTTGGCAGACATACATATATATGCCAAATCCATTCTCCTCACTAGACAGTTCTCTGCCTTCCCACACTGGAATCCAGGGAATTATTTGTAGGCAAGAAAAACACTGGACAGTTGCTCTTTGCCTTACTATATGCCTGTAGTAAATATACAGTCAAAACATGTGAGCACTTTCTCTTGCACATGCTGTTTGTTAGCATGTGCACTGAGTTGGTGTTTGATGCACATGTTTAGAGTATCTGCTGGTTTTCTACTTCATCAAAATATTTATTTCATGTGAAAAACTACTTACAAGCCATGTTATACCTGACTTCATAGGCCCTTCAGAGCAGCAATGTAAACATTCTCAGGCTTGAGCTGTGAAGGTGCTCCTAACTATTGGAAAAGGTAGCTTTCTAGTGAATGTGTGCCAGCTTTGGCTGCAATTGGGCTTCTGTTATTTAAGGGCAACTGCTAGATCATGATGTGCTTTTAATATTTCAAGGCTGAACTTTGGTCTCAAATTAACGGCTGAACATTTTTAGGAATTAGTGTGTCTCATGTGCCTTTTCCAGCCGTGTGGATGCTCGTCAGCAACACAGGCTTAGCTGCCTGATCTAAGTCAACACTGTCATGGCTTTCTCCATGGTGCTGGAGACTTCCATGTGGATGGGGCTATCTACTTGCAGGCAGAAGGCGTCTGTAGGTCTCTGATCCAGCAAAACCTTGCCTCGACTCAAGTGACACACGCCCCTCTCTCCATACTTCAAACTCTACCCCTTTTTGGGTTTCATTTTCATCATCTTTTGAAACAAAAGTCAGCAAAACATTTCTAGTGGAAAATGGAGGTGAAAAAAGAATGGCACTAAAGAAACCTGCAAAGCAGGTTGAAAATACTCTGTGCCAAGACGTCATTTGTTATGGGGTAGAAGACTACTGCTGCTACTTCACACTGTTGTTTTCAGCTAAATAGATCTGGGATTTCTGTCTCTCATACCTATTTCATTTTTCCCAGCATCATTTCTGGTCCTTACCAAGGTTTCACTTCTGCACACTATGCAGCACTGTGTCCATTCTGGAAGAGCCTCTTCTGATGGAGGCTGTTGCAACTGGGTAATAACCAGCCTGTAAACTCCCTGGCTGTCCCTGTCAGATGGCAGACACGTGAAAGCTGATCATTTGCTTGAGATGCTGCCATTAGTCAGCTTGCTTGCCTTGCCCAGAATCCCCTTACCCCCAGATATTTCTGCCATCTTCTCCCTCCCAGTCTGCAGAAGGGCTTGGCTGGAAAATCAAGGAAATTAAGAGCATCTCAAATGTGTTACTGCCGTTAAGCTACAATGAACATTTCCTGCAAGCACTTAGTTGGTTATGTGCTCACTCTAGCACTGGGGCAGCACGCTGCCAGCTGCCAGGGAAGTGAAACCCCCAGCTGATGTGTCTTTGAGAGAAGCAGGTACAGCAGTTGACAAGAGTACATCAGAAAACACACACACACACACACACACACACACACACACACAAAAAAAAAAAAAAAAAAAAAAAAACACACCAAAAAACCCCCCAGCTTTTGTTGCTTTTGCTTTCATGCTTTGAGCTCTGCTAAGAGGTGGATCATAGCCACAA
Source organism: Centrocercus urophasianus (assembly GCF_019232065.1). Lineage (NCBI taxonomy): Eukaryota > Metazoa > Chordata > Aves > Galliformes > Phasianidae > Centrocercus > Centrocercus urophasianus. The sequence goes on along the minus strand of NW_024884364.1, from coordinate 12,836,426 downwards.
AACTGGTGATTTTGGGAAACATTTCCCACACTTGGATAAAAAACAGGCAGAATAAATCAAAGCCCATTTAACTCCATGTTTAGATTCTCATAGTAAGCAAGAATGAAATCTCTCAGCTAGGCTCTTCCATATATTCCTGTAATGCATGATTCAGCATTTACCCCCTGCATGACTGCGCATCAAGTGATCTGCTCTAGGAGCTTTATCAGAAGAGAGGAAAAAAGGACTTCTGCTTCAGATCTGTTTTTCCCACATGTTTCCCCTTCTCTTTCCCCTGTTGCTTATGTCATCATTCCTCATAAGCCAAGGTTGTCTGTTCCTTCCCTCAGCACAGGGCTCCTTGCATGTGAGGATGCTTGTGGCTATGTGCTTTGACTCTCTCCTTGAAACAAACTGATGCTGACCTGTACAAAATACAGGTCAAAAAGTCAGTGGGACATGTGGGGACAGCTGCCAATGTAGTGTTGGGCCAGAGGAACTCTAGGGAAGCAGTAGGTCACCCGTCAGCTACTGTTGACTTAAAAGGGAAGAAAATTGGAGAAGTGTTCAACAGTGCCTTCTCATCAGAAGTAAAAATGACAAGAAAGGCAGAGCCAGGGAAACAGAGCCACCTTTCCCACAGAGATTTAGCAATGAGCACTGACCAGGGAAGATTTTTCCCCAGAGAGAATGGCTTGATCCTCAGAAAGATGTCATACCCTTTCTGCAATTAGAGAGTGTCTTACCGTAAACCTTGAGGCACATCCTGCCAGTGACAGCTCCCGAGGGAAAGGTGTTGAAGATGCACTTGTAGCATCCTTCATCTTGCAGGGTGACTCGGTGAAGGGAGATGGCCGAGGCTTGCAGGCTGCTGTGGGCAAAGCTCACATGGCCTTCGTAGTCCTTTGCTATCTTTTGGCCATTCATTGTACTGTAAGTTGCTATGTTGTCTTCAGCCCCATCCATCTCCTTCTGCCAGGTCACTTGTATTACGTCTTCGTTCATGACTGACTGGCATGAGAAAGTAATATTTCCGCCTGCCTGGACCGACTGCACCTTTTTGTGCATCACCTGCACAGAGCCTGGTGAAGAAGCAGGGTCAACATTTAGCATCTTTCACTGTCCCACTGGAACCCACCCCACCACATGTTTTGCACCTGCAGCCATCACACTTGGAGGGCTTCCCAGACCCTGCTGCCAGAGGAAAAGCAAAAACACAACCTAAAGGAGTTTGTTTTCAGTCAACCATGGGAGTTTGGCTGAAGGTGGCACCTCTCACACCACTTCCTTTGAAACACTTCAGCAGCTCTGTACCTGTGCTGTGATTTGGGATCTCCATGGGGAAGGGAAAAATAATCACTCCTTTTCCAATTCACTGCCACATAGGGAAAAAAGTACAAAGAGACAGCCAAGTGCCTGAATGCTCCGAGGTTTAACAGCCCAGACCCAAAGCTCTTTGGTTCATAGGATGATAGCTCTTAAATTTTATCTGCACACATCTCTCTGTGGTGTGTGGGAAGGGAGATAGCATCAGAAATGGTTACAGCACTGAAAATGTATTCAGTTTGCAGGAACCTGAAGTATTGTTTTTAAAGAGGAGTGAGGCTGTCTGCAGTGCCTTGAGTCCACCTCGATCATATCTAAACCTCCTGGCGTGGCTTATCCAGGCGGAGATTTGCAGAACAGCCAGTAGCCAGCCATGAAGCCAGCAGGTATTTTGCAGTTCAGCCCTCAGCAGAGCAGAATAGGGCAGAATACAAGCCATGGCCATGGAAAGCTGTTTGGGGACAAATTCAGGCTTTGTTAACTATGAAAACAAATGTAACATGCCCACAGTTCTAATGGTCTGACTGTCTAAAAGTATCATGTCCATCCTTACAGATAATTCTGTCCTAGCTAAAGAAAATCAGTGCCATACCCTGGCTCAAGTCTCATCTAAATCAGGAGTCGAAATCCAGTTTTAGTCCTGTGGGTCACTGGTTTATGATGCAGAATTTGTAAATAAAGCCAATCATTTGCCTTCAGCTTCCAAACACACTGACAACAAATCAATGAACAGATGCTGCCTTTGTCCCCTGAAGCCTTCTGCGCCATCATAGTGATTAAAAAGGGAAGAGAGCAGGAGATTACCTGAGGCGAGGGCCCAAAGGCTGGACAGGAGCAGGCAAGTGGCCATCATCCCAGCTGCGTCCCCAGTACCAACGAGCAACTGACTGATCCATTGCACCACTGCTTCCCCTTTTTTATATGCCTCGCTCTCTCTGGGGACATTCCCGTCTTCAAATACGGTAACAAGTGCCTCATAAACTCTTCCTGGTCCACGTGCACTCAGCTGAATAACAAAAATTCTGACAAGTGTCAGAGCTGGAAACCTAGGTTTCCCAGTCAGACCACCAGAGAGACAGGGTTTACAAGGCTGGGTTTTTCAGAAGCATCTTTCTTATGAGGTTTTGTCAAGGGCTTAAACTAAAGCCCAGATCTCTACCCTGGCTATGTGTCTGGGTGACAGCTGGGTGGTCCTGGAGCCAGCACCAAGTGCAGAGTAGGAGGAATGGCCACTCCAGGAGGAATAGCAGCCTGGGGTCTGCATGCACACTGGAGCACCAGGAGCTGCTAGTGCCTCAAGGCCTCTGGGCACAGTTTGAGGTGGCTCACCAGGCTGCTCTGAGTCACTGTTTTTATGCCATTTTTGCTTTGTCATGTCTACCTCTATGCTTCTCTTTTTCTGACAGCAGGGATCACGTTGCCAAAACCAATACAAATCTTGTCCCATGGGTCACTTCTGCACCCTTCATCAACTCAGTCAGCAAGACCTCATTTGCTAATCAAACTGTTACTGGCATGCTCAGTCTCATGTTTCTGTTCTCTGATTAGGTGGCTTATGTTTTTGCAAATGATGATGACACTGACAATTCTGACAACTGTGACTGCATTAGAAATGTTTTTGTTTATCATTTATCTGAATTGCCACACAGGCTAACCTTCAATCATGTGAGTGGCTTGGGAAAAACCAACAGACCCAAGCCACAACACAACAAAAACTTCTTAAGCATGTTCACACACACAGTTCCTCCTTTCAAGTGGTAATTAATTACCTTAAAAAAAAAAAAACAATAGCTGGAGTTTTGGTTTCCTGTTATGCTTAAGAAACATTTTGGACACACTTTTGAGTAGGCACAGTGATTCACTCATCTCATTCGGCAAACTGGGACTGCCTCACACCACAGTATTCCCCTTTTGAGGTATATCACTGCGTTTTCCTTTCCTAGAGTTATTTCCATTGTCTTATGCTACCTTGGTATTTCTGGAAGAGCATTTTGACCTAATCAAACGAAGCAAGAACATGAAATCTGTGAAATATGTTTCCTGTGAGATTTTCCAGACCATTCTACAGCTATTGTACAGGAGATAGCTCCAATAAGATATGAAGCAAGACCCTGGACCAAGTCAGAGGGGTAAACTGACAGCTTTGAAATAGACACTTCCGATTTACAAGCAAATACCTAATTTCTAATCTTCACCCTCAGAACCTTCAAAACTGAAAAACACTGAAGATTTACTGGAACTATATCCTTTTGCATCAAAGTCTCCTGGCAGGATGACAGTGATTTCTACAGGGATGTGGAGATGCTCTCCAGGCTTTGCTGGTGTACTTACGTTAGCTCTATTATGATTTTGAAACAAAACATTGACAGAAGAACTTCAAGAAACTTGAAGATCCTTATGATGAAATCTTCACGGCTGAACCTCACCACTTAGTGATCACAAAAGGAACTGCACTTTGCATGAATGAACAGCGTGCCTAGTTTACATAACTTTCTATTCACAGGAATAGAATCACACTCCATTTTATTTTTTGTCAAAAACATTCTACTCTTTCTAAAGTCTTTTCAAACCACTTGAAGATTTGGGTGCTGCTAGAGCAAGCACCTTCTAATAAATAGCAACCCTACAGTCTTACCAACATCCTGAGAGAAGATAGAGATGGTCATTACAGGTGGCAAAATGGGTGGACTTCAAATTATTCACAGCACCCCCTCCCTGGTGACAAAGATCTAAATGCCTTGGCTGCTCCTTCAGCCTCTCCCTGGGCTCCTGGTCACAAGGACCCCATTCTAGCTCACACAATGCACACCTGAGTGCTACAGCATCTCTGGCTCCCTGCCTTCCTGCAGGGACCAGCAAACAGCGTTTGCTTCACCATTTTAAACACAGGGCAGGCAGAAACATGAGATCCCACTCTAACTCCATCATTTAGATCAGTTTATATTTTTAAGTGCACTTATTTCGACATTTCACAGAATCATAGGGGTTGAAGGAACCTCTGGAAATCATCCAGTTCAACCTTCCGTTATAGCAGTTCCCTACAACAGGTCACACAGAAAAGCATCCAGATGGGTTTTTAATATTTCCAGAGAAGACTCCACAATCTCTCTGGGCACCATGTGCCAATGCTCTGTCCCCCTCACAATACAGAATTTTTTTCTCATGTTCATATGGAACCTCCTGTGTTCCAGTTTGTGGCTGTTACCCTTTGTCCTGTCTCTGGGCACCACTGAAAGAGCCAGGCCCCATCCACTTCACTCCCACACTTTGTTTATAAGCGTTGATAAGATGCCCTCTCAGTCTTCTCCAGACCGAACAGTCCCAGGTCTGTCAGCCTTTCCTCGTAGAAGAGATACTCCAGACCCCCAACAGTCTTTATGTCCCTCCTCTGGATTCCCATTCTATTCTTTGCACAAACTTCAGGTGGATTACCCACTCCTTCCTTTCTCACCTGCTTATTTGCTTTCCAGTCAAATCCCATGCTCTCCCACTTCAGCTGCACAGCAGCTTCATTTCTCAGAACAGCATGTGACACCCGGACTTAAGGCATTTGCCAAAACACGGTGAAAATTTGGAAAGGATTAAGCAGATGATGTTTCTGCAAACCTTGACTGAAAAAGAGTATGATTTATATTTATCTCTTCTCTTCTGCTGCTCTAGAACAGTCTATTCAATTCATAGGAAGTCAAAAAAAGCATGTGCAGGAATTATTCACACATTGTCACAGCATTTCTACACAGCTCAAGTGACTAATCACGTTCATAAACCAGGGATTTGAACTTCTGTGAGATGCCACTGACCAGAGTTCCTTGTGCACAGTGATAGATTTTGTTCTCTCAATCAGCCTAAAACACTGCAAAGAGTCCAGACAAGGACAATGAGGACATGAAGACAATCAGAGGACTGGAGCACCTCCCCGGCAAAGGTAGGCTGAGGGATCTGGGCTTGTTCAGCCTGGAGAAGAGAAGGCTGTGAAGAGACCTCACTGCAGTATTCCAGTATTTAAAAGAAGATTATGAAAAGGAGAGAGATTGATCTGACATTATGAACTAGTGGAAGGTGCTTCTGGCCATGGCAAGGAGGATAGAAGTAGATGACATTTAAGGTACCGTCCAACATAAACTACTCTCTGATTCTATGACCACAAATAAAGATTTTTTAAACAAATTACCTTATACCTAATAACTTCTGCAGTTGTGTCTGAAACATGTGAATACTGCTTGCACAGCAAAGTCTATCTTGTATTTTCCAAAACTCATTTATGACAAGTTCCATATTAATCAATACAAAGCGAACAGTTAAAGCATAGGAGTATGTTTTCCCATAGGAATAAAGAGTGAAAAGGAGAAAGGGAGGGAAGGATATATTTCAAGACTGGAATAAGAAAGATATCCTTGACTAGAGTTCGTAATGTGTAAGCAAATATTCTTCATCCTCAACAATTTGTAGTGCTTCTTCTCGATGTTTAGCAGGTGGGGAAGAAAGACAGAATTGGTAAACATGGATCTAACGGTAGTGTTACAATTAGAATTTATTATGCAACACCCTTCCCTTCCCCCATGAGAAGGGGAAGAAGTAGGGGAAAAAAAGCCAACTTGATTCAGGTAAGAAAATTAACTTACTAAAAATAATGTGAGATAATACGGAATAATTTGAAATAGTAAATTAAAAAAAAAAAAAAAAACTCCTATGAAGAAGAGTAGAGGAAACTGAGTTTGCTTAGCTTGGAAAAGAGAAGCATCTGAGGAAACCTCATTGTGGCCTTCTAATATTTGAAAGGAGCATATAAACAGGAGGGGGAATGGCTGTGTAATGAGTAAATGAGAAATAAATTGAAGAAGTAAATGGAGTTTTAAAATATAAGGGTTCTCTTCTTAGAAATGTAGTTTGCTAAGGAAGCATACATATTTCAAGCAACTCATACTGGGTGGTTTATCTGCTCTCAAATAACTATAGTTATCTACCCAAGTCAGTATTGGTGACCTTGTGACTTCTCTAGGGCCAATTCATAAGACTTGGCTTTGGTTTCTAGGATGGTTCAGATCATGGGGATCCACAATGAGATGAGATTCTCTCTTGAGGTGCCTCTTCTCCCCCTTTTTCCCTGTGAAAAGCAACCATATTAACTATCTCATGCTAATTTTTGATGCTTGCCTTAGGGCAGATGACCCCAGTAGCCCAGCTACTCTCTACAGAGAGAATTTCCACAGCAGCCTATTGCTGGGGATACCAAAGATTTTACCCCAAAGCTAAGAAGTAGCACCACTAGAAGGTTATTTTGTCCATCAGCTGTTTGGAGAACATGTGTCCCTGTGGGCCTAGCTAAAAATCCCACCAACTTCTTGTTGTTAGGAACACTTCATGTTTGAATGCCTTCAAATGAAAAGATAAATTAGTGGTAGCACTTTTGAAGTGATATCATCTTCACCAGTCACAAAAATCCTGTTAGTTACCCACCAGAACTGTTTATATTTTTCTTCAAGTGCTGACAAATATATTTTCTAATTGAGATCAAAATGGCATTATTTTCCCTTGAGTGCACTACTGTTTTATTTATATTTATTTTTTTAAAAAAACCTCTGATATTTCAGGGGTTTATAAGTTTTGCTTTGTTTGTTTCTTTCTTAGCAAAGGTTTATTTTAATCAAATGTGAGTATTAACAATTTGTTAGCTATGATCAAAAATAAACTTTTAGATCTGGAGAGCAAACACACTGCAAAGCTCTCACAGTTTAATCCTGGATTATGCAAACGCTCAAATACAAGGAAGCTCATATAAGTGTGAGGAGGCATGGCCCTGGGAGGGCTTGGGGTACCACTCACTCAGCTCCATTCTCAGACATCTGCAAATCTGGATCTGTGCTTAGGTGAGGTCTGCCCAACTGTTTGTAGACCAAAAGCCAAGGAAATCAAACGTACAAAGAGCCCCTGGGAGCAGAGCTGGGATTTTGTGGCAGATGATTCACATGGACCAGGGAGCTCTGCCACAGGTGTTTGCAGTGCTGACCCACCACCTCAGTTTATGCAGCAGATCTATGCCCTCACTTACCCCCATGGCTCCCAGCGGCTTGTATCCAAAAATAGGCAACCTGGCTCCAGTTGTCCCCTGTCCCTGTCACATCACCAGTTTCTCCCAGCCCTAGCTTCAGCCCCTCCATTCTGCGCTATATGAACAGGTACATTAAAGAGATCTGATTTTCAGAAAGTGCTAGCACTTACAAAGCATTTCAAATAGAGCATTCAAACACAAGAGCAAATAAAGTCTTTGGGTTTGGAAAAGCTTGGCTAGTGTTTGAAAACGGATGTTTTCAGTTCTCAGATCTACTGAAACACCTGAAAACAGTAAAACAGTATGACTATCCATGGATCCACAGACCTTCTGTGGGCTCAGATGTTTCCTCAGCTTATTTTTAAAACATGTTGGAATTTTTCTTGTCCTAACTTTTTAAAAGCTTATTAAGCTTTAAGAGCTTAGAGAAACCAGTTCTGAAATGTTTAGTTGTAGTTTCCTCTTAAATGAGCATAACTGTTCGCAGTTGCCAACAGCAATAAAGGCAAGGAAGCAAAGTGTCATTTTCCATAACTGAATTATGAATTAAAAAACAAACTTTCAGTGATCCAGACCATAAAAATACAAGACAAGAGACTGCCACTGACAAAAATTAGTCTGTTAAATTGAGATGCTACTAGGTGTCATTGTGACTCTGGGTAGCACATCTGCCTTACAGCCAACTACTTGAGGGTTCATGTCTCATGCTGGGACCTTGGCTCCCATTCAGAATATTGCAGAAATAAGCAGCGTGTGGCACTTTCAGAGGTGCCATCCTTCAGAGGAAATGTTAAATATACTCTCATTCTGCCAGCTCTCCAGTTGGAAATTAAAGGTCCCCTGAGTACCCTTTCAATAGAGTGAGTAATAATCTTGGAGTCCTAGCCAAGATTCCATCTCCCAATAAAAAGAATTTGTAATGGTTGGGACATATTTCACAAAACAGCAGAGGTCACATAAATCAATGGAAAAGATTCATTAAAAATGTTGTTCCTCCATATGTATTTTTAACATAGAAAGTCACTTATTTGATTAAGTTTCAACAAAGTTTTTAAGCATAAATGACCCATACAGGAATATTCAAAAATAGATATCTTCCATTACATATTGTTAGGAAACAGCTAATCCCCATGGACATCTTTGAAAAATTCAGCCTAGGTTTACGAAAAGTCCATGAAAAATGTCTAATAGCAGAGTACCACAGCAGCACTTGTGGATTATTAAGATTGAAGATGCTGATGAGCGTGCTGCTGCACTCTCAACATACCAAGAAATGATACATTTCCAAGTGTACTTTTGCACTGGAGACCGTTAACCTGTCAAGATGGCATTCATACGCCTTTACATCTCCCCCTGAGAAATCTTCCACACAGCAGGAATCACAGTGAAATTATTTAATGGCATTACGTGAATATTCTGCCAGCACTGTATACAAGTCTGGAAGAGATTTTTAGCATCCCTTGTGTGGTTTGACTGATGCAGGACAGGCTTTCAACTAAATTCTCTATCCCCCTCAGCCCTGAAAAGATAACCTGACATGCAGCATTTCAGTGTGCCAAGACTCTGTAAAGTGTTTGGGGACAGCTAGAAGAACAAAACAGGCTGCAATGGTGAGCTGGACCTGGCTCTGTGGACTTAATCAATAATATATTCCATTGTTTTTTCTTTGGAAACACAGAATATAGAGCAAGGCCCTGAATACCTATGTACATTATGGAGAAACTGTTGATTGCCTATAGTATCAGTTACCTGATTTTGTTGTAGTTTTCGTGGCATCTTTTTTTCCTTTGATCAAGCAGCAGAACGACCTTCCCAATGGTGCCTGGACTCAGCAGCAGTTCCAGATAGTGCTGGGCAGGTGTGTGCCGAAGGTTTCCCATCACTGGACGCCTTCTCATGAATATTTTTTGTTGCAGCTCTACAGGAAGGATTGTTGTTTCTGACTCTTGTGTTTCCTCTCTCACTCTTTGCTCGGTAACCTCTCATGAAAATGAACGGTAGGAGCAGAAAATGTCTTTTCTCTCCCTTATACCTTTCTCATTTTGGTTCTGATGTTCATTTCTCATACTTCCAGTCTCAAGTGCTCTTCTGAACTCCTTGTGTTGGCAACCTCCTTTCTCAATTTAATCTGGACAAAACATTAAATTGATTTTAAGTCATAAAGCTTGATTTGCTGTGTGTTCTTGACAAATGTGAATAAGCTCCCTGGCTCCCTTTAATCAGCTATCATAATCTTTTTTTTTTTTTTTTTTTTTTCCTTCAACTGCAGCAATTAGGGCACCAAAGTGAGTAGTCTGTTGTGTTCTTCTGAGTACAAAACTGTCCTCCTCTGACTTTCTCCATAATTTAATTATTAAAGCTTGATATTATTTTGGATTCCATGTAAGGTAACTCCATAAGAGCAATGATATCATTTAAAGGCAAAGTTGCTCTGCTGGAACAAGTACTCAGAAGGGCTGGTACCATGCTGTGTATGGCAATAACTTCTTGCCACATGTATTGCAACATTTGTCTGCCTACCGAGCCAACAACAGCATTCTGCTGGCATCCTCCCTGCAGTCTGCACAGAGCTAGCATGTGCAGGATGTGGTATCAATTAGTTAATTCTTAATCAGTGGTTTGAAGATGTAAAGCAACTGCTAAAAGCTATTTTACTAAAAAAAAAAAAAAAAAAAAGCCATTTTATTATAAAAGCTAAAAGCTATTATAATTATGTTCACTACTTATTTTTGTATTTCGCCTTTGCATCTTTGGTTTGCTTTGCTTCAGAAAATAACATTGCTTTATTAAAGGCACCTCTTTGTCTTGACATTTAAATGTCTGAAATGTTTCAGTGCAATTACACTGTTTTGTATCATCGCATAAAAACTGGTGTGCCCAAATTTTGTTTAGGATGTTCCAAATTGTGCTTCTCCTGGTTCCTTCTCAGTTCCCCTCACCACCCCAGGGACATCTGATATTTCTGAGCCCTATGTTTTGAGGATCTGATTGGCACTCAGATGGGGCTGGTAGGCACAGTTAGAAATCCCCTATTTCAAGAGAGACGTAGCAAGCACGTGTAACTGGAAATCTAAGAGGCACAGCAGAAGAATCCCAAATGCTGTTGGTCAGAAAAATATATATCATCTTAACTTTCACCTCAATACACTGTGAAAATTGCTTAAATGCAAGCACATTTAGTCTGACTCATGCAGACAGAACCAGATCTAACTATAGCATGTTGAGAATAATGGGGCCCTGCTCACTGAGTAAATAGATAACAAATTGCAGTTTTTCTAAAGATGAATTACAGCAATGTGCCATCATATTTAAGAAGTTTATTTCCTTTTTCTGTAGAACTGGATGATGAAAGCAAAGCAATTTGAATCTGCAGATATTGCTCTACCCCAGCAATGGGAGTTTGTTGAATTGCTAAGATGACTTGTAACAAGGTCTTCTATTGAATTTAGTTTAAGTTCCAATAACTCTCAAGAAAGAAACTTAAAATGACCTGTCTCATTACCTACACAGACTTCATAGGCTGAATATTTCAAAATTTTTCTAGTGTTATAAATCATTAGATACCTTCAAACCTGTCAGAAACAAACAATTTGTGTAACAATACTTTGTCTCCTTCTGGAACAACTAATTAGTTGTGTCCCTTTTATATGTACTTGTCTTATCCTGCCTGTAGCTATTTGGATACATCACAGCACTTTCAATCAGTGCAAGGGCACTGAAGCTGGCTTCCTGGAATTCCATCAGAATAAAAATGAAGTTATTCTTAATGCTTGACACATCATTCAGCATAGCTTGTTCCAGACAAGGAACAGGAGAGGAAAATAATGCATACCCAGGGCTGTTGAGGAATATGGAACAATTTTAGAGGTCAGTGCTTTTGATGAGGAACTACACAGGAGCTAATCCCATTCTCAGGTACCAAGACTAAAAGAGTGTGACTAATGTGAAAATCATACACAAAACCTTTGAACCAGCTTGTGCAGAAAATGACAGGCCTCTGCCATGGGCAGTGGAAGCTGTTCTGCTCTGCTGTGCCTGAAGGCTGGCTGCACCACACAAGAGATCCTAACTCTTCTATCAGGAAGCACAGGCTTGGCCCTCAGCTCTAATCCTCACAAAGGCAGTGCTTGTGTCTGGCAGTGTGGCAGGGCAAAGCATGCAATCCAGAAACATCAGGGTGATCTTTCTGCGAATCATTGATCTCCCCCAGCAAGCAGGGCAGCAGCACCCAGCAATGCTCTTTAGCTAGCGGCTAGTAAGAATCTAGTGCTACAGTTGATGTCTCAAATGAGCCTTCAGCCTAACAAGCAACAGTATAACAGCCATTAAAGTTTAGGACTAGCAAAGGAAAAGAGGCAGAGATGCCCAAGTTCCTTACACTGTTAATAATAAACTAGGTAATAGCTAGGCTTGCACATGCCAAGGTTGTTAATTAGCAAACATAACACCAGAATCACAGATTTATCTTGTAGCAAATAGTATCATGCCTTTATTAGCATCTTGTTCATGTGCCTGTTGCAGTATTCCCTTCAGGGCTTCCTCTTTCCCAAGGCTCCTTCAGCTGCTAAAGGCTCTGCACACCCTTCCCAGGTCCTTCCCAGCCAATATCTCACATCTGCCATGAATCTGCCAATCTACTTCAGCGTCAGCAGCAAGAGCAGCAGACAGCAAGATTTGTGCATGTTTGCTCTCTTTCTAGCCTGCATATCAACTTATCAATTCCACTTCAAGCCTATTCTCCAGCCTGTACTGGGACTTCAAAGCCACAGCACTGCATTGATTTTTGCCTCCAGAGACCATGAGGATATTTCCTTTCCCTGGGAATATATACTTATTATTATTAAAGATTATTAAAGAGCATCTGATTTTTATCATGACTATGGCACAACAGCAGAAGCAATGGAATTAATTGTAATGGCAATAACCATGATAACAATAAAATGAGAGCACTGCAGGAAAACTAAAAAGGAACAATTTTTGTTCAGAAAATGGGAGACTTTTCAGAGCATTGTTAAAACTTGGGCAATGATAGAAGATGATTACTAGTAAATGTAAATGTTTTCTGACAGAATATTCATTCAACAATGTACAGTTTCTAGCATGATAGATGTAGAATTACTCTTAAATCTAATACCATATCTAGTACCAGATGTGGAGGTTGGTGGCCCTACCTGTAGCAGGGGGTTTGGAACTGGATGATCCTTGGCATCCCTTCCAACCCAAGCCATCATATGCTTGCTGTTTTATTTACAAACAGGAAAGCCTAGGTTAACAAATGGGTCACCTACCTTGTCGCAGATTTGATGCCTCTGCTCAAGGTGCTGCCTGTGAGTGGAGCAAAACAGGGAAACAGCTTCACCCACTGCTGAATTTCAGTGGTTTTGAAGGTCAGAACACCAGTACACCATAAGCTGCACTTGTTGCAACTTCCCAAGGGCAATCACACAGGTCTAATGCTATGAAGCATAATGCTAATGCTTCATAGCCTACCTGTGAATAAAGTATACATAAAACAAACCCTTCTAAGTCCTAGCAGCATGCTGGGGTGGAAGCAACAACCAACGACCAATTTACAATCAAGCCAGTGCTGCTGCAAAGACCAACAGTCAGCAACTGAGGGATGCAGCATTACCAGGTGCTGGTCATTTGGGTAGGCATACAGGCAATGCATCACATTTGAGCACAAATTTGAGATCAGATGACACAAGGATGGTTTGAATTCAGCTGTGTTTGTATTGGATATATTTGGGCTGTGGTATCTTCCTAAAGTAGATTCAGTCCTGCTACTATTGGAGTGCCAAAAGGTATATCACAGGATTACCCATTACAGACACTGATGCTGAGACTTGGTGTGGGACTGCCTGGGAGAGAAGCATCAGAGTGAGGTTGCCTGGCTGAGTTCTGGTGCGTGGTGAAGCACGCTTATCCATACAAGTATATGTTACTGGGAGGACAGCAGACAATGTGAAACTGTCTGGTTAACCACCTGCTCCACTACATACCTCAGCTCAGACAAAATTGCTGCAGGCGCCTCATGTCTTAGAGGCTTTTTCTTCAGATAGAATTTTACAACTACAGTAAATGAATTATAAGATTATTAAATTATCAGTCTGGCAAATTGTATTTCTGACTCTTTTATTTTTCTTCTCCATCTATCTCAGGAAGAAATTCTAGGAAGAAAAAGGGATTAAAAAAAAAAAAAAAGAAAGAAAGCAAAAGAGGATTCAGCAACAAAAGTTATGGTTTTTTTTGACGGGACTGAAGATCTTATTTTTTTTAACGTTTTGGTTTGTCAGACCATTTCTTAGAAGGTCAATATGGCCAGGCACTCAGGTTTCCTGTTGCTACTTCAGATGAGGGATCCTAGAGGGAGTCCATGCTGCAGCTCGTCATCCTTTTTGGGGAGACCGCCAGTGCAACACACTCCAGCCTTGGTGCCTCAGGAAGCCACGTCACTCATTCATTCTCCCCTCCTACTTTCCCCACCTCCACACATTGTGGTTGTGGTTGAGTGTTTTATTTGGTGTTCAGTATCTGAGTGGAAGAGGTAAGCAGCCTTTCTGATCAGTGAGATTAATTTGGTAACGTATACTGTACAGCAAATTTAGAAAGCAGGGAAACCACACTGAAAATCGGCTACTCAAGGGTGCAGAGATCCAGTAGAAGGATGGGAAACTGTCAGCCAAAAATAAGGTAGGTCCAATATAATTTTATGCTTCATTAGAATAGATCTAAAAGAGTGAATTCATTAGAATTTGAGAAAGCTATACCTGCAATGAGTCAACTTTAAAGGACTGGGTAGGGCACCATGTGGAGTTTCTTGAATAAACAAGGATAATTTAGCAAGCAAACTAAGATGGACAATATGGTTTTGAGTATTGCCTTGGACTGTTCTTTACAGAGGTGACGCCCCTAGGTTTACAGCACTCAGAGCCTACTGAGGCAGGGAAAGATATTACAAGCATGATATACAAGGAGTAGAGCATCCTTGTCAGCTGCCCTGGCCTTCCAGGGAAGGACATTTGGGAAAACTGCATTTAGAGGTTGACCTTGGCATCTGTCATCTGATGAACCGCATCTCATAAGGGTGTCCTTCTACATACATTGATGTATAGACAGATTATATTTACACAATATATAAATATACTGTATTTATGTGCAGCAGTGGCTTTCCCTAACGCAAACAGATTTGCTGTAGGAAAGCAATGGCTCATCCTAAAGCAACTTGGGATTTCTAAGGATGCCTTACGCCACATGCACAGATGTAGGAAGAGATGCCTGGGATAGGCAGCCCTACCCAGAGGACTCTCCCATCCAACCACCCAGCCCATCTTGCCATTGCTTTGTCAAGTATTTGTGTGTTGGCCTTGCTGATGTTAAATTACCCCCTCATTCTTAGTCTTTGCCTTTGCACTTCCAAAAGGTGGTCACCAGAGCTCTCTGTTAACACCACTTTCTGGAAAACCACTGTACTCTGACAGCTTGCTTGGCCTTAAGGAGCTCAGATAAGGCTTGCTGTTGCCAAAATTAAATGTTCTGCTCATTTCCAAAGAGAAAGCATCCCTCACCTCCATGCTGACAGAGGTATAGGGAACAACTTTTTAAGGTGATCTTTAGGGGAAATGGCTTAAAGTTCCCAAAACTTGAAATCCTGCTCTTTCCAGCAGTCAAGGCCAAGAAAGTCCATGTGAAACTGGTAGTCCTAACCTGTACGGGTGCCTGTAGGGTCTTGGCTCCCAAGCCTACTGAATCCCCATGATTTTAAGTGCCTGGAACACTTACATGGACAGGATTCCCACTGCTTTTTAACATTCCTTGACTCCTTTCCAGAAACAAGCTGCTGGCAAAAAACGTGGGTGGTAGAGCACTAATACTAATGAGCTACCCTTTTGGGTAATATCAGGTAATATCAGCAGCCCACGTCATGCCTGACCGGGTCAGTCAGCAGCACCATCCCACCCTCAGCTCTGTGTGGCATGTCACTCCTTGGTCACAGTTACCCGATTGCTGATAAATCCATGCCTTTCCGAGAAATCACAAGCCTTGCAGAAATCAGTGGGATGAAAAAACAGCAGGATGTTTTTTCTATTCAGAAAACTCATGCAATGACTCAGCATCCTGCTACATTGTGCTCTGTAGGTCCAACCCCAGACCCGCAGCCTCCTGTGTGGAGGAAGAGATACTGTGACAAGGGAAGTAAGTAAAGGTGCTCCTCCAACACTCCAGAGGGAGGGTGGCATGGGGTGCCCCTGCCAACTCCAAAAATGTCAGGGCTGGTGAACACCTGCTGGCAGTCAGCCCATCCTGATCCTGCATCCATCACAGTGTTCGGTATTACTGTGGACCCAAACCCACAGCATTGCATGAATGCCCTTCTAAGCACCTGGTGCAAGGTTTTAGGCGTGCAACTTGGCATCAAAAGTTCTCCTCAAAGACTTTAGTTCTTTGTTTATAGCTTATGTGTTATCAGCTCAAGTTCTTAACGAATGAGGTTTGTGCAACCACACCACCCAGTTGTCTGCATCTCCACTGAGTAGCTTTAACCAGAACTGGAAAAGAAATAAACCAGATGAGTGCAAGTGGTTGATATTTGTTTTTCTGGGGGTCTGGCAGTTTTATACCAGAGGTGGTTAATTTAAGGAACCAGGCGGGAGCAAAACTATTTCCAGGCCATAACCTCTTGTTGAAGGAGGGCAGGTTAGACAGAGAAGAGCTGCGGCAGCTCCCCAGTGAAGTCCTCTCTCCTGAAGCCTCATGCAGTAATGCTCCACATCAGAGGACCAGGAACATCATATTTGTGGAAGAACATGAGACTGGCTGTCCTTCCTTACAAATATGTATGTAACCTTGCTGACAGCATACATATTCCCAAGTCCACCACTTCATCCCATTTGTTTGGAGATCTTAGGTTTTCATGTCACTGCTATTTTTGTTCTGACCGCTTCCCCCACGTGACAGGTCTGAAGCCTGTAGAAGAGTTCAAACAGTTTCTCTGCACAGAGCAAAGCAAAACTACAAAGCTGAAGACAACCAGTTTTGGTTTTGCTTCTATTTTAATTGCATTCCTTCTGTTTTGAAACTGCTAGCCAGATCTAGTTCCCAGAATTTTTGTTGATAAATCTATACATATAATTACCTAAAGAAATAAGCTAACTAAAAAACCCAAAAAGCAACATGCAATCCCCAAGCCCCTCCAACCACAGACAAATCCAGCTCTAGTCCTCCAACTGGGCATTTCCTGCTGTGGAGCCTGCATGTCTGTTGTGTGAGCACAGATGTTGAGAAACTTTTAAAATTCTCAGATCACAGCATATTTTCCCAGAGAAATCCACATTATTGACTAAATAAGACAACTTTATCTAGGGGCTGTGCAGCACTACAAAGGTCTAATTTGCTACAGAAACGTGGTATTTTTCTTTCAGCTATCCAGGAAAAGAGCCATCCGAGCCTTATCCAAACCTTATCAAAGGAAAAGAGCTATCCAAGTGGGCATAGTAGCGTTGGGTCAGTGGTTGGACTAGATGATCTTAGTGGTCCTTTCCAGCCTTAATAATTGTATGATTCTACAATTCTGATGGCCTATATCACTTCTCATTCCGAGTGAACAACTGAAAAATCAGAAGCCAAAGGAGTATAAATAAAATGCAGATGAATGAATAGATGAGAAGACAAAAATACTGGTATCAAGTGTGTGATATCTCGCATTACAATATAGTCAATATGAACTATGTATATTGTGAATATACATAACAATACATATGCAATTTTAATTAAAGTGTCCCTTATAGAACTTGTAGGAGCAAATTGAGTGAAGCACTCGCACTGGTCTCTCCAGCTAAACTAGAGGAGTTCATGCTCAGTGCATTTAATAAAACTTGCAAAGAAAATGAGGTAGAGCATCTGAAGTAAGGCAAGATCAATTTTATCTTTATTCTCAACTGCAACAAGAGAAGTAAATTCTCCCCTTGAATGGGAAGTTGGGAACTTATATTCACTAATGTTTGAAAACTTTCTGCTGCTCTGAAAGGACACCGTAGATGTGCAAAAAGAAAATTTCATGTTACTTGCCAAATTTAGATGGCATGGAAAACAAGTAGGACCTTAGTAATAAAGTGTCTATAGCAGCAATAATGGTGGCAACACCTATTTACTTCAGGTCCTGGAAAAGGAAAATACAGTCTAAATATGCAATTAGAAAGAGACTCATTGTTCAGATGAACAAGCAAGCCGTTTGCTCAAGAGCATTTCCTGTCTCAAATTGATTTGGCAGCTTCATATTCCCTGAGAATGCTTTTAGAATATATGCAAATATATCACTTAGATACCAACACAGTGTTGTAAAATGCTCATGAGTTACCTTACAGGAATTTTACAAGCATAGAGTTGTAAAATATAAGCAATAGTACTGCTCCATTGAACCTAGTTGTTACTACCAAAAAACCTTGCTAACAGTACATTCGTGTACTGTTGTACTGGTATAATTTGAAGGGCTAAATATGCCTGATAATTTCAGTACTTAAAGCTGCATCACCTTCTGCTTGAAGAGCAAACAGTACCTCAGTGGCCAGAGCTTGGGTCTCTCAGGAGCAGTCCTGCCTGCCCTTACCATCACCCCTATGCCCGTAGCTGTGCTGCACAGTCGCCTCCTTGCCATTCCTCCTGATTGTCACTGAGACACACCAAAGGGCAGATGGATGTGAATAATGCACAGGGACACCGGGCTGGGTCTCCCATTTCTCTTCCACGCATTTCCTGCTCGCTCACCCATATGGAGTTGTTCAACACAGACAAACCCATAAAGGCTGCTTGACACTGCAATGCCCAGTGCCCACTGCATGCTGCCTCCCTGAGAGGTCTGGGGAAAGGCTGAGCTGGCCAAAATGCCAAGTAAAGGGACAGGTCTTAAAGCAGGAGGGAGCTGCCCATGTAATCACAGGCCCCTGGGGGTTGGCAGTGAAGTGTGAGGTCTAACCAGCACCTGAGCTGACCCTCTGCCATTTTCCCTGCATTCCAGGTGGAAGATGAGCATTCCTGTGTGGAAGAAGAGATACTCCGACAAGGGAAGTAAGTAAAGGTGCTCCTCCAACACTCCAGGGGGATGGGGACCTTCAACCACCCTGAAGCACCACAGCCCCAGCCATGGGGTACTCCAGTGTAACTGTGCTGTCCTAGGATTTTTCCTAGAAACACAGGCACAAATACAACCTTCCCCAAGGGAAGTGGTCATGGCACTGAGCTTGCCAGAACTCAGGAAATTCCTGCACAGTGCTCTCAGACACAGCATTTGGATTTTGGCTGATCCTGTGTGGAGCCAGGAAGTGGACTCAGCGATCCTTATGGGTCTTTTCCAACTTGGGATATTCCATAATTCTATGGTTCTAAATATATGTTTTTCTGTTTGGGCAAAAAGTGTCTTCAGGCTTTACATATAAACGCATATCTAGCAGAGCACCTTCATGTGCTTTAGTATTTAATGGCTGAAAGATTAAAAACAAAGAGCAAACCTGTGGACTCCATCAGGTGTTCTGCTAGTGAAATAGTTTGGGCATATTACATATGTAAATAGGGAAGACTCATGTGGTTGGAATCACATGCATTCACATAAATCACGAGACCTTGGTTTTAGTTCATACTGTTATCTTTTCTGTCAGTGGGTAGAACAGTTCATGCACTGATGTATAATATGTAGCACTGCTCTCATGAGTTGACAACTTGCTCAACAGGAGCAGCTTCTAGTGTATGTTTGTGTATATTGCCAATCTCATGGCAGCCTTGAGGCAGCACTGTGCTATTTGAAACCACTGCCAGGTCTCTGGATGGCAGCTGTAATGCAATGCTGAAGGGCTGACACCTTCCTTTCAGTTAAGTTGCAAAGCAGGCATGCTTCAAGGTCTGCTATCTGAGGCAGAA
Source organism: Centrocercus urophasianus (assembly GCF_019232065.1). Taxonomy (NCBI): domain Eukaryota; kingdom Metazoa; phylum Chordata; class Aves; order Galliformes; family Phasianidae; genus Centrocercus; species Centrocercus urophasianus. Next base: position 12,817,162 of record NW_024884364.1, on the reverse strand, counting down.
GTGAAAGTTCAGCTCTGAAATGTCATAGGAGCAACCAACAGCTCAACCAACTTCCCAATAATTGGGTTCCCAATAAGAACCCAATAGGCAACTGAAAATAAAGCTGTGAGAAAGGATGAGGCAAAGAGCTCTGTGCCAGGGTCAAGGGACAGAGAGAGAAGCTGCTAGATAAGCCCAAACTTCTGAACCAATGAAGTTAATTGTTTGGGTTTCACTGTAGTCAGTGAGTAACATGACAAGGTGTGTGTGCTAAACCAAAGAAAAAAAATAACCTTTACCATCCACCAGATTTCTCTAGCACCCAGAGAGAACCCTGTGGGTTTTCCCTTCCCACACTCCATATCCCTCTGGCTGTACAAGAACTGGCAGTCACTTCTTTGCTTCCTCTCTTCCCAGCACAGACCGAGAGTCACCCGCCGAGCCCTGCCCAGGTAATGATTCAAGCATGTGCTTTCACTGCTCACCCAAGGCATCCTCCTGTCTGAAAAAAAGAGACGTCCATCACCTTCCCTTGTTAGTTTCTAAGGAGTACTGCCCTCTCCTCCCCATCATAGCCATTTCCCCTCGGCTGCCTGCTAGCCAGCATAACCTCTCCTGCCTGCAGCTTCATCAAAATTGGCATGCTTTCTGCAAAAAATGTTTAAGTTTCAGCATGGCGTCTTTTAATAAAAAGCCTTTTATCTAGATTGTTGCCAACTCACTTTACCAATAGAAATTTCCAGTTGAAAGAATAAAAGAGATTTAATACTTGGGAAGTATTAAATGAATGGCTAAACCTCTTCTGGAACAGATCAAGGTTTCTGATGCCAATTCCTTTCTGCCTCTAGAAGGAGGAAAAAAGCTTCAAAGCATGCACTGTCAAGTTAAACATTTGGATTCTTACAAAACACAAGAGATCAAATGTCTGTGCTGCATGACAGGGCACATAGGAGGATGGCGTGATGTCATATTGCCCAGTCCATTTTGCTTCCCTGTTTGGGGTCAGAACCAGGAGCTCTGGTAAGGCACCCTGAGGTAGCTGAAGAGGTAGCCACCCACTGGTGTGTGCCTGCTTATCTGCCCACACTCATCTCCCCACAGGGAACAGGAGGGAGAGCAGAACCTTTCTGCCCAAGGCATCCAACTGGTGCATTGTGTTCATTTGCTGGGATTATTTTTGGTGAGGCACTGAAGCAGGTCATCCAGAGAGGTGGTGGTTGACCAGTCACTGGAGACATTCAAGCTCAGGCTGGATGGGACTTTGAGAAACTGGACTGAGCTGTCCCTGTTCATTTCAGGGTAGTTGGACTAGCCCGTGAGGGTCCCTCCCAACTCAGAGGATTCTATGATTCCTTCAGAACACAGCAGCTGAATACCTGTGGTCTGTTACTTCTGCTTTGAAAAGCTAATTTAACAGAGGATAAGGGAAGTTGTCTTTTAAATCACCAATCATAAACAATCACCAGAAAACCCGTGGAGAGCAGAAAAAGGTGCTGCCATTTAGCAGCCTGCTCTATTTTTTTCTTTTTTTCTTTAAGACAGCAGCAAAGCAAAAGTTGGCTGTAGATATGTGGGTGTTTAACAGAAAATTTTAAGAAGGTGGGCAAGATGACAGAAAAGGGTGTGATTAAATGAGCTCATTGTTTGTGTGGGTGTGGGGTGAGATGAGGGGGAAGAAAAAAGGAGCGGGTGGAACTCTAATGGGGAACCTGCCAAGTAGCTGTCTTGAGACTTTTTGGTCCCAAGTACGATCCACAGAGCAAGATGTGAAGACAGTATTGGGAGAGTCTTTACTACAATACAAAGATAGTCCTTTCCAAGTATTAAGCTCAGTCTATGGCTAATGAAAGGCTCAACCAAAGTGCCAGGAGTCTTCATACACACTCCTCATGTGCTGCGAATGTGTGGGACAAATCACTCCACCTCCACACTTAATTCCCCCCACTGATAAGAGAAAGTCGATGACAACAGCTTTGCAAAACTTGTAGGTTGCAAGCACACTGGAATGTGTGGCTGCAATTAAGTTTTGGGTAGACCTGTGTGTTGGAAGGAACAAGAACCACTCCAGACTTCACTTGGTGGATTTAGAGCCAGTTAGTTATGAAAATAAACTGCCTAACTGTTCTTATTTTCAGGTATATTAAGAGAAATGCTGCTGTCCTTCCAGTTCTTTCTAACAGTGGCTAGGGAAAGGGACAGCCTGGCCTTTGCAGAAAGATAGGGAATTCCTTTTCTTAAGCTTGTCCTCCCTTATCACTTCACTCTTTAAAATTTCTGTCATCTTTAAGTCTCAAAAAATTGTGCAAAACCTCAATTCAAAACTCAGGAATTGTTTTCAAAGTGCTGTTTCCCTCATGTTGTGAGATCTTCATACCAAGCAGAACCCAAATAGACAAGATGATTGTTACAGCTGAGAATATCTGACAGATTCCTCAGGATTTGTGTTCCAGTGTGCCCTACTGAAGAAAGGAGCAACTGAAGAAAGGCCGTTTAGTCTGGAGAAAAGGAGGCTGAGGGGAGTCCTTATTGTTGTCTTCAAATACATGAAAGGTGCTTACAGCAAGAGCAGGGTTGGTCTCTTCTCATTGGTGACAGGATGAGGAGAAATGGCCTCAAGTTGTGCCAGGGTAAATTTAGGTTGGATATCGGGAAAAACTTCTTTACAGAAAGGGTTGTTAAGCACTGGAATAGGCTCCCCAGGGAGGTAGTTGAGTCACCATCCCCGGATGTGTTTAAAAACTGTTTGGATGTGGTGCTCAGGGATGTGATTTAGCAGAGGGTTGTTAGGGTAATACGGTTAGGTTGTGGTTGGACTTGGTGATCCTTAAAGGTCTTTTCCAACCTGAGCAATTCTACGATTCTGTGATTCCAATGACAATTTCTCAAACCTAGATTTGAAAAACAAAAGATAATCGCTTGGGTTTAATAACTCATGCAACAGATACCTTTGTTCCACTTATAGAACACAAAAGTAGCTCTGCTACAAATGTCAGCATGATCACAGCAAAATTCACTTAAACATACTGCTAATGTACCAGACAGCAGTGAATGCCACCAGAAAAGCTGTATTTACAGCTAGCTAGCTTTATTACTCTGTGAATTCAAATCATGCATCAGGGCAAGTAAATTTTTAACTTCTGGATCCAGTTCACTGCGTTCTTTTGGATTTAATGAGTCATCCTTCTGCCTACCTGGATGAGCAGTCACCCAAAAAACATTAGGAGGCATGCATAGGAGTTAAAGAGTGGGCAAGTTTCAACAGGTTTGGGAAGGCAGCTACTCATGCAATGTTACCTTCTCACTCGTTAATGAATAATTCCCTCTCTCTCTGGATCCAAGGAACATGCTAGAAGAGGACCACCAGGCAGAGGGCAGCTGTGCTTGCATCCCCAGCAATACTTGGGCCCCTTCCAGGAGCCACATGTCCATGCTCACTTTAAGTGCTACTCCTGAGCCCAGCTTGTGCTGGTGGCTGGCACTTGGACCTCTCCAGGCACCAGCAGCCAAGCACACGGGCCAGCTAACTCATAGTCCCAGTCCCTGGGTGCAGCCAGGGCAGAGTATGATTCAGACACCCCTATATGTGCTGCTGTGTTCCCATGTGCATGGTGTGATGAAAGTTTTCTTAAGTAATCCACCAGCAGGCAGTATCAATCTCAGAACACGTCAGGCCATCACCATCCAGCTGCGCAGCGGTTATGTGCTGCTGCATGCTCCTGTGTGCAGCTGTGGTCCACACAAAAGGGAAATAGCTGCAGGTCTGCAAACCCTTCTCATTATTACATACGAGCATTAACACTACTGCAGGAGCGCTGCAAGATTCTTCAGCAAGAGGGTATTACCATGCTGAAGCCAATTCATCTCTCTTTCTCTCTCCCTGCTCTCAGGAACACAGTGACAAAAAAGGCTCTATGAATATCAGTGGAATGTGGTATTCTACTGTCAGCTACAATGTCAAACCTGAATCCTATGCAGCTAACACTGAAACTCAGACAGAATACGCAATTGTCAACATACCTAGGAGCAAGCAATATACCACCTACTCTGAAGACCAGAATGCATACGATTATGTCCTGATCCATTAGAAAGGAAGCCTTTCTGCTCTGATGGCATTCCTATGTGAATATTTAAGCTGGCAGCACGCAGCCTTCCTAATCCCATCTGTTGTGCTGACTCTTCAAACAAGCTGGAGAGCATCTCTGTTATGTTATAAAAGCTTATGTCTTCCAGTCAGTCCCAATGAGACAAATCTGAAAAAGCAATCACAAAAAGAAGCATGGAGTGGATACAGGACTTAACAATTAAAACAAGAGGAATCAGCAGTAGCTACCATTGCAAAGCAATGTTTATGTTTCTCTATAGAAAATGGAGTGCTTTTTGCTAGAAGCAATTGAAACTTCATGATTTTTCCAGATTTTCAGGATTTTTACAGTGCCTTTTTTTTAAGGGATGTAGTAGAATTTATTATAGAAATATCAAAAATTCAATAATAATAACCACCTCCTTTAAAAAAAAATAAATAAATAATAAACTTTGTTCTAGGTGATCTTGCTCTTCCAGAGTTTCTCTGGCCTGCTTCATATATATCACTATACACACAAGGATACAACCTGGATAAAGGCATCATTTCTCTAGTTGTTCTCCTCAGCAACCCTTAATGCAATATTACTTGTCACAGAGTGAAGTCTTAACAAAGCTGGATAGAATGAAGAACGCAACAAACTGCACACAATAAATAAACAAATAAAAAATCTAGGCACTTCAAGCCACTGCCACCTGGAAGACCATGAAACCACTGAAGATCCCAAAGTTGCACAGGCAGCAACTGCATGCCTCTCAGCAAGGGATTCCCTGGTGCTGCATCTGGTACATAACTCTTTCAGCTCTCTTCTACTGGACTCTCAGTTTTGGCTCCCTGCAGTGGCAGAGCACAACTTCTTCACAGCCCATCGACCTGCTGCAAGAAGCATTTCTGATCACACATGTCCAGGTTGAAACTGGTTATTCATCTGCTAACCAGAGATCATAAAGTGATTATGTGCTAATGTTCTTGCTTCCGCATGTATTTTTTTTTCCTCTGTTTTTGTATTAAAACATTTTGAAAAAAAGTATTGTGCAGTTTTGCTGATATAAAATCTTTCTTGGTACCCAAATTACCTAACTTGATGAAATGTTTTCACACTATTCTGATCCTAATGGATACGGTATTTATTATGTCACTGGTTATTTTCTTTTGTATTATCAATTTATCTCTAAGAGGTAACCAGCTATGACTGTCTTTTTTTGGCATTTCCTTCAATTAGAGTTCAAAGTACATCTGGAGACATGCTGTAAAGCTGGATACTTTCTGTTGAATCATGGAATCATAGAATGGTCCGGGTTGAAAAGGACCACAATGATCATCTAGTTTCAACCCCCCTGCTATGTGCAGGGTCACCAACCAGCAGACCAGGCTGCCCAGAGCCACATCCAGCCTGGCCTTGAATGCCTCCAGGGATGGGGCATCCACAACCTCCTTGGGCAACCTGGTCCAGTGTGTCAACACCCTCTGTGGGAAAAACTTCCTCCAAATATCTAGCCTAAACCTCCTGTCTCAGTTTAAAACCATTCCCCCTTGTCCTATCACTATCCACCCTCATAAACAGCCGTTCCCCCTCCTGTTTATATGCTCCCTTCAAGTACTGGAAAGCCACAATGAGGTCCCCCAGAACCTACTCCTTTCCAAACTAAACAAGCCCAGTTCCCTCAACCTTTCTTCATAGGAGAGGTGCTCCAGCTCTCTGATCATCTTAGCAGTCCTACATCTTGCTACAACTTCACTGCATTCTTCCCTGTGAATTGCATGGGTAAAAATTCTGGAGCAGAGAACAGCAGGGAAAAAATGAATACTTTGCAGCTTCTTGTTTCTCCTCATTAATTCTTAATGCACATGGAAGTGCCTTCATAAAGAAGTGATTGTTATTTTTTTGTTCTTTGAAACAGAATCAAGATAAAGAAGTGTTGGCACATTCAGTCACCTTAAGCAGTAAGAGCAATAATATCAAGCAGCATCTCAAAGGCAAACTATTTTCTTGCCATTGTTATTTCCATAAGCTTCTGCTTTTGGGATAAACTATGCAAACTATGAATTTTGTCCTTCCCCAGAATAAGAGTATCTCTTTTAATTGTATGCTGCATACTATGTTAATGCACAACATTTGTGTATCTGTATATCTTTTTGTTGTTGCTGTTGTTTTTTAGATACATGTATAGAAATAATAGCCCTAAATATACAATCATACCATTTCATCAAATGAGGCAAGAAAAGAGAAATTATGGTACTTATAGCCAGTGCTACATTTTACAAATCGGGATGGGGACAGAATTAATCATAGATGTGAGCTTAGTGACATCCTGATTTGCTCTACACCATTCCCCAACCCCCAAGCTCAGATAAAATTACAACAATCATTTGAGTGCAGACAGACCCTTCATACTGCTCTCACCATTCAGAATTCCCATTGCTATTTTTCAACTCAAAATGCTGAAAGAATGCCAAAGAAAGAAAATGATCACTTGTAGAGTAAAAATAAATAATTTAATGCATAGTTGAGTTTTCACTTTACTCTTTAAATAAACTAGTAACAATGGAAAAACAGAAAAACTATTTTCCCTAGGATATTTTTCACAATACAAAAAATTCCTTAAAATAAATTTATCTGTGCAACAATACTAATATTTATACTGGCTAAAAATGTTTGTAAGTGAAAAAAAGTTATACTTCACTAACATGGTAGTGAAGTATCACATTATTCATGAAGTTAATGCTTAACTTTTAGCTTTCATGTTATAGTCAGTTACTGGCTGTAACTCTCACGCTACACTGGCCTACATCATCTGCCTCAGCATCTTCCTCTTGACATTCGTCTGTCCCATATGATCTCTTGTTATCAAGAACAACTGGCACTGTCTTGCTAAAGTAAGTATTTTGCATCTGTTTACTTATGGTTCTTTTTTTCTTTGTTTTTGTTGTTGTTGTTGTTGTTGTTGTTGTTGTTTTTTCCCATCACTGCCAGAGCAGGAGGTGTAAGTAGAGCAGAAACTCATTTTCCTTTGAATTTAGAGCTGTGAATCCAATGGATGTCTTTTCACAAGAACCAGTAGCTAATTAGCAAAGTACACAGCTAATTTGACAGATTTGAAAGATTGCTGCAGCATTCAGATGCATTAGAGTCTTCCCAATGCTTCTTCCTTCTTCATTTCTATTTCGCATTACAGAAGAGAAAAACAGATCAGACACCACCTTTTCTGGGAAGACTATAGGATGAACAAGGGGATGATGTGAGTACTAATTCACCTAAGAAGGAAGTGCAAAAGTTTTGAAAATAGAAAGTATATGTAAGTTTTCGATTGTTTTGAGAGGAAAGAGCACTGGGGAGATATGGCAGATGAAGGTGGCAGAGAAGAAAAGGAAAAGACATGAGCACGGGTAGATGTAAGCATTAAGGATGAGATTGTGCAGATAATTTTTTATAAGCCAAGAGCAGAAGCAATGAGTCATTTGCCTTAGCAGATCATTCAAGTAATCCATATTCATTAAAAACATAATAAAAAAAGAAAGAAAAAAGAAAAATCAGAGGGGTTGGAAGCCAACAGAGCCCTATTCAGACAAAATATGTTAGTTTCACAAGATTGAAGATCTACCTATAATTCCACACAAAAATAAAGGAGGTAGCAATGTGTTAGGAGTAAGACACTCTCATACCAATACCACATTTTCATTCAAAGAACATCTTTAGAAGTGTTTCCACCTGTTGAATGACTCCCTAACCTGAGATCACTAATAGACAGTAGAAGACCACCTCTTCTAAGAGGTAAGGAAGATGAGGAGTCTGTCCATTATTTTCCTGAAAATAAAAAACAACACATTATTAACACTAAATTTTAGTTAGATATTTCAGAGTATTCTTTCCTGCCCCTTTTATAGTATTACAGTGGATTTTTTGTATGTTTTTTTTTCTTTAAATATTACCAACATAAGGAATAAAATAATATTAGGATTAGAATTTATGACTTGTTAATTTCTTGTCCCTTCATTCTTTACTTTCTTGATAATCTCATGAATTAAGCACAAATCTTACTTATATATAATGTTCTGTGATGTGTTAGTCCAGGTTCGTAAATATTCCAATCTGGGAGGGAACTAGGATTACTGAATCCAACTCCTGTTCCCCTCCCTCCCCCCAAAAGACTACCTAAAAATTAGGCTACATGTCTGAGAGCATTGTCCAAACATTTCTTGAACTTTAGGAGGCTTTGTGCCATAATCACATTATGAATTATTCTGAAGGCACTTAGGTATGTTTCAATAAATTCAGGGAAAAACACAACACAACAGCTCCATGAATTATTTTCAGTGGAACTTCAAAGCTCATATGATATTTTTATACTGATATTTCAATAAAGACAGACCTAAATACACTGGAATCACTGCCTTTTCACTGGAAAATCTGGAAATTGGAACATTTGGTTCATTTAAAAGATATCTGTGTATACGAAAATTTCTCCCAAAAATTCTTTCCCTTTTCATTGTTGACTGTTAATTCATCAGAAGTTCACTCCCAAATTGCTAATCCTTTTCAATTGGATTTAAATTTGTTTTATAAACATTTAAATACAAATTTAAAATAAGGAAAACCAACTGGAGTTATTTTTGCTCCCTGTTACGGTACACACATAGATGAGATTTTCTTTTTAACTGTGTGCGTTAAATGCAAGAGGGGATCAGAAGAATTTGGTTGGATTCTGTAGCTAAGCATCTTCATCACTACTCAATTTCTCATTACAGGACCAAATAAAGAATTCTGGTTTATAAGCTAGGTACAAGAAGACTTTCTTGTAAACAGAGTATTTTACAATTACCTTAACAAAGTTGTGCAAAACATGAGCTAATAAATCTCAACATCTTTCCAGAAAGATCTCCCTCTTTTCAAGTAAATAATTGTGCTCTTTGTAAACAGCCCCTCTAAAGTACAGTACTTACATGTTGATGTGAGAGAAGCTGGGTCAAGCTTTAACCTGGTACATTCAGATGCCCCGGGATTAGAAGTATCTTCTTCATCATAAATATTTTGAAGTAGAACATTCCTTATAAAGTCTGGGTTCATTACATTCTCCATAAACCCCTCTGTTGACGGCGGTACAAAGAACTCTAGTTGGTAAAATACAGTGGAGCTTTCATTACTGAAAAATAGAAAGCCAAGAATGAATGCCTGTGAGTCACCAATGAATCCTTTCTTCCTTGAGGAGGCTGAATTCTCACAAAGTTGGCACAGATTTCTTCTTTAAGATTTTTTCTAAAGAAAAGCATCTTAAAAAATAGAAATAAAACTTGCCACCTAAGCATCCTGTTTCTTTTTTTCCCCTCTCTTCTCCAAGTACTTCTTGACATTAACAGAAACTGGGCACATACCTGAGGCATGTTTTCCAATGCACAAAGGGCAATTTGACATGTGAGGATGAGGCTTTCGGCATTTGTGCCTAACAAACTTATAATGATAAGGGAAGAGCTGCTGTAACATCTGGCACACAACTTAGCTAAACACCTACAGAAAAACTTGCTCTCCTGATAGCAGAGTCTGGCACAACCCAGCTGTGCTTCTAGCCCGAGCTCTGGAACAGATGAAGTTAACTACAGTCCCTCTCTGGAGATTTGTGATCTACCAACTCCATTAAGTACAAATAGACAGCTCCATTTTATTCAAACAATTTAGAATACCAAAAAAAGAAATTGCACAGGGAAAAAGAGGCAGAGACACAGATTGGCTAGTACATACACAGTACTACAGATTTGTACTTGATCTAAATCATTATGTATGCCCAAAAGGCCAAGAAGCTAAAGCTCACTCAGTGAGCCATGTCTGGTGGTGCATAGGAACACATCCCCTAAAGCACCCTCAGGTCTGCTTCTTGGCCCAGTTCAAGGATCTGGAGCTTTTGCTAACCTTCTGCCCATGATGTTCTCCTGTTTTCCCCATCCACTTTGCAACACTGCATTTTCAGAAGCCCTCTGGGATCAATTGCATTTGCCACACTGCTACTTCTCCATGAGAGGACCGCAGTACAGCAGAGCCTTCCGGCCTCATTTTTCCTGCAACTTCTTAGTTTCACTCCTGTGGAATCTTCATAGCTTAAAACATGTGTGTCTAAAACACAGTGAACTCCTCAGCGTTCCTTCAGTGTCAGTTTCTGCTGAGGGTAAGATCTCCTCTGTATTCCGGTTAGAAGCTTTCTTCTGCCTCTGCAAGGCAAGCCTAAGTTCTTTTCCCCTTCTTCCCACCTCTACTGTTTCTCTGGAACCATGAGCTGAGCTTCTCTTCATCTGTAACCAACCGTCATAGATTCCAGTAGCTCATTTTCTTCTTAATAAGCTAATTATGGCAGCACTTGGAATCAAAGACAGCAGAGAAGATACTCAACAGTAACAAAATGCTACTGTCATTATATACTACTAGTAGGACTTGTCTTTTACACCAGAACAGAGGATCCTTTGTCAAGTTTTCACTACCTATATTTATCACTCTCCCCAGAACGTTCTATTTTTCACAGATTTAAATGTTATGCATATTTACATAGGTACACATCTCACCCAAAGTTCATAAATTTCTGATAATTTTGGTAATAAAAATTGCTTACCTGACATAATCCACTTTAGCAGACCTAAAGTAGCGTCTTAGAGCTGGAGATGAGCTGTAGACATCTGTTATCTTAAAGAGAAAAAGAAAATAAATAAATTTAAAAATAAGGTATTTCTTCCATTCAATTTCTACCTTCCCCACAAAAGACAGTACAATGAATCATTCTTATAAAGGTGTTTTAAGGGCCATAAACACAGGTGCTGAAGGTCAAATATCTGCAAATAACTGCCTTGGAAATGGTACACATTCCATTTAAGCTTGACAGACAAGTTAATCTGTGTGTTTGAGTGATTATTGTATTACCTTAGCACAAAGGAAGGCATTCATGGTGAACTAAAAGTATGTGCTCTTGTTGCCAGAGCAATTTATGTTGTTTGGCTTAGGTTCTTATTAGTGGCAAAAAGCCCTTCTATTCTGACTTGGCAGAGGGAAAGGTGTCCCAGCTGAGACTCCCATTCCACAGTACATCTAAACCAGTATGGCCATGCCTCACTTCAGCCACTGCACAGTCAGCAACAGCTCAGTGTAAATGGCAGATATAAATCCAGACTGACATTATGCACTTCAGGAGAATGTAATGCAGATCTGACACTGGGCTAGAAGACCTCTACAGGCCTCTCCTTATCTAAGCTATTCAGTGGTTCAATGAAAAAGTGAAGATCATGTCTCAATTATTACTCAAATAAGAAGTAAAAAAAAAAAAATTGTAAAAAACAGCCTTTTTTTTTCTTTTTTTCCTCTTCCCTGGCAAATGCAATTGTTTATGTGCTTAAAAGCAGCCAGTTTTTTTTTTTTTTTTTTTTTTTTTTTTTTTTTTTACAAAAATACAGTTCAGAATTTAACAAGTTATGTGGACTTATAAGCGGCTGAGTTGCTACACAGAGAAACAGAAAATACTTAAAAGGAAAAACACTGAACCTACATAAGGAGAATTTGCTTTGCCAAGAAGCACGTACCCTCTTAGTAATGTCTTCAGAGAAAAGGTGTGGAAGACCACACAGTAAGTTGAACTTTCCAGAAAAATTGTGATAGTTCTGTAGCAGTGCATCTGTATACCAATAATCATCTTCATCTGTGTAAACATCTAGTATCCAAAAGGAGATAGAAAGGGTAGGAAAAGTTCCAGTTAGCAGAATTATTGAGGAAAAAGCAACAAGCTCCTGGTTTTCTCCAAGGTGGCTTTCACACAAACTTGCTAGGTAATGACTGTGTTGGAGTGACAGAAAGAAAGCGTGAGTCACCTAAAGAAATGTGACAGCACCCAGAGAACAGTGACCCACCCCATCAATGACAACCATCTGCTCTGGGAACCTGACAGACATCACATGAGGAGAGGTGAATGATCCATTGCCCTTGCAGCGGTGTTACAAGCATCATTTCTACCCTAGCTCTCACTCTGCTCTAGTAATACTCTCTCATTTAGATGCAAGAGCTGCCATCCCATCAGGATGCAAGTTACTGGTTTCTTGCTCAATTAAAAGCCTTCACCACCTATTCTATTCAGCGCACTACCTTCCGCAATTGGCACCCAAGTCTCCTATGCAGTTTTCAGCAGGACTTTGGATGCTGCTGTTCAATTAGTATTTTTATTAGATTGTACATATTGATCATTTTTATTAGAGAACAAGCCAAGAGTACTTACTAGAATATAGAGCTAGACTGATGAGAATGACCAGGAACAAAACAACAAAAATTGTAGTTAAAACCATCCATAGTTTACACTTCCAGAAAATTATCTTCCTGCATGATTTCCACTGATCTCTCCCCTAGTTACAAAAGGAGAGGGAATTTTGATTAATGAAATGAGGTGGGAAGAATATTTAAGCATGTCTCTACGGTCACATATAGAAACACACTCAAAAAAAAGCCCAACATAAATGAGTCTTGTTGTAAGTAATTTTCTGTATCGAGGGTTCCCATCCTGAAGCACTGGTGCAAGACAGAAGATAGACCTGCAGGCTACTACCTGAGAGATGTAGTGCTCCCCATTTGTTCAGTTTCCAACTTTTGAAATGCTCAGAAAGCTGAGGTGCTACCAAGGTTCTTTCACTGCTTCTGATTTTTGTCAATTACTTCATTTTGATGTGCATGTCCCACAGACTGTTCTTTTAAAGCGTGCCATGTCTCCCAGCTAAAAACGTGTCTGGAGGAACTTGCAAAATAATTCACCCCTGTGATGTTGATGCTGTTAGCCTGCATAGTTCCTGGATGCCAGCACTCAAAGCAAGTGAGATACTATTCATTAGGTATTATTGCTTTAAAAAAACACTAGAGTAATTAAGACTTTTAAAGCTGACTCCCTTTTTCTTCAGAAGATTGAGTACTGGGAGGCTACTGAGTAGACTTAAAGATTATTACAAATCTCACTTGTTCTGGATGACAAGGAAATTACCCTCAAACAAATTGTGTTTGCATGCATGTTCATGTAGGAGTGAAAAGACAATACATACATTTCATCTAACTTTTACTAAGATTTAAGAGCAAAGTTATTAGCTAACCCAGCTATACTAACATTAAAAAACAAGTTTAGGTGACATAATAAAACAAATAACGCCAACTAATTTGTTCCACAGACAGAAAATGGAATGAAGAGCATGAATGGATATTTTCCTTTTAATTTATCCTCCTCCCATCTACTGTAAACCTATGAACTCCATGTCTTTTTGTCTTTGGCACCAAATATGAGGCAAAGCAAACGTTATGGGTTGTCCGAGATACACATAGGTAGATTGGCAGGAACCAGCTGCTAGCTGGCAGCATTAATCTAGTTTCCTTTCCTTCACCTTCTGAACTTTCTAAGAACCTAGCACAATGGAAAACTTTTTAATGAATTGAACTGGCATCCACCAGCTGGCTTAAAACTTCATTGGAACAGCAGTTGCACAGGGGGAGAGAGCGAACATCTCCAGAAAGAGCTCATCTGAGCTCTCCAGGAACTGGGGTAGACAAAGTGTCCTCTATAGACACCCCCATGGAGAACTTCGTTTCTGTGGGGGATGAAGAGCAACTGGCTTAATATAGTTTCTCTTACAGCACACATTCAAGTGGTCATGTATATACATGGGGATTCTTTTTCATTAAAAAAAAAAAATGTATTAGAAGAGACAACCTTCAGTTTAATACCTGACACTAGTATTAGTATGTAACTTTTTTATCTGAAAAAACAAATTGGTAACTACTATCTAGCATTACACTGATGACATCAGCTTTGTATCATCAGTCAAGACTGTTATCAAGCCCAAACTCCCACCTAGAATACAAGTCACATATTCAGGCCATCACAAAAGATTAATTGCTAATCAAGCTCTGTAAACTGCATTGATGTCAAGTAGACATTCAGCTCTGCAACGGTGTTTCATCAGTTGGGCCAGCACCCTCTTGGACACTGCCTATAAACGTCACAAGACCTCCAGGAAGAAGCAACAACAAAAAAAAATCTCTCCCAAATGGACAGGGCCGTTCTGATTAATCTGCTGCCTGAACAGGAAGCAGAGCATAATAATTTTCCAATATTCTTCATGGGATAGGAAATCAAATTCCAGAATCAACAGAAAGAGCCCAGATAAAAACACATTTCTGGGAAGGGGAAGGCTGAAAAGAAACTCAAGGCAGTTTCTCAAGGAAGCTGAGCCTCTCTCCTCCACCCTTTCTCCTATTTCTCTTTGAATCTCCGCAGAAGTTGCCTGATCCTATAGCAGGTTGGTTCAGCTCACCAGACCAGAGGAGAAGGAGATGGCCCCCTATATGGTACAGGAAATCAGGCTGTTTATTTAATGGCACAGATCAACACTAAAACGATGAATGGTTTTCACACAAGGAAACTTGGCCAGGAGCATGAAGGAAGAGACAGGATGACTAATGCTGCCAAGATCTCAGGTGGATTCAGCCATCCCAAAAGATCTGCCCACGCAGAAATGTGGAATTTCTGCCACAGATTTTCCCTCTGCTCTTAAGTAAGTAATGAGAATTTTATATCACAGCTACTCATGAGTAAATACTGCTCGCCTGGCAGCGTTAGTCTGTCCCATAGCTTGAAGCTAAATGCTGGGCACTGGCTACCCCAGGACTCACGCACTACTCTTAATTGAGGCTTTGGGGCGCTCTTGTATAAATACCCAAATGCAACCACAAATTGCTCCAAGATCAAAGAGGAAGAATTCAGCATGATTTACAAACTTTACTGCAGGACATTCTTATTCTTTCTTTGGCAGCACCGTTTTCAGATTAATTTGTTCCTTCAGAAACTCTGTTTTTAGTGTGTTTCAACATTTCTCCCTTCTAGTTTTGAGCCCAATCCCACTGGCAGTACATGAAAACAGAAAGCAAAACTTAGAATACCAAGTACAACTACGACTTTTATTTCCTAAGATAAAGCTCACAGACAGCATCAAAAAATAATAATGCTAATATCTGACTTCAAAACTAGAATGTTTCATCGTGTAAAATAAAATAAATACACTTTACTCGCTTTCAGTCTTTGTTTTCAAGCCAGAAACCTTTCCCCACCCCTCAAACAAATTAAACAACCCCTACATAAAGTTTCTGTAAAATGCCACTTCTGTCATTGTGTGGTATTTCCCCGGGAGCTCCACAAGCATCAGATGAGCAACTGAAATTCCTACCTTGCTCGTTGCAGGTTCTGAAGAATTTAGAGGCTTCTTATGATCAGCTGTACTTTCCTCCCCATTAACTTCTTGCAATTCAATAACCTCATGCTCCCCGGCAGAGCTTTGCCTTTTCATAGCTTCTGTTTCTGTGTGAGGACCTCTGTCTCTGTAGCAAGCATAGAGCCAGCTCATTTCCTTCTGGTTTCAGCTGTAATTATGCCAGTAACAGTTCTGGTATGAAGCTGAAGACTGTAACAGTGAGAGAGCTGGGATAGTTTTTACAAGAGCAATCTCAAAACGTCAGTAAGTAAGGGGAAATCCTTGGAAAGACAATAACATCATCTGCACAAGCCAAGTAGGAAAGGGAGGGAGAGGAAGTATCGATTTGCCTCGTCTCCATAACTCCACTGTGCAAGACTAGGTTTTCCAGTTTGTCTGCCTTACTGTACCAGCCCTTGACAAGCACGAGCAGGTGACTAACCCTCAGCAGTGCTGCCATTTGCTGAAGTGATTTTGAAAGCAACTGGACTGCTTTCCCTGCTGCTTTCAGCTGAAACAGTGAAATACAGACAAACAGATGTGGTTCTCGACAGCATAAACCAAGGAAAGTATCACGTTGCTTGTGGTTCTGCTGGGCTACAAAAGGAGCTTACATCTTCCATCAATGCTTCCAATTTTAGCCTCTCAGTGTAGTCTAATTGGAACTGAACACTACTCAGCGTTGTGCTGGGAGTTGTCCTCTCCAGATGTTCTATAGTCTAAAATTGCGTCAGGTGCCAAAGAAGAGTTTACATCTACTCACATACTGTGGAGCACAAACTTGGAAATTGAGAATTTAATTCCACGTAAAAGAAGAACAAATCTGAAGAGAGAAGGGGGATGGCCTTCTAATATTATCTTGCACCCTTGAGGGTTTTACAAAGCAAATCATGGCGTGAATTGAGATTTGTTCTCCACTAGATTGCCACAAGAAATAAAATGCTTACTGTAACCAAGGGCTGATTTTCCCCTCTCCTTCCCTCCCACCCTTCCAATATTCTTCATCCTACCTCCTCTTATTTCTTCTGTTCTGACTCCTTCCTGGGGTTTCTTCTTCCTTGCCACAGAGCACTCCTCTTATTTTTGATCAAAAGGATGCTCACACTCCTGCCTCAGAAGAGAGGACATTGGATTAAAAAGGGAACAAAGCCTCTTTCCGCAACTTCTTTTTCTGCTGGATGAACATCCACTCACAGCACCGCTCCTTCTTTCCCCTGCCAAACGCTGAGGATGGGTTTTTCTCCCTCAGATTTTCTCATTGTGCAACTCTTCTGGCTACTAAGTTTAGAGTATTCCCAAGGAGGTTTGGATTGCTGATGTCACGGTGCAGTCATCCAGGCAAAGGCACTCTGTGAAGCTGAGCATAAGGCTCTGTTTAAATCAGCAAATAAAAACAAACACAAGTCCCACGACCCATCTTCTGGTTGTGGAGAATCTTTAAAAGACTGGAGTACTGAGGATGAAGCTGAGCAGACATCAAGATCAAAACAGGTACTGATTCCTGAATCCACAGGAATTCACTTGGGATCTTCACTAGAAGAGAATTTACCTGCTGGTTCTCAAGTATTCCTGTTGAAAACTGGGTTCACTTCATTTCCACTCATATATAAGACTGTACCTTCCTGGTGAACTGCCTGAAACAACAACTTTTTTTCCTAAGTCAAGTGAGTTAATGATTATGGATCTCAGCTTGTAAATGCCAAAGTCCATTTATTTCATTCTTCTGAAAGAACTCTGTATGAACTCCTGAATTTCTGTTGTCTGGGTGATCTAACTTTCATACTTATGTCTTTTTTTTTTTTTTTTTTTTTCTCCTTTTGCCAGTGAAGCAACTGACCCTTCTGACACATGGAACTGCAAAATTCTTAAATAAAACGGGAAGTTAAGAACTGATCTGAACCTTCTGGCCTAGGCTCTTATCTCAAACTGAACAGCAGGAAAGCTATTTTATGCTGAAGACAACTGTTGTTTCTAAGTAAGGAGAAGAAGGAGAAGTACGGAGAAGAAACAAATGCCCTTAAATACATGCTTTTGTAATGCAGGTAGGTTTGGCTCAGTTTTACAAAAAATGTAAACTCCAAAGTACAAATGCAGTTTTGACCATATCCGGGGATTAGAATTTCAGAGGCACAATCAAATGAAGGAAACATAGACATCTACATTTTTATTATGTGTTTATTGAAAGAGAAGTGAATGACTTATGCCATTATAGTTATTAAAACCCCTACAGAATATAATTTGAGTATTGTTTAGGTAGGAAGCTTGTCACAAGAATTGTTGTGGGGGTAGCAGTGAGGGGAATGCCCAAAACCACAGCAAGAAAGGATTAAGCAGCAGTATCCCTGTTAGGCACAGGAAGCACACTGTGTGAAAATTTCAGTAGTAGCTCACTCTCACATTTTCCCAAAGATCAGTGACTAAACAAGAACCACACATTTACGTACTTTCGAAAAAAAAGCGTGGTGTGACCTGCAAGGACTGATATTCAAGTTACCAGCTTCATCTTTTTCACCTCTTTTAAAAGCTGAACACTTCCAAATATGCAGCATGATTCTAAGACCTTCCAGAAAATGCAGACAGATTTTTTATTAAATTGAATGCCAGAATTATTAAATATCATAAACAGCTTTGGAATCTTAAAATCAGCTGAATTTGGTTTATAGGTTCATCAACAGATTATCATTTTCAAAGCTAGATTTACTGCTAAGATTGAAACAATGATCTTATGACAGAAGTGTGGCTGTTATTTCCTCCTCCACTTTCATTGAGACCAAGAACCTCTTAATTCCTTTTTCATTTCTTTCAGAGCAGCGTGGTCATATGGGCACAAACCTTTCTTCTGGCCAGGAAGAGAGACAAAACAAAAACCATGACATTGAAACTCAGTTCACTGCAGACCAAGGACATCAAGGAAAGCAGCACAAACCCACCACAAGCATGCCAAAATACAAAGAGCTTGTTCAAGCCAGAGATGAGACAATCCACTTGTTATACTTAGCAAACATTAGATTCTACAAGTATTTTCTCAGTGTAAAGAGAAGGTAAGAAAGCAGTAAAGACTGAGGAAAGTGTCCAGGTTAATCAGGAGAGTCTCAGAGCTGCAAGATGTTGCTTGTTTTTACTAGAAGACTGGATTCAACAAGACAGACTTCCTAGCAAAACAGAAGTCCTAAAACAGATTGCTTGCAAGCTGCCCCCAGAGGAATGCCACTGTGCATTTTGTCCAGTCTTGCTCATGTAGTACCTTCTCTCCTCAGGCAGCTCTAGCCTTTCATTTTAGGCAGGTGGATGTGCAGTTTCTGGCACCCACTGAGGCACTGACCTTCTATGACCCAGGGACCAGTGTCATGCTGGTTTGAAGACTGATACAACACAACACAGTTCCACTACAGTTGCCACCTACCACTTTCTGCATGGGTGCTAAGTGAGCCCTCAAGCTGCTTGGAGGTGGGGAAAAAAAAAAAGATAGTCAAGTGTAGGAGACAAACCAGCTTACACTCCAGTGTGCACTACAATTGAGATCTGACTGCCAGTTCCTTTATAAAGGAAATCATTCAGGTTTGGGTAATTTCATCACAGCCTAATATCAAACAAGGCAATTAATAAATAGCCCTGATATTAACAATTACTAAAGAGGGCAAATATACAGTTTTATCTTAATCAGTTACATGCACAAATACGTACTAACAGTCTTTATTGATAGGAATGGGACTGTATTCTAAATTCCTGACGTTTTGCTGATGAACCGATAGCTTATGAGATCTTTATTAGGAACTTAAAAAAAAAAAAAAAGCATATTTCACAATGCATTTTTACACGCAGTTCTCTTTAGTTTAATTAACTAAAATTCAGTATTTATTTCCTCCTATTTACTGTATTTCAACAACCTAATGACGCTCTTCCATTTTTTATTTTCTCTTTTTTTTTTTACTTTTTGTTTTTTTTTCATCATAACTGTTCTGGCTAAGTATTTGGTGTTTTTAGGAAAAGCACAGGAGAGGACAGCCCAGAAAGGAACAGCTATGAAGTGGAAGCAAAATTAACACACAAATTCATCTAGAATCTGTATACTATACATGATCATATTATTTATAGTTTGAAAAAAACAAAGGTATTACTCATGTTTAGAATCCTTTAACATCTGTAAGGGAATATATGTGAGTGTATATGGGATGTGAGCATGAGTATCCATGTATGCCTATGGAAAGGTAGATAGCAAGAGAGATGCACATACATCTCAAAGGTGGAAGGAGGGAAGATCTGATAAAAACAGTTTGGCTGGACTTTTCTTTTTCCAGATACAAATTTAATTTGTAAGGGAACTCTGTTTCTGCTCGTAGGGAATAAGACATATGAATCTACAAGGAACCTGAAGTTATTTGAAGCTGGTCTGAATCCAAACAGTTACCACTAGGGAATGACAAATGATTATTTCTGCATTAAGATAGTGCTTTCTTTCACAGTAAAACAGCCAGCAGCATTTTCACGTACATGATAACATAGGAAGCAGCTTCTGTAATGGAGATGACCTGCATTTTCTCCACAGCACATCAGTTTGTATTCTGACGAATCCAGTCATAAAGTGCTGTCACCTTAGTGTATACACCAGGACGATTGCGTCGGGCACATCCTTCACCCCAGCTCACAATGCCAGCAAGGTACCATCTATCTCCCTTTCCTGTGCAGGCCAAGGGACCTCCAGAATCTCCCTGAAACAAAGGGAGTTTATCCATTAGCATTCGCACACAGAGTATTGTAAAATGTTGAATTTATTCAATTTGTTTTAACTTACAGAATTAGCACACTACGCGACACAATGCAAAGGCAAGAGGAAGAAAAATTACTCCCCGCTGGTGTCCTGTTACTACAGGATTCATAAAGCAACTCTTCGTAAGCTGAACGGGGAGAAGAAAAGACAGGGATGGAAAGAGGGAACTCTACTACCACTAATCTGTTCTCAGACTGAAAACAAAACTTTCATGACGTTAAACAGGAATAGAAGGATACCAAGAATAGTGTGGTTAGGTATTAGCAGCTTCATTTTCAAGTCTGCAGCCCATTTGTAGAGTGAGGGAAAGGAACAAAGACTCTAAGGGATATGCAGGTAAGAGCTGGCTTCTCAAAGGGAACATTCTGGTTTGTGTAACATAGAAAATTAAAGATTCCAGTTTAGTTCAGTGCACAAGGTCACAACACATTTGGGCTCAAAAATGCTTTGTGACCTTCACTGCACGCCTTCAGTGAACAGATAGTTCACAGAACTCCAAACAGTTTATTAATACAGCTGATATCTTCAGACTCTCCTAATGTATACAAGGCAGTTAACAGCCTCCAAATTGAGCCAGAACAGTTAACCCTCTCTAAGGGTGCTGATATACTGGCAATTTGGATTATCAAAGAGGCTGATCTAGAGGCAACTTGAGAAAGGAGTCTATATATTCTAACCAGTTATACAGCTGCTTGTGAAAGACAGAAGGAGCTGTGTGAAGTTAGAAAGAGGAAGGGTCCTGGAAAGAGGAACCATGTAAAACCAAAGAACACCCAACACTGATAAGATAACTAAGCCAGAAAGAACATACACTGTTTCTCATGGTAACTATCACATCAGCTAAAGATGAAAGCTGTTTGGAAAATTCAGATGAACTGTGAATGGACTACACAGGTTATAATGACCATGAAGAAATAAAAGAAATCACAATGCCAACAAGGCTTGAATTGTAATACAATGGTTTTCAGGGTCCTCTAGGAATTTCCTCAACTTCAATGTCATTCATCTCTAGCACTGCACAGGAAACATGCTTGAGACAGAAGAAAAAGAAATAATAAATCTGTTACAGACAAAGAAGTTAAAGACCCAGAGAGCCAGCACACTGGGACACAACATAGCATATTGTATTGGAAACTGGATCAAACAGTACAGTCTATAGCAAATTCAGTTAAAACACCCATCTAAAAATCTAAGGGCACATTTTATGCAACACATTTTGGAGGAACTTTAAGCCTTAGGTGTATTACAACATGTTTAAACAAAACAATTCTAAGATTTAAGATTATACATAAACAGAACATTAAGTCAACAAAAATAATGCTTCACTGAATATGAACCTGAAGACTACAAGAGGATCCTACTACAGTCCATTGCGTATAAAGAAGTTATTAAGAGTTACATACTGTAAAAAAATAACCTATTGCATTAAAACAGTAAACTTCGTATATTATACAAAAGTTCTATCAAATTACTACTGTCCAAATTCAGTAACATGTTTTTCTCCTTTTACTAAGAATCTGGAAAATTGACTGTGTTTGTAATTCAGAAAGCAGATATTCGTCACAGTAAAATTAAATACTGATAAATAGCACAAGTAATCTAACAACTAGGAAGGAAAAAGAAGAGTTAAGATTGTTGCAGTATGTCCAAAGGACAGTTTCTGATTGTGTGCACAGATAAACTAGGTCATATAACTCATGATACCATGACGTAATCAAAACTCATTATACGCATGAATAAACACATGAAACAAAGAGGCAGCACTTCACTTGCATTTACCAAATTCACCTTTTGCATTACATGTTTGTTTGCAACTGTTAACAGTGTATTTCTCAGACTGCTACAATCCCAACACCCACATATAAAAAAAGGAAAAAAAGAAAATCAACATAAATAGCAAAAAGTACAGGTAGACTTAGCTTCATTCCCTTTATCCTTACACTGCTGCTTTATAACTATATAACAAAATTAACTGTCAGAGAAGAAGAATTGTTTTCAACACATTTTACTCCTTGTCTTGTGAAGTTGTATTTCTCAAGAGTTTCAGATATTATTTCTGCTTATTTTCCTTTCTTATTTTGAAGATCTTTAATTGTCATGTTAAGTTAATCATAAATTCAGGACACCTCACTCTCCTACTACTAAGGAGTGGGAAAAAAGCAACAAAAATACTACCTCAAACTCTGAAGTTTTCTAATGAAAGTAAACACTTATTTTCGGTTTCTTAACAAGCCCCAGATTACCTGGCATGCATCAATGCCACCATTAAGATTCCCAGCACAGAGCATGCGTGATGTGATGAGATCATCATACAGCTTGCTGCAAACGCTTTGATTAATTATTCTCACTCTAGCTTCCTGCAGTGTTCTGGCAAGATGACCTAGGAAAAAGCAAATGTTGCAGAGATGACAGTAGTACAGATTTCTACAATGGAAGTCACTTGCCAAATCAAAGGAGAGTTGCTCCAAACTCAAACTCTACCCAAGAGATAGTTGAAGAGTAGTTCTCCTGTCTTTAATTGTGGCCTGCCCTCAGCTTTTGAACACTGCTGTCTACACAGACGTTTTTAGACAAAGTAGTCCATATGCACCACCAGTATTCCCTTTCCATTTCCTCAGTCTTTATTCTTATGAACTTATTTTGCCAGAAAGCAGTAAAAAGTCATTAAGTTATAAAAAATACAACATACCACTGAATGTAACTAGTTTTGAATGCCATTTTAAGTTGTGCTCAAAGCTTTTTGTTGTTATTGACACTATGGTTGTCTTTAAATGTTGTGTATAGCCTAGCCAAGAAAATTCCTGTGTTGTTTCCCATCCTTCCACTTATAGATAAGGAGCTAAGGAATGAAAGTGGAAGCAAAAGGGGACTGAAATGCAAGCATGTAAGTCACAAGACGTACTAGGAACTTGATTCCATACTAAAGCATTGGCATAAGGTGCTGCTGTGAACTACATATCCTCAGTCATGCTTTGGCCCGATAGTGAGGGTAACCTTTTCAATATCTGGATGAACAGAACTTTGCTTACTCATTAGGCTCTTTGGGTGAGTTGGGAATGAAATAGGGAAGACAAAAACATGTTGTTTTCCACATACGTTTAGATTGATTTTAAGCATTACCTAAATTATTTTGATAAAAAATAGTATAAAACGACATCATTTAAAAAAAAAAAAAAAAAAACACATTTGCAACTTATTAGGCTATTAAGCGGTTATCTTAGACTTATTTACTTATTTATTATTTTTTGCATGTTAGGAAAGCCAACACTACCACAGCAGATGGCTTCTGATCAAACTTGAAGGATTTGATCTCAGCACAACAGTGGAGATTCATGCAATGCTGAGGAGCTGTCTACATTCATGTCTCAAAGCTGGCTCCCATGAGACAGTGCCAAGATCCTACAGGTTCCTCTGTGGCTCTAATTCTGCTTGCTTTTCTTCCTGCCTCCTCACTGCAGCACGCTGCTCAGATCTGCAGTCAGCACTCCTCCAGGGACAAACATGAGTTTACCTTTGGTTAAGGCAGACAAAACCAAAAGACACCATATTCTTGCAGTTATTTCAGGGGCTCCATATTCTTAACCACAGCCTTAGAGACAAAGTCTTTCTCCTCTGTATTTCCAAGTTCCTGTTTTCTTCACTAGAATGCAGATTGTTATCTATTCACTGGATAAATAAAACTATGAAGATGAAATGGGCTTGCTTTTCATAAATGTAATGCATTTGTTTTTCAGTGATCTGTGACATCATCTTTGACCCCCATACACAGTATGTGTATTGATACTTACTGCCCACTACAAGTATATTTAGAATTTACAGCCTCGCTATAAGATATTTTCAAGTTTTTTTTATAGAACTATTATTTAAACCAGAAGTATCTTCTCTGAGGACTATAAATATTTCATTGTTAATGTTTAAAATTAAGCCAAACTTGCAAGAAGTATATCCAGGAAATGAACATACTATTTTCTTTTTTGGCTCCCCAGCCAGTTACATAGCAGACAGTTCCATAAAGAAATACTCTAGAGCTGCTTGGTAAACAAATGGGCTGTACCAGCTCGCTGAAGAATACAGGTGTCTCCAGTTCCAACAGGGCTATGTCATAATCTGAGATAGATTGGTCATATTGTGGGTGGACAATAATCCTTTTGATTGCTCTCATAGCTACATGATTGCTCTTTTCATTAACAGTGCGTAAGCCCATATATGCTCTCCACCTTGATGGAGCAGAGTATCTGCAAAGAGAATGTTTTTAGAACAACCCATTGCAAAGCAATGCAGTTTCAGTTCACTCCATTTTATGAATGGTATGGTATTTGATGAGATTCATCAAAACAAAATGATGATTTTGATGGTAAAATCAATCAAAATTGATGGTAGAACCATAGGTAGAACCATAAACACTTATGAAAATAGATGTTCTATAGTCTCTGCCCCCTAGAACAATAAATAATGGTTTGAATTACCATCTTGAAATTAATAATGTCCTAAAGCTATAAGATCAGTTCCTGAAAAAGCACATTTTTCAGTCATCTTTACAGTAAGCAAAGCACCCTGTGTATTCTGCAATACTTTCAAAGCTGACTCTTTTATTCAGGTATAATGAAAACACAATGACATATGCTATGCTGTGGTAAATCATGCAGTTTTTCTTTGTAGTGCAGTGGACTGTATCATTTTCTTTTGGTACAGAGATCAACCCCAACTGACCCACCAGAAATCTGTTGCATAAATAGATGGACAGGTAGGCTATCGGTCCTGATGCTGCCCATAGGCAATGACCAAAGCAGAACCAGACCAAGCTATTGGCAGTGGGTTTCTCAGGGCTCTGTTATCATCACATTTATACTTTCAACAACACTTGTCTCGGGTAAAAGTCAGTATTGCTATTGACATTCCTGCACCAGGAAACAGGTCAAAGTCAACTGTTCTGACATACGAGCCTCAAAAGCACAAATTCTTCTTCTTATACTAGCAGTGGTTCTTCAGGGTCTTGATCAAAATTCTATTAAATAACACGTCTGTTTTAATTATAAAATTACTTCATGCAGATTAGATAATTAAACTCAAAAGTGGCTATTTAGCTACAGCAATAACCTATTGCTGCATGTCACCACAGTTTTCAAACATTTATTGTCTAAAGCACATCATCAAAACTCTAATCAGTACACAGATGAACACCTGTTCTGAGAATTCTCTGACTGTAATTACATCATTTGATAATGGAGTAAAACTCTCAGGCCTCAGATCAGAATTCAGGTCAAATCAAGATGCACCAGAGCATACAGAACTGAAAAAAATCCTCATACACATACACATTTCTGTGTATGAAAAGAGAGGTCACCTACTCAGTTAAGAATATAACTGGGATGTATATACAGCTCAGGGAAATTCTCTGAAAAAAAAAAAAAAAAACAAAAAACTTCTCTGTACTGAATAAAAGCTAGATTACATCTCAGACACAAGCAGTGCACTGCAATATCTATCTCTGCAGTATTTACAGCCTTTACTCAGTGTGGCCTCTTTCCCTAGGGCATTAATGCATTTTCCACAATTGTATGCAACACTGTGGGTGATAGTGGGGGTCATTAAAATGGTTAGCACGAAGGCAATTGTTTTGCCTTGAAAGTGAAGTGCAGAAGTACAAAATGTCACCAACTTGAAAACTAATATGCAGTCATACTACTGGAACTCATGTACACATTGCATCAAGAGTGATGTGCTTGACAAGCAAAAATATGATCTCAGTCTTGTCTGAACATGTGCCATATGTTGCACAAGTACCAGATTATCTTACAAAAAAGCTATAAAATCTTTATTGTAAATTACATCTAGTGTATTGTCATGCATACAATCTCATTCTCAGCAACTGAATACTTTCAGTCACTGAAATGAAAATGTATGGCCTTCTGTTTTACAAAACGTAACCACAGAGCTCTGGAAGTCACAAAGTGCGTTACTGAACTCTCCGCCTTGTTACACATCGGAAGCATGTCTTTTCAATTTACACTAGCTAAACTGAACTCAGGTGAGTTTGACACCTTCCTTAAGTAACCATTTTCTTGGGAGAAAAGGGCTATTACCATTGGAGGGAAAAAAAAAGAAAAAAGCATTTGTTTTAAATAAAAAAATAAAGCAGTGTGTTTTATCAATCAGGATTCACTGGAGATAGAGGCAGAAAAATAGCTTCAAATATTTGGGACTTCCAAACTGAGGGTTCATGTACTTATAACGTCACAGTTATACCTGATTCAATTTATCGAAACAAAGTACTTACTACAGACTTTTGAAAGCA
This sequence comes from Centrocercus urophasianus, assembly GCF_019232065.1. Lineage (NCBI taxonomy): Eukaryota > Metazoa > Chordata > Aves > Galliformes > Phasianidae > Centrocercus > Centrocercus urophasianus. The sequence goes on along the minus strand of NW_024884364.1, from coordinate 12,790,798 downwards.
GTACTGCAAAATTGTCAAACTTCAAATTGCTGAAGTCTGTGACAGCATAATCTTTCCATACCTTATGGAATCAGAATCCAGAAAGCAATGGGCAGCAGATACAAGCCACCTCTTGGAAATAACAGATGCACCACAGACATGGCCATGTGCTTCTATTTGTAAACTTGCTTGCCAAGGCCATTTTCCAGATTGTGCATCTTCACCTCCAACAATCCTGTTTTTCTTAAACTGGTGTCTTCCACAAGCTAATAAAAATAAAAGAAAAAAGTAGTAAAAGAAAACACAAGGTCATTTTACTTGGTTATGCTTAACGCAAACTAACATTTACTTACAGACCACAAGGCCATCGGTGGGGAGGGGGAAGAAGTATTTTCTTACAATTGGAAAAAATGATACAGGTACTTGCCCAATTTCACTCAATGGGTGGGTAAGGAATAAACCACACATTGCTTATCCTCCCTTACAGATTCCCTAAGAGGCTAGTAACCCAAAAAACCATTTAAACACAATCCTAAACAGGGCTGTTTTCAACAGTTTACTGGAATAAGATCTTATTGTTTCCCTACTTATATACACTGCTCCATAAGTCTTTGAATTTAATTCAGATGGAACAAGCAACAAGATCTACCAGTTTAACAACCTGGAAACACTCATTGCTTGAAATAAATAATCACAGACAATAGATCAGTAAGTTTAAAGTGAGTACAAACATTTAAGATGTCCGTTTTCATGCAAAAGTTACCAGGAATTTTTTTTAAAACTCACATCTGATGTTATCAACTTTTAATATAGTAATACTTGACAATGGCACCAATTCCTAACTCCGTTTGTGATGTCTTTAGCTAATTTTCAAATAACTGTTACCACACCACAGTTCATTTCATCTGATCCATCTGTGCAGTCTCTTTTCCCATCACACTCAGGATTTGGTTTCAGCAAGCATTTTCCATTAAGACATTTATAAGTATAAGGCAAGCAACTTTTGTAGGCTGAAATGAGAGAGAAGACAGTGTCACGTACTCTTCTGTTTCAAGTGTTGTTCAAAGCCACACATTCCAATCTGTCTGAAGTCATAGTCTGTGCTAGTGTAAACAGTTCACTCTGTGGAAAAGGATTAATAATCACACTTATTTAAATCTCAGTCATCCCTGAAGAAAGGCACCACAGCCTTCAGCTGCACTCTTTCTGATTTTAACTCTAAAGTGAGTAAACTAGGCTTGTCAGATCTATTGTTTTACCAATACTAGAACTATTCTCATTACAAATCACACATTTACAGAGCAGATATGACTCAGAAATCATCTTTTTGTTTTTAAGTTCAGCAATCTCCAATACATTTTTTGTTAATAACTATCATAGTTTGCTATATAGAAATTCTGATCTATCCACTGCTATCATGCCTGTGGTGGAGGGGTTGGAGCTTGATAATACTTGAAGTCCCTTCCAACCCAACCCATTCTATGATTCTATAGTTCTATGACACTATAATTATCAGTTGTTTACAGTGATCTTGAAATAGCAGTAAGGATTTTTCCAGTGAGCAAGGACATTCTGCTGGCTACATCAAGGACCTAAGATTAAAAGCAAGGCAAACATTATAGTGGCAAAATGCAAGGAGACATTAGCAGTACCAGCACTGTCCATAATGGTGTTGTAAAGACATGTACGCGCTAAAAGGACAAAAGTCCCAGAACTGTAATGTTTCTGTCCCTTACATTATTTGGTACTGATCAGGCAGCATTTGAGGAGAATTTGCTATTTTAACAGAAACGCACAGCAAGACACAGATCTTCCAAATAAAATCACTGTTATCCTTGACTTTACTTTATTAATTTCAGCTCTAGACTCTCCCATAAACTAGTTACACTATGCATGTTATGTTTTTACTACTACAAAACTTGTACTTGGTGCTGAGAAAGAGTACATAGGAATACTAAATTCAGTAAATAATTCAGAAGCATTTCTGTTCCCTTTATATAGGTGATGCGAAGCAGGATGACTACCAAAATAGGTCCACATCAGAAGGGAATTGAATTCAAAGTTCTTTTGCAAATTAGATTGTATTAAGCAGATTTCTCATATAATGGTACTGTCATTACTTTTAGTCACTGAGATTATAGGCCTGAGGACATCTCTTAAGGTTCATTTTTAATCCCGGTAAATCCTTGTGGTTACACCTTATGTTGGACTTGCACAGGAGTCAGTAGGAGAAGAAAGGTTAAAATACAGCAGGTCCTTATTGGGAGACTGAGCATATTGTTTATCTTAAGCAGTGACAACCAGTTGTGACAGCAGCATGAATCATTCCTGCTGCAAAACAGAGCAGGGAATACTTAGCAGCTAAGTTGTGGCAGAAAGTAGTTAAAGATGCACTCATTTGTTAAATTCAGGAAGTAGCATCTTGATTTTGTGTACTTAATTGGATTACTAATAGGCATTTGGAGATGACATTAATCTTCCTTCCTCTTCACCAACCCTCTCTCTATGGATAGGCAAATCTAAAGACTTTATGTAAACATATACTGTATGCTTAGTCAAACAAGTTGAACTCACAGAAAAAAATGGAAGAAACAACCCTCTAACAAGTCTGGAGGTTTTTTTTGTGTGTGTGTGAGGGGCGATATTGTGTGTGCCTACCAATACAAATAGAAATGGCTGCTTAAAGCCATTTTGAGGAAGTTAATGGACATTGATTACAAAAGTACTTCTTGAAGAGAAAAAAACAACACCTTGGTTTGGATTCTTACATGTAGAACATTCAACTGTATTTCTAATCTGCATGTCTACTGGAAGATTCACAAATTGAATGAGAAAGTTTTCCACTAAAAATTAAATTGAGCGCATCTCGCTTCTGCCTTCCACCATCCCTTGGAAAACGGTAAAAAAATATATACTTACAACAGTTGTTTTCACTGCTGTCCTCCCTGCATCTATCATCACCTTCACAGGTCTTAGACTGATGCTTACATTTTCCATCATCACAGTTCAACTGCTCTGGAGCACAACCTGAAGCAGAAAGGTCTGTAAATGCTTATCCAAATATCTAGTTAGTGGCCAAGTGTTATCTTCACTTGCTACAGGTCAGCTCGATGTTAGTTGCCATTTCTATCAGACTATCTTCTTGTTAGCTTCTAGTAAGGAAAAGATTCACTGCATTAATTTATACTCTGCTCCCTGAACCTGGATTACCTTCTGGTTGCTCTTTCCAGTATCTCTTTATTGTTTCCCATCTTCTTTTACATGCACTGTCACACTCCAGCCAAGGCCTTCCCACAGACTCTTCTCCAGACTTTTCAATCATCACTCATATACTTTATGCAAGCTTAAAGATAGATATCTTACAATTTTTATCAGTTAATCTCTAAACTCCCTAAGATAATCTGATTACAGGTGCACACAAATAATTGCCCTACCCCTATTAATTAATCACTACCATCTGAAAAGCCTTTCCACTAGTCAGACAGACTACTTAAGGAATTTATGCCATATCTGTGCATCCAAACTGTCGAGGACAAGCTAGAAAAATCATAGAATCATATAGCGGGTTGGGTTGGAAGGGACCGACCTATAGATTATCCAGTCCCACCATCCTGCCATAGGCAGGGTTACATTCCACCAGATTAGGCTGCCCAGGGCTCCATCCAACCTGGCCTTGATCCCCTCCATGGATGGAACATCCACAGCTTCTCTAAGCAGCCTGTGCCACAGCCTCACCACTGAGTGAAAAATTTCTCCTAACATTTAAGTCACATTTTTTAATTTAAAACCACTTCTCCTTGTCCTATCACTGCCATGTAAAAAGTTGGTCTAATTGCTGCTTATAAAATCCCTTTAGGTACTGCAATTAGGTCATCCTGGAGCCTTTTCTTCTACAGACTGAACAAACTCAGCTCCCTCAACCTTTCTTCATAAGCGAGGTGACTCCAAACCTCTGATCATCTTTGTGGCTCTCCTCTGGACCTGTTTCAACAGCTGTACATCTTTCTTGTGTAATATTCCAGGTGGGTCTCAGAAGGGCAGAGTAGAAGGGAGCAATCCCCTCCCTCTCTCTGCTGGCTACCTTTCTCTTTTGATGCAGCCCAGGATACTGTTGGCATTTTGGGCTGTAAGCACGTCATTCTTCCTTAGATCAGGTCAACTTTAGTTTTTGCTCCTCTAGCACTGGAGGTAAATTAACAGTTAAACAAGGCTGAAGGGCCAAACTAATTTGTCCCACATTTATGTAGTCCCAATTTGGAGTTATTTTCTTCTCTTTGTTGCCTTGATAGGAGGAAAAGACACTACTCAGCCAGTACTAGTAGCTCAAAGCAGGAATTCCTCTGTAAGAAAAGAATCTCTGATACATAAATACTTTTAAGTCACCAATTAAAAGAACTACACTCAGTCAAGCAAGCTGAGGATCTGAAGTTTCACAGTGTGATCTTTTGAAGTCATGGAGAACTTCTACTCCCTAGAATTTCATTAGCAAAAGGAAGTTAGCCTGTTCAGAAACAAAAAGAGAATATTTCTGGAAATAAGTCTAAAATCAAACATTCTAAAATCAACATTCCCCTAATATCTCAGATATATTTGTTCAGTTAATGTTAACATAACACACAATAGCATTTTAAATATTACTCTCAAAAATAAGCAAAAAGGCAAGTTGATTTGTAAATATGCTGTCTGTCAAAAATGGTTTCTGTAAGCTCCTTTTAAAGTGCATGTGTATTCACTTACTGTCTGTGTTACTGAAGGCTCTATATTCAATATAAAATCCTCTATGGGTTACTAGTTCATCAGAATGGAAGTTGATAGCAACAGAATAGCCATATTCTCTGCTTCTGCCATTTTCTGAAATATCTTTACAGTATCTGGCAAGACAAAATTCAAAGGAGTCCATTTCCAACCAAACTAAGCATTACCACCTAGCTGCTTTTCCTATTATTAAAGGGTACAAATGCCAAAAAGCTTTAAAGCAATGCAATAAAAGACAAGGTTTTTTGTTTTTTTGTTTTTTTTTTTTTTTTAAAGTGTTTTTCAGCCCAACAGAAGTATTAGAAAGCATATTAACAAATACCTTCCATTTCACCCCACAGTATCCACAACTTTTCTGGGAAAGCAAGATAATCATTGTCAGAGTCTGCTTTATAAATACCAACCACTTCTCAGCATGCTTGACTTTAGATTCCCCATTTGAATCTGCAAACTCAAAAGGCTACGTATCTAGTAAGGAAATTCATTTAACCAAAACCAACATCTATTATCATATCAATGCAATTCATTTCCAAGATAAAGATCACTCTGAATACTTTTTTTTTTTTTTTTCCTGAAGAAACATTTTTATTCGCATTATTTGCTGAAAACAGTTACAACCATTAAAGAGTAACTGGCATAGGAAGTGAAATTTCAAATTACGCAAGCTTAACACCCATGTTGAGATCACAGCCAGGAATACTCAGATCCACTGCAGCTGCATAAAATCCTGCAGTTTTCATCATTGCTCTCAAGAGAAACAATAAAGTAAATATTTATCACTGTAGAAGAAGTAGTATGCTTAAATTAACAATAATAATAATGACAAATGTTTAGTACTAGAGCAGGAGTAAGTATTATTCTGCTGAAATTCAGTGGAAACAAGTCTGGTGAGACCTTTCTCTTTAGTATGTGTAGAACAATCAAGTGCAAAATAGCATGTCAGAAAATAGTATATTGACTTACCTAACTCCATCAATTTCTAACCAGTCTTTATCACATTTACTGGACCCTGGAGACTTCTCTTGAATTTGTATTGCAAGGATTTTTAGTGAGAGCTTGTAGGCAGGTGAGGGTGCCTAAAAAAAAAAAAAAAAAAGATAAGTAAACACAACCACAAAATTAAAAAGTCTGCTGCTGAGATAGTATAAAAATCATTTTTTACTTAAAAACATTTTTAAAAAAATTTTTTTTTTTTTTTTTTTTTTTTTTTTTTTTAAATGATTCACAGCAGGACCTTTGAATAAACAAAATTTTTCTACCATGAACATGTATAGAAACATTTTCAGCCCCACCTTTGGCCAGACTGTGCTAGATAAGAAATGTAAGCTTTTCTGCAGCAAGCAGGAAACACTATATCTGATGCTCACAATACGTTTGCACCACCACATATTCGTGGAAGGTCAAATAAAAAATTTAAGAAGGATCTGATGCAGAGCTCAAGGAAGTAGTGTAATGTGTACTGTTTGAGACATGAGTTACATGAACTTCTTTTTCTTTCTGATATAGAAATAAAGCCAGGGACTATGAATAGTTTACTCCAGCTGCTAGGAATTGTCATCTGGTCCACCACTTTATTTCAGTCATGTGCAAACACTCAATCTTTTGGAAATCCTTCTCTTCCACAGCTAGTACTTGTACATAAGAAGAAGAAAACAAGGTGCCTGAGAAGTCAGGTGCAGTGGTCTTATTATGTTTTCCCTTCATTTCACCAACATCAAAAGACATTACTCCCAGTTTTATGTCTATATCACATAAAGCAAAGCACCACAACTCAGAATACTTCCCAGAACTTACTTGGATGATCCAGCTGCAGTCAATGTTTGGTGGGTAGTAACTTGGGTAGTAAGGGGAACTCAGACTTCCATTCCAGGAAATATAATGACCACCACACACTGGAGGAGAATTGTAACAGGAAGGAACACAGTTATCTCAGCCAGGTTAAAGTGGAGAGCCTACTTCTCCTGCTGGGATACTTCTCTATGCGCAGAGTTAGAATAATGGGTTGTGAACTGATTAAACTCAGTTTTAGCCTGGATTAACAGAGAACACTCTTAATTTCTCTTTAAAAATAAATTAAAAAAAAAATCACATTGCAGTTGAAACTAAATATGGAATACCTCTGATGGAAGTTTGTTTGTTTTTTAATTTAAAAATGTTCTTAGACATGAAATGGAAAAAACAATTAAATGCGGACAGCAGGAAATAATCCTATTACTTATAATTTACCTCTGGCCTTCCTGTGAACATTTTCAGCAGTTAGAAAGCATTCAGTCCTCTGAAATGATACCACTGACTAATTTCATGTAAACCAAAATTTTCAATGTATTGGTTCTGAGGCTGAAAACACTTGTTGATCACAAAAGTGATCACAATCACTTTTGAACTGCATCTATGAGGTTTTAGTTTCTCTCTTAGATGCCCATCCCCTATAGTTATTGCCTTTCTTTAAGTATGCAGTGAATAATAATAATAAACTAACACAGATTTGAAAATAGCATAATCCTGGAAAGGGACATGGGGTTCTGGGTGATGGAAAGTTGAACGCAAGGCAGCAGCATGCCCTGGCAGCTTACGTCACACATTTGTTTATGTTAGTCACTTACTGATTTTAGGGATTGCTTGAAAGTGAGCTTTTAGTATATTCCTTTCTTCTCTGCGGTCCAGTGAGATGGTAAGTAACATGACATTACTAGAAGAAGTTAAACGTATAACTGGAGGAGTCCAGGCTCCAGAGCCGCACCACCTGAAATATTAAAAAGATTGCATAGAAAAAAAAAACTTCTGACATTCCAATCAACTTTTTTGAGTAACTGGGCAGAAATGACACTGATTCAAAACAGCTGTTTCAGGAGTACTTCCCCAACTACTATTTTTCCTTAACTGTTCCACCTCACTGATACTACGTGAGATACAAAGTCCCTGCATCATTGCTGAGCAACCTAGGCAAGAATATCTGTGATGATCATTCTAACAGGTGTGCTGGACTTTCCAGACCTGTAGAAATATCAGAAAGGCAGTGCCAGATTAGGCTATTTCAATAACAGTTGTAGTACTGAGAAGCAATGGGCAGTGATGAAAAAGCCAGAAAGTACTCAGCTCAGCAGTGTCGCATAGCATCTATGCAACAGATAATGAGCCTTTTAGCATTCAGTTTGATTTCACATCCCAAGAGACATAGAGCTCCATCTGTGGCAGTTCTTTCTATTCTTTAATTTGAAATAATTATGAGTTCATTTATATCCTGAAGCTTGAGTACTTAATGTTCCTTGTAACATGAGTTGCTATTTCATGCATCTCTTAATTAACTATTTATTGTATTTTTTAAATCTACAGTGTATTCAGTATTTCTTTTCATTAATTTACAATTCTATACGTGTGAAAAATTTCAAGTAGAAAACTATCAGGCATAAGAAAAAAGGCACATTTGCTACTTTGGCAATAGAAGTAATCAAGAAAATTGGTTTGTTTGTAGATATCGTAAGAGCATTCAATGCCATTTTAGTCGCAGCATTCTTTTCTCTGCTGTTCAAATCAAATTCTTTGATAGACAGACATCAATACACATACATATTCTTGATATTTTACTTATGACTTACTGCATCAGTGTTTTCTAAACATGTTGCGTCATATACTTGTGGATTTTGCTAGCTTCCTGTGCTTTCATGCACATAGTTGACTATCCATTTCTGGATCATAATAAACTGAGCCACTGCACAACAGAGAAATAGTTCAGGAAATAACCCATAGTCAGCAGTAGAGCATACGCAGCCCAGCATCAGGCATGGGATTCTCCACGCTATGCTACCTACATGCAGTGCTGTTGATTTGGAGACAATAAAAGTTTAATTAATTACAGAAGGAATTAGTCTATATAAACCTGGCCTTCTGACAGTCTACCAACAGTGATGAGGTCTATTGTCTTGTTGCTTAAGAACAGAGACAAAAGTCTGTCAAAAGAGCTGAAAAGAACTATCTCCTGATTTCAAGAAACTGAAAGCACAACTAAATAAATACATTTCAGACAGTGCTAACTGAATCTGCATGCTCATCTAACGTCTACCTCTCTACCAAGTAGGTCTGTTATTTTTTGTCATTGAAACCATTCTAAAATTTGTTAGACTATTTTGTTCATGGTAGACAACACGTCCACACGTAAAATTTGACTCTGGAAGATTAGGATTAGTGTGGCTGCTGAAAATTACAGTAACGTTTGATCTCATTTATGCAAGTGGATTTCAAAGTGACTGGGGATGAAGCCTTCCATAGACATAAGCCTCTTATGAACAGAGGTCTGACTGTGAATGAACTACTATAAAATAGGCATTTTCTACAATCAATAAAATACAACACTCTGTATATTCGTATCAACAATTTTATGAACTCCCACATAGTAAAAAAAAATGATTCATAGTTTAAAATTAAACCCACTGAAATTTATAAATGATTATAGGGTGGATAATATGAAAGACCTTTTTTTATCATATACCTTATAGAAGATTTTTAATGAAATCGTATTTGGAATCTCTTATATTTTAGAAGCCTGATTGTGATCAATTTCATACTCAGCAGTTTTGGAGAGCTTCTCTACAGCTCAAGAACCTCTTTGCCCCATACTAACATACCTTGTAATGATCTTGTTCTGCAGAGGAAGAAGGAAATCGTATGCAGACAAACGGTGAGTTGCACAGCTCTCTGAAGCAACAACATGCAAAGAGGTAACTACCAGTCTCACCACGCAGTTAGGAGGAACTCGCAACCTCCATTGATAAAAAGACTTCTTGGGATTCAGCAGAGTTAGAGTTCTGTTGTTACCTGGCTTTGCATACAGGTCAAAGGATACTGCTATATAAAAGAATCTAGATTAGTGGCTGAAAAACTGAAGTTGAAAAACAAATATGTGGTGAAAAATTCAGAAGTGGTGGCAATAAACACCTACCTGTATTTCTTGATTATTTTAATCTCCTCCTGACTTATTGTCACAAATCTACCCCTTCCCCTTCGAGGCTGCATCACCTCCTCCTGCTCTGAACAACAAAGCACAGAGCTTCACCATCAGCCAGTGCTCACTGCACACTCAGCAAGCAGGAGGGGACTTGTCTGCAACAGCTACAATCTCTGCTAGAAACCCACCTCTTCCTTTGCCATTTCTTGACCTACCTTCATGCAATGACAACACTAAGCGCAGGAAGCCGAACTTGAGACATGCATGGTATCGAAAAACTGGGAAGAGTCAACTAAAGTTCTGCTGTATTTGAATGATCACTAACTACAAATAAACTAGCCACAAGGAAAACAAAACTGTTTTTAGCTATATGCAGCCACTTTTTTTTTTTTTTTTTTTTTTTTTTTTTTTTAAGATGCCAAGGATGCACAGTTCAATTCAGTTTAGTGCAGAGTTCTCAGTTTCAGCCACGCTACTCAGAACATAAAACCAATAAGCTATTTTCAAGCCAGGGAAGATCTCTAGTTTGCTTTGATTCATAAGCCCCACAAATACAAGGATAACTGAGAAACTGCCATTTTCCTATTACAGGGTTGTTTTTTTTTTTTTCCTGTTGTTTTTTTTGTTTTTCTCTCCCCAAAAGTAACATGAGTAATATGGGATTGAAGAATAATTACCTGATTTTAGCATCACATCGTATTCTGTAGAATCTGAAACTGAAATTTAGTAACTATCAATTACACAAACCAAAGATGAAAACCAGAGAAAGAAAAACAGACAGAATAGATATTAAATGACAGGTACATTGTTACCAAAAAGCTCCATTGTAACAAGATCAAAATCTCCTTCCCCAGAAGTACTGAATATGTGAGGTATTTGTTTACTACTCATTTCTTTTTGTTCCAATGGGATTAACTTTTTAAGAGAGCCAGTAATATCTTGTGGTGCCCAGAATGTATTCCAGTAGTAAGCTCGAAGTCCATACTCTCCTTCACTGTGTATGGGAAAAAGCATCAGTGTTATAAATACACTCTAGGTAATATTTTGAACATGATTTCCATTGCATTTCTGGCTTGCACTGGTTTGCTGGTCAGTTGAACAGCCATGCAAAGAATTACAGCTGAACACAGTGGCATTCAACAACTCTCTCATTCAACAACTGATCTATATATAAATGTCTACACACACACACACACTAGAAAAATCAAGGAAAAGCTGTTTAAACATTAACACTCAGACAAAAATCTACTCCTCAAAGAAAATCCTGCAAGTAATTCTATGGAATTAGATGTTTTCATAACTGCTGTATACACTATATGCTTTAAAGATCGTATTCCAGTTCCAGGCACATTATCCTTGAAATATTTTAACAGACGCTTCATACCATACAACAGTATAATTTTATGCTTGTGCTTTGATACAACATTTCACACAATTCTTGATATAAATGATATGTACAGATACACATATAAAGTATTTTTTCAGTGATTCAAAGAGACAGTCCATCACAATCGTCCTTTTGAAACTGCTGATGGACTGACCTTCCAGTTTTCAGAAACCTGGGACAGTAACAGACATCTGCTCAAAGTGTTTACATTTCTTGGCGGGAGCTTAAATAGAGTGACTTGCCCAACATTATGCTTTTAAATTTTGTTTTTGGAAGGTTAAAAAGGAGCTTCATTTGAATAGAGAAAACCAAAATAAGCTACGCATAAAAAAAAACAAAACAAAACAAAACACGCTGGGCTATGATGCCAGTAAACAGAAGTGGATGAACAGATTACAGAGCAAAGGCACCATTAATCAGGTTTCATTTCTCTCACTAATGTGAGATCACACTATTATCTTAGTGCTTAGTTCACATTTTTATTTTGTCTTCCATTTCCTGTTATGAAGCGTGTTATCCCAGTATCATAGCACATTACCCCAAAGTAACAAATGTAAAAATCTGCCAAAAAGACAAGACTAACACAATTAAAGATCTCATACTTGAACCACATACTGGAAAAGTACCTACCTGAAAGCAGCCACTATGGACTTCAAATAATACTTTCCCAAGGTGGAACACTCATAGGATTCTGCAAGCTGACGGGTAAAAAAAAATTGTAAAAGTAACTCTGAAGTGTTATATTTTAGCATCAATAACATGTCTTACATTGGGAAGTATTTATCCTATTTCTTCCCTTCCGAAACCCCCTACGCATGACAGACACTATCAAACAATTTCAACAAATGTCTCTAACAGGGATCATAAAGATGTACACATTCCCATTTAAAGTGATCACGTTTATAAGAACATTGAAAAAGCTCTTGATAATCAACCATAAATATAAGCTTTTACCAAACCTGCTTATATTTTGCTATAAGGCTTCACATATTTTAGTTACCTAAAATTTGTGGCAAATTTCTGTCATATAATCTGGATGCAAGCAAAATGTATTGGCTGTGCACTCAGAGACACTCAATTAGTCCTTTTGGGAAATACCAGCTAACAGAGAACTGCTTTGTGTTTAAAGCTTCTGATTTCAAGTAGCAAAGAAACTACTGATCTCAAAAATACGAACCCACATCAGCAGTACAAGAAAGCAAGCGCTGCTTAGGGAAGAAAAGCAGAACAAATCAAAATGGCTATGCATTAAATGTGAGCTATAATTAAAAACAAAAGCAGCTCAAAGAGAAAACACATAGAAAGGAAGAATTTTCAAGTATATAAAAGCAAAACAGAAGAACAAACTCCTTCAAGAACAATAATTTATCCACAATTGAAAAGACCTCAGAAATGTTGTCTTTGTGGTGAGAGAGAAAGACCCAGCTGTCTAGCTGCATTCCTAAAGCCGCACACCTCCAAAAAACATGCTTTAAATTCATTATTTTTGAAAAAATAAATTGTGACTCAAACTAAAGTCTTCTCCACAATCTTAATTTGATTCTGCAATAGATATTATTAAATTATTGCTATACCTATGTGGGGACTTACATAATTTTGGATTGGTTCTGCTTGCAGAAGGAATTTCTGGGAGCTGGGATCATTGAGATCATTTGTGTAAGTCAGATTAGGAATTTCTACACTTCCACCAATATATATTAAAGAGAAAGCTGGAGCTGAGGGAAAAAAAAAAAAAAAAAAAAAAAGCATAAAAAAAAAAATCAGCACATCTAATAACATTACAGAAAAGATTCCAGAACAAGACAATTGCATAAGTATGTATTTGTCTTTAGCATTAGCAAGCATTAGTTCTGAAGAGAAACCTGCACACATGTGCGAGATGAGAGTCCCACTGCTACACCAACAGAAAGGAGAGGACTGAGGTATAGGCTCAGATAAGCATTTCTACCAGTAATGCTTTAATTCTCAAACTTCCTTCTTTTTGCAGGGCTCTCCTAAAGAGAGATGATTTTCATGGCTATAAGTTGAGGTCTGTAAAAAAAAAAAATATATAAAAAGTAGGAACTCACTCCATTTTGGAAAAGTGACTGGAAGGCAGAGTGTTAATTCATCAAGGCTATTGGGAAAGATAACAGTTAAATAATGATGGTATTCAGAAGCAGAGACAAAAATTAGGAATAAAATACATGCCTTCTTGTGCACCTATCAATGCTGCTGATTTTTGGACATTTTGTTGTTTAGCAAAGACTTTAAAGAGAAATGAAATTCAATGACTGCACACACAGTAAGTGCTTAGCACAGAGCTTTTGGGATTAACCATTCACACAGTTCAAAACCACCGTCCCACCCGGACTGTGCTGGGGAATAACACTTACAGAACGAATAGTGCAGGAGTAGCACAACTACTGCAACTGATAAAGAAACTAGAGATAGTATTCCTAGAAGCCATCTTCTCCAGAAACACGGTCTCATCCATTTGAAGAAATAGTACTTCTGACGCAAGCCCTTTTGGTAGGATGTGCAGTAGCGAATATACAGATTTTCCTAGAGAAAGACACATAGGGTGGCATTATTAGGATGACAACACAAAGAGAGCCATTGTATCATTTTTCAGTATATTTGCCCTTTTAGTTTTTATCAGAGATACGAAGTAACAGATTAAGACAATGTGTTTCGTATTATGTCACACACAAAACCCATGCATTTCACTTTTTCGCATTTCAAATGATAAAAGGTCAGGGTGGGAAAGAGAAAAGAATTGCTGTCACTTTAATTAGAAGCAATTACATAGGAAGAGCAGAGATCAATACACACCAACAGAGGCCTGCAGGTGTCAGAAGGTGCCAGAGAGATTGCTTACTGTGCTCCTGCTGTAAAGCACAACTGTTGTCTCTTACCTGCCCATCAGCCTGCTCAGGGTGGTATGGAGCTGGTATGCTGTACACAGAAACCCGTCTGGAGGGAAAAGCCTGTGTCATGATGCCTTGAGAAATGCCTTCTGAGAAACGTAATAACAAAAATCCTAGATGAACCTCATTCCTTAAACATAAACCAGTAATAGCATACTGCTCACCAGCTCGCATACCAGGCTTCTCTCATTTCACCTTTGCCATACTGCTGAAAGCTGGAGCCAGCTGATCTGCAATCAAAGAAGGTGGGGAGGAAAAGTTGCCATCACTGTAACTCTTTGTTTTCCTAACTGCTAGAGTAAGATACAGATCCCTTTATTCGAAAACAGAAAGGACACACAAGCAATTTACGTGAGAAAAATCCCAGAATAAATACTGTAATTTCTAAAGAACACCTGATGGGATCCACACAAATCTTTATAAAAGAGAGAAAACAACTTGAAAGATCACCTGAATTTTCCAGTTTTAAGTGTGACAGACTTAAACCTGCACAGCAGAACAAACATAACTGCAAAGCAATTAACGTATTTCCTATTCAGACTTGAAAATGACATCAAGTCAACAAGCCAACAACTTCAGAGAGTTCTGCACATAAAAGAAACGAAGAAAATTGAGGATTCACATGGGGAAATTACGCATTACATACGATACCTTCATGTGTATATAGCCAAGAACAAGAACAAAGCTGGATAGAGGGAGCAAAATACAAACAACAACACAGAAGAGGTCCTAGGAAACTGTACTCCGGAAAACAAAAAATGAAACAACCGAAGTCAAACACAGGTCACATGGTGACTACAGAAGGGATTAACTGGAAAGCAATCGTTACAGGTCAGGAATGCAAAATACAGCTGTAGACAGACTGCTTTGTTAGCATCCTCCTCTTCCTACAAGTCTACCTCCACTGTGTGCACAAACTGCTAAATGGCCAACACTTCGCCCTCTCTTTTAGGGAAAAGAAACCCCTAAGAAGAGCTCAGACTAAATGAAATCTCTTTTTCATCATCTCCAAAAATGAAATCAGTATCTATTATTTTGTTTACGATATATACATTCAGAGAACCCAAATACGTGATGATTCAAGACACCTATCGGCGAGCAGAAGAATCAATTTCATGTGGACAAGAGCAAGACCACTGCAGTAACAAACATCATCATATTTACTCATCTTGTCAAGGTAGCCTGAAGATAAAAAAAAAAAATATCAAATTCTCAGGTGGATGATACATGTAAAATCTTCACTAGGGGGAAAATAAGACAGGAAATAAAACAGTAGTTTCAAAGCATGCAGACAATTAAAACAGAAGCTGGAAAAGGTATATTGCTAATGCTTTGTTCCATGCTTATCTGCAGAACTTCTGATCTCCAAAATGAGTGTCCTGCTACTTGAGAGGATTAAGCTCACTTGCTGCAATTCATTTTCTCTCTCTCTCTCTACTGGAAAGGGCAGGAAAACCAGGATTAGCAAAAGTACTAGTGGCTGACTGCTATGCCACTCTTAATTACTGTATGCACAGCTGAGAGGAAAAATGTGAGTCAGATTTAAGCTGCCATCAGATAGTCAGCTGTATCTTCAATTTCCTGATAGATTACACATAACATGTGCCATGTAAAAACAACAAAATGGACCAGGTGCTTATTTCCACATCTCCAGTGTTCCCAGATATCTCTATAGAGCAATCTCAAGATTTTTTCTCCGATTTTTCTCCGATTCTCCTTTCCCTGAGGCTTGAACAAAAGGCGCTTGTTACTGCCATATACTGCCATATACGCACTCCAGAATCAAGTATTGTGACATCAGGGAGACATGCAAAGAAATTCCCACACTGAACAGTTTTTAGCCTAACATGCTTTCTAATGAAGATATCCAGCACGTTTATTCCAGCAAAATAGCTTTCAAGTTATATGACTGAAGGCACATGTTTGTAAATCCATGGGGCAAGATTTGACACTCTTGTGTAGACACCAGGAAAATTTGGTCTTCCACATCCATAACCCCAGCTAACAATGCCAGTCAAAAACCATTTTCCATCTTCATTGCTTTGACATGACAATGGCCCACCAGAATCACCCTGAAGAAAAAAAAAAAAAAAAAAAAAAAAAAAAAAGAGTTGCATGCATTTAAAATCTGGAAAATTAAAAATGGGACAAAGTTCAGTGGGTGATATTTTTCCTGACGAATTCCAACAGTGATTATATTTTCCCATCTGCATACTTCTAACTTTAGAATTCTTTGCTTTGTTTTTCCTCTTCTTGAAGCAGATGGGAATGCACAGTTCTACCAAAGTTTACTCTTTCACAGGAGAGAGAGCTAGCTGGCACTCTTTAAAGGTATTAGGATGCTACTTTGTGAATTTGAAACATAAATCACAAAATTTACTTTCCAGTCTCAAAGCTAAACCCAGAATCTGCTACTAAATATGTATATCCATTTAGAGGTTACACACCTCAGGACACCAAATACCAAGCCTTTTCTTTTTTAAATAAAACTGTGATCGTTGTGTTTAACATGCAATATCACTTTTTTCAAATTAAAAGCAAATGAAATAGATTGAATATATTAATATTTAGTTTTTCCTCACAAAAAACAACCACCCCCTCCTCTCCAACTAACTGTTGTCTTACAGTAGATATAAGTGAGTAGATAATATTTAAAGGTACACAGTGCCTAAAAATATGACAGTAGCTCAAGCAAAAGATATGCCACTGTTTGGGGAAAGTCTCTTGAATCTACTTTAAACTTTCCTGAAAAACTCAGCTGTAGACATAACTTCTCTGAAACAACTGCTAGCAAATTGAGCTTTACCAAATCATTGGATGTAAAAGATGATTTCCAGAAGCAAAACCCGAGTTGGTAAGATTTAAATGTTTGCAAAGGGATGCTTTCTTTCCATGCACTTTTTTTTTTTTTTTTTTTTTTTTTTCCTCTACATTCAGTGAACTATTTTGCTTGAACTTTCAAAGGACCACAGCCTGGTCTGGTGATTGGTGACCCTGCACAGAGCAGGGGGGTTGAAACTAGATGATCATTGTGGTCCTTTTCAACCCAGGCCATTCTATGATTCTGTGATGTGATTCTGCAACATTTAGGTAGGAAGGCATACCAGTAGATTACCTAGTAAAGTCACCTGCTACCCAAAGCACGATCACCTTGAATTGTCTCACAAAATTAAATATTTAAATTTGAAGATCCATCTTTCATCCTTGACCACTAAGAAATTTAGAGAGATAAACATTCAAATTTCTCTTTAATTACTGGGACAAAAAGAAACTGGAACAGCAGTAATTTTCATAAAACAGAACTCCTACAATTCTATCAGCTCTAAAAACTGCCCAACATACTGAGACATTGCAGAAATTCACCCCCAGGATGTTGAATTATGCCTTTCACTAGTTCTGTCTTGATTGGCCAGAGAGATAAGCAAAGAAACAAATTCTCCAGTTAATGAAAATGATGTTTGACATCAGTGGTCTCACAACCTGCTAGCAAACAGCTGGTACTTCATATTCCACAGAAAACCCTCAGACACTTCTTGCCACAAAAGCCACTATGGTGTCTTACTTCTATATAGTGAAATCTAGAATATCTTGAAGGTACCAAATCATCATCATAAAAATCAGCAATTTCACCTGCTAAAACAAATGAAAATTCAGAACTTCACTTATTATTTTACAGCACTGCCAGAAATATTATGCATTTGAAAGTTTATATCTAGATGACTGCATCTTATCTGACTGCCCTGTAGTCATACACCAGAGAAAAGAATCCAGAAAAAAAAGTCAAGGTAGGTTCTCAGTTTCTTCTTCAGCTGATAGACCCTCTTACCAGAAATAGCCTACCTTCACCACACTACTATGTGCAAATTCTCTGGACCTAGACTTGCAAATGAAGTGTCATTCATGCCCATCAAGCAGCAAATCTCTGAGAATACCCAAATTGCAGACTGGTTGATAGCTCTTTTACATAGCTGTGCTTCAGTAAAACAAGGCAACTTGCCAGTCAGTTCTTATGCCTCATCACGTGACAAAGAAAGACAAAATAAACTTGTGAGTTGTATTGAAGTACATACTTTGCACCCATCTCTTCTTCCAGACATTAATCCTGCACAAAACATTCTGGCTGTGATAATTCCATATGTGGAATGACACAACGTTTGGTCAATAATTTCTACCTCTGCTTTCTGAAGAATTGCAGCACCTTCATCATCTGGAAAACAAATTGAAAGGAAGATGATTCAACAGAGCTTAATATATTTCTTATCCATTGAAAGCAAAGCCATGAAGACTTCAGAAAATACTGCGTGTATGTTTGAACTCTAAGCTATTCCAAATGGCCAACTATTAAAGTAAGGAAAGCCACTTCTAAGTATCATGCATCTATATAATGTGATCTTGGCCTTTTAACAAGATTGACCAAAAAGCCTTTTGTAATATCTTTTGTAAAAAGCCTCAAGATTTCCTTGTTCTTTTTTTTTTTTTCCCCCTCCCACTTTGGAAAGAAAATAGGACTTCCTAAAGGTATTTGGACTATAATAAGATAGATTTGCAATCAGAGTTGTCACCACCATGGAGCCTAACCACCACTACATGCAGCCAGTGTACCATCACTCCATCCTTTCCCTCAACTCTTCTCTCTGATATTGTACAGCCACAAAGAGGGACAAAGGGTACCAGCATTTGCGACAAGGAAAAGGCAGTTTGAGACAAGGTGGTGAGAGGGCCAGGCCTTCTGCCTGACACAGAGCAGCTCACTGTCATGTGGGGCATGCACTCTGTCAGTAGTACGACCATTTTATCACACCACATCCCTAGGATGAGCTGGTGCCTCACAGGCAGGTCAGCATCTCGGGACTGTTCAGCCTGCAGAGGCTGAAGGCAGGAGTCCTTAATTTAATTTCCTTGCAGCAGGCAAGGAAAAGTCCATTTAGGCTCTTAATGCACCTCCAAGAGTAACAAAGTGGAAAAATGATGCTGTATGACTCAGAGGAAGTGCAGCTTCCTGTAAGTTTTAGCTAGCTGGAGCACTCAGGTCTTCCAGATCCACTGGAGTGGTAGCCAATTTTCCTGAGCAAATGAAGGTATCTAGATACCAGAACCTATTTCCAGAGGGAAGCAAATTGAAAACACTACAATTTTGTGCATGCCTCAGAAGCAGAGGCAGGTATCCTGCACACAAGCCTGCAGCTGAGGATATTAAACTCACCCACTTCCTGCTTTTGGCCCCAACCTGTTATCCAGCACTTCTCACCACTGCGAACTTTGTGTGAGAAAGGAGGCACGCAGATTGGCTGAATGACATGGCTCATTGTATCTGGCCACGGCTTGCTCAGCTGCAGCAACGCAATGTCATAGTCATAGTTCCTGCTGTTGTAGTATTCGTGCACAATGATCCGTCTCACTGCAGATACAAACTTTGCACGGCCTTGTATTCGCATCCCCAAGTGAGCACGCCATGCTCTGGGGTCAGCCAGCCTGATTGGAAACAATAACACACACCAAATCTTCAAAAACATGCTCCAAAATGCACAATCTACCCCAGCAGTGGAACATGCAAAAGGAGGGCACATCATCCTTCAGTCCAGTTCAAACTGGAAGCTAAAGGTGTTTCAAGAAACTAGCAATGTCTAAGAAGAGTTAGGAGGGAAGACTGCTTACTTGCTCCCTTGAAAGCAGTGAGCTGCAGATATAAGCCATTCTTTTGATATCACTGATGCCCCACAGTACGCAGCTCCCACAAAATGGAGGCTGACCTGCCAGGGCCATTCACCCTCCTTAGTGTTTGTACCACCCACAATGCGAGAGATGAGATTGCCACTCTTGCTGCTGCCGCAACCTGCAAGAGGTATTTCAAGTTATTGTCTCTATCCCATGAGAGTGCTTCCCACATAGGGTATGAAATAATCACGGAATCACAGAACTGCAAGGGTTGGAAAAGACCTCAAGAGCTCATCAGGTCCAACTCCCCTGCTGAAGCAGGTACTCTACAAAACATATTAAAATACAACATTATTTGAAGTTCATTTTCTTATCCTGCTTTAATCAGAGAACTCCTATATTCAATACTCTGTTCCTGAAACAAGAAGTGACACCATAAATAAGGCACTGGCATGGGTAAGTTTATTTTCTAGCTCTGCCATAGAAGTTGGCTTCAGTCTTTCTTGTGTCAGAAATGTCAGAGCATCCATTGATTTAACAAGCAGCACAATTAATACAGTAAAACAGACAACTCAGTCTCTTTCTCTTACTATTAGTCCTGACCTGAAAGGAGCCCTTGTGGTAAGTAAGTTCAGTAGTACCTACACACTTATTTCCAGCAAAAACAGTGGGAATGGTGCGGTTACAGTAATAGCTACATATATGTAGTTAGGTCATCTAATACCTCAGAAACCAAGTGGTTAAAAAATTACTTTGCTTGGAGACAATTGAAGGTCTGAAAGTGTTGTATATTAAAGATTTGCACTAATTCAGAGAGCGATAGAGAAAGACGTCTGCAGGACCTCGTGCTTCTACTCTTGTGTGCACATAAAGCCTCTACTCAGCAGTTTTATTCCCATGTTCCCAAAGGTTGATACCAGCACTTCCCAGCACACAAACAAAGAATCAAAAGCAGCATTAGTGTTTAAAAAAAAAAAATAAAAAAAAAAAAAAAAAAGGGGAGGATGAACATGGATTGTTAAGATGTAAAACTACATCCAAGGCAGGTGCTGGCAGGTTTGACATACAGCTGCTGTGGCAGGAGCAGCTGAAGTTAAAAAAAAAAAAAAAAAAAAAAAAACACCTCCTCTTGTACTCCAAAAACCCAAAAAAGATATAGGACATTCACTTAAAGCAAGTGAATCCTATCATATTTTCATTCCTACAGCAGTAAGAATCACCTGTCTATTTTATAACAATACAAGCAAAAAGCTTGCACAGAGATTTCTTTACAAAGGTTTGTGACTAGAATCTAGACTGATGCTGTGAAATACTGAGGTCTTTCCCACCAAGAGACAGAGAAGTTAAACATTTTTGTTTCTTACTTCACCTGTGTCACTCCTGAAGTCTCAATACACTCCGACTCCAACAAAAATACTTGACTCTGCTGCAGCAGTGAGAATATTGCTTACCAGCTGGCCAAGTTCATTCTGCAGTTACCCTAGCTTCTCCACTGAAACTTCCCATACCTGTAAACCACACCTCCCACAGATACAGCAACCAGACATGACGTAAACTGATAGCTGACTGCTGTCCCACTATCACCAAGCAGATACAGTAAAAACCTCACTGCATGCTGCATGAGTAATACATACTCTAAAAGAGGAAGAAAGAAAGGGCTTTAAAATGGAAAATGTTCAAAGTACAAAACAGCAGGAGGGACTTACTGCAACTGCTTTCATCACTTCCATCAGTACAATCCACAGTCCCATCGCATTTTGCATTTTGTTTCTTAATGCATATGTTATTCCTGCACCTAAATGTGTGGTTGGTGCAAGGAATACCTGAAATAGTTGTGTGAAAAAAGAAAGATGATTGTTGGAATGGCTTTACACGCAAACACACAGCTGCACAGACAAAATTAATGTGTGTGTCAGTAGACTGGACAAAACACAGCAAAAAGCACTTTGCCTAGAATGGCTTAATCCAGTCTTTAAATTGAAGAAATTATTCAAGTAGAGCTGCATCTAAACCAGTGCCTGTGCTAAGCTGGAGGTGCCTTTGTACATAGATTGCCATTCATCTGTTCCCAGAGGATTAGTGAACATAAATATACTAGCAAAAACATGCCAATAGAGTAAGCGCTAGGCAAAGAAAGGAAGAATACCCAGTACTCTGGTTTGGAACCTCTTTTATATATCAACATTAAAAAAAAAACAAAAAAAAAAAAAAAAAAAAAAAAAAATGCAGTGGAAGCAATCTACTAATTGTATCCAATAATATTTCATTCCCCATCTAAGAGTTTTTGTCTCCATGCCTCACAATAAGGGACATCACTCCAAGGAATCTATTTTTCTTCTCCATAGACAGAAATATGCTGTGACCATTTACACGGATTGTCAAAGTTAAGCACCTCATAAACATTACAACTCTTTAAAAGTGTTACTTGCAGCTCTTGCTAGTGGGGCTCCCTTTCATATGCCAATTTGTCCATTTGTTCTGAGAAGTTAAAGAAAAGACTATCTCAAACCATTCATGTTCTGCCAAACACAAAACTTCCAAGGCATTTTAAAAGCGTTGCCTTATAACTCTGAAGACAGTTCCAAAGAAACAATCATTTTTCTTGATATTTTACATATGGTAAAATGAGTCCAAGAAATAATTTGCCAAAGATTTTACTTTAAGGAGATAAAATCTGGGAATTAAATCCCTAGATCCACATCCTGGACCCACAGTAGTTAATTCTCATGTCTCATTTCACTGAAACAGATGTTCATGAGTTCACAAAAATACCACAACAATTTAGATCAGTAACTACTTGTTTACAAGCATAACAGAAAATTGAACAGAATTATAAAGCCTGTATTAGATTTGCCTCTTAACTCTTCATATACTGCATCTAGTATTCAAATCAGGATGGAGTAAATAATAGAACAAAAAGAACTGGAAAAAAAGGAACCAAGAGAGAAGCCTTACTGTTGGTGCAGTTTTGCTCATCTTCTCCATTCTCACAATCGTTTACCCCGTTACAGACAAGCAAGTTATCCTGTATCGCAAAGCTGGAGTTACAGTTCCACTCAGGGACAACTTTAAAACATGAGTCAAGTCAGTTACAGAAGCATTATCACAATACTAACACTACGCTTCTGACCAAGTCCAGGTATCACTGCCATAGCTTCACTGCACTCTACTAGAATGATTTTAAGTGCCACATTACACATGGAGAAAATGAAGTGCAAAAGAATTCAGTAACCTATGCAAGTTCACACAGTGCCCCAGGTGGAATGGCTGGTGCTCTTTCAACCATAGGCATTTATTACCACTCTCATCTACTGTGTCCAACACGATTTGCCATTCCTATGTGAAAAAAAATAATTACACCTGAAATAGAACAGAACTTTGTGTTTATCAAGCATTTATCACAGGAAGAAAACCTAAAATACAATCTCTTAGAACCATTTTTCCATATTAATTTTTTTCCCTCTTGCTTTTCAATAACATACCTTCTCCATTCCTAGTTTCTTTTGTAAAATCCTCAAGAGACCAAATGATGGCCTGAACCTGGACACAGAAGGTTAGAAACATCTTTCTTTTTTTCTCCTAAAAGAATTTTCAGCTTTTTTTAGTTTGCCTCATAAGACCAGAGAATACATTCAATGGGTTTTGTAGTTCAGATCTCTGATAAGTGAATACAAACCACAGAAGAGTTCATCACTTTCGTCGAAGCAGTTGTTTACCCCATCACAGCGCTGCATCTGCTGGATGCATAAACCAGTAGAACACTTGAAATATCCGGGTGGACATGCTGGAGGTTTAAAAAAAAAAAAAAAAAAGCAAAAATTTTTAATTGCACACCAATTAGAACAAGTGGTTGGTTATTCAGTGTATTGCATTCATCACCTAGAGCTCTTTGTAGTAACAACAAGATTGCAAACAAAACTTTGGCAATGAAAACAGGAAAAGCAGACTTCAATTGACTGATATTCATCACCCAATAAATTAAAGTGGATGATCTCACATTATTTCGGATTTTATTAAATAGGAATGAAATAGCAAACAGATCTACAGATTTACAGATCGTGCAGGCAGAATGAAATGCAAGGCTTCAGGAGTTCACCAGGATTACTGCATATGCATGCTCTGGCCATACAGGAAGCTTTATGGACTGTGCAGAAGAAAATACATTCTATATGTACAGGAAACCAAAGCACGCTGCATGCGATCATAAACCTTAGCCACATAGCCTTGACAAGCTAGAAAAAATTCTTGGTTTGCTGGTTACTTAGCTTAGAAAGATTAGCAGTAAAAAATTAATATCAACACAGTTTCCAGCATAAACATAATTAAGTCTAACCAAAGATAACAAGTTCTACTTCATAGGGCTAAAAATGCAGAGATAGGTTGAAAAAGAAAAACTGATCTTACGCTGGCTGATGTTATAGCTGCCGTACTCCACCAGAAGGGGCTTCTCTGACACCTTTGAACTGCACTGAAGCTCAATGTTAACAGCAGAGCTTGCAATGTGGAAGACTGTTTGGTGATCAACATAGAAACCGCAGTACCTAAAAAAGATCAATAGATTTCTAGAACAAGCTGCATCAAAATTATCTTACATCCAATTTAAACATCAACATCACTGATATTCAACAATACATAGTAGCACACCTTAATTAAGAACCAAAATCTGGAACAGCATCCAAATTCCCTAAACACTAGTGTATAATCAATGAATATACAGATGTTATAATCATGAAGTAAACAAGAGAGTTTTGGCTAAGCAGATTATTATATCCAAAAGAAAATAGACAGAATGCTTATCCTTGTCCTGGGCTCACTGCAAAACTCCAAAGGGGGAATCCTTTCCAAAGGGAGATTCTTTCCCACTGGTAGTCAGCTCTTAAATGGTCTAGGAGAGGTAGAGCCAGGTTCCACCTCTTCCAGCAGCACAGGTGAATTGCCTTCACCTGTGCTCCCATGGCTGACTCGTTGCTCATCTCAGGTGATCAGAGGTTCAGGCCGTGATTCAGCAGTTCCCATACAACTAGTGATCCTTAACTTCTCAGTACAATAACCTCTATGCATGCAAGCAGAATGTTTTACCAGAAATTCAAAAGCACTGGAAATGTAATGAAGAAATTTATTGTCAAACACAGTACTTCCATCACCACTGCTGCTAACTCTTTTCAAAAGATCTGAATTCTAGGGAAGACACAGGCAGTTCGGTGTGAAGGGAAATGTCATACAGTCGAGAGCCAAGTTTAGCTGCTCTCATTTTAAAGAATGACTCTAAAGAAGGGTGCGGAGTTTTATCAGGATAAAATTGGTCTGACAATTTTGGTGGTAGAGTAAAAAAGATTTAGAGAAACTGAAAATATTTCTTCTTATCCGCTCATCTTTCATCCATCATTAAAACTGCAGAATTAAGTTCTGAAATTCATATCTTCAAACATCTATTCTGGACGAAAAAGTCCACTGGATACACATCTAACTTTGAGCTATTATTTGGTAAATAATTTCCTTGTACTTCTTAAGTATCCCTTAACTCAGAGAAACCTAAAAGCTCACAGATCCCAAGAAACATTTAATCCATTCACTGCCACTTTCATCAAAGATGCCAAGAATGTTGCAGCAGGCATTTAGATGCTACTCTAGCTATGGAGGAAATAATAGTAATAATAATAATAATAATAATAATAATGAAGAAAAAAAACCCTACCCTCTTTAAAAGGAAGATGTTGCTGGATAGGATTTAAAAACTGGATACAATTTTACACGTGGTAAAACTTTGACAGTTTAGGCTGTACTACAAGTAGAGCTAAGCTCCTTTCCCTCTGTCTGAACAACAATGAATAATACCAAATACATCACTTACAAGAAAACCATGTGGCTTCAAGGCTCTTGTCAAAAAGAGTACTTATTAGTCTAAATAGACAGAAAAGCAAAAGCATCTGTAATAGTTCTTAGCACATTTAGCATATACATTTTCTTGACAGCAGTGAGAAGCCA
This sequence comes from Centrocercus urophasianus, assembly GCF_019232065.1. NCBI lineage: Eukaryota > Metazoa > Chordata > Aves > Galliformes > Phasianidae > Centrocercus > Centrocercus urophasianus. The sequence goes on along the minus strand of NW_024884364.1, from coordinate 12,765,186 downwards.
CAGAGTATGTTTAAAGTGAACTCGAATGCAAAATGAGTTATTTTATTGTTAAATAGACTAATGCAGTCATACCCAGAGGTAAGTTTTTCTCTTGTTTATTATTGCAATGCAGAAGGGATAGCTGAGAATGGAGGGAAACTACGGCATTTCTTCAGAGCAGCACTTCACATCAATAAACGCAGGCAACCTCTCTGTTAGTGAGAATTTTAGCTAAAGGAGCTTATTAACTGCAAATCCTCCAACTAGGGAGAGCAACATATTCCGTATAACCCCTGGGAAAAAGACAAGGACTGGATGCAACCACACAGTTCTTGTCTCTGGTTGCATGAAGCTGACTCAAGTAGTCAGAAGAAACCTCATCTGCACCATCTTCATAAATATAAACATGAAGAATGGAATTATGTTTTAAGCTGCCATTTCAGGGAGCTGAAGAGTTGGTGTTCTGTTTTTTGTTTGCTCACAAAAAATTGAGAGCGTGCACTATTTTGTAGTTCTTCAAAACTAACCCCGAATATATTTCTGAGGGTCACACTCTGACATTTGATTCTGTGAAATATTTAATGAATAGGCTTATTTAAAAGCGAGTCTTTCATGGAGAAAATTCTTGCAATATGAACTCATCATCAGATTTTGCCTTTATTCAATCCATCTCTCAGCAACCTCTAAGACTTCAATTTCTTCCACTTATTTCATAAAGAAGACCAAGAGAAACCTATAAAAACACACCATATTGTCTGTTTTTATCAGCTTTTTTCATGCCTGTGTTATTGGGCCACCAATTCCCATTAAGATACAATGTTAGTAGCTTCAGGCAAACTGAATCATCTCTACAGAAGTACAACCTGGTATCAAAGAATAAGGAAATGTTTCTTCCTCTACTTGTAGTTTTAGTAATGAGTTCAGAAATTCACTTTCAAATCTGATCTTACTGATGTTTCCATTTGAACAATTAAAAAAAAAATTAGAATTCAACCTCCCAAATTTAGCCTTGCCTCATCATTCACTGACCTAAAAATGATTTTAAAAATTATAGAAGAAATGGGTGGAAAATAGCAATATTGATGTAAATAAAAAGCATTTAAAAATGGCATACCTTGACAGCCCACCTCTGTGGTTTCTCTTTCAAAAGCTAGTGACTGGAATGAGGAAGGAGTTTATTTCCAATAAGCTCATTGTAGTACCTTTCACTGATAACTCCATTAAGCTTGGTGTCATGAGCAATCATGGAGTTTACTTACACTTAAAAGTGTTTCTACAGTTACCCTAGACTTACATCAGGGTCTACTGGACATTTATCTTCACCCACACTTCTCATTTCTTTCTCCCCAGTGAAAACCAAGGGCCTTTATTTTCAGCCTCCTGAAGCTTTTCATTAGATTCTTCTTTATTTTTTTTAAACATCCTATTTATGAAAGTTCAGTTACATCATCAACATAGTGAAAAAAGAATCATAAGAGACACAAGTGAATTATTTGTCTTAGCGTAAACTCTCAAAGGAACCATGGTAGTGATAATAAAGTTTATATTGGTAGTGTTTGTTTAACAATGTATGCAGAAGTACTTACATGTGTTCATTAATTTTCCACCATCCCCGTTCACAGCCTTTAATATTCTTCTCACTGATGGTATAGTTATGAAACTTCAGAGCTATACCGAGGTTCTTCTGTGGAGTCTGTTGTGAGTAAGAAGGACAGTGCAAGGCAGCTTCCTTTTCCTTTTGTGAACATAGCTCATGATAGACTTCAGAATTATCTCAGCAATTACAGTGCTTGGCAGTGCCAAGCTCTGGGAGCTGTGCTGACTTCCCTGACTCAACATCCAGCACCTGAGACACCTGGCAGCTATTAGCCCTCAGTCAAAGCAAAGGCTGGCAAAGGGCCACCACAGCTGCAGGCTTTCTTCCCCTCTAGCCAACAGCCCTTTCATCTTCAAAAAGCCACTGTCCATAGATAGAAGGCAGCTTTTGTGTCAAGATCAAAGCATTCAAATGCATCCAAATTTACTTGCACAGGGACAGACAGCCACAGTGGATTGTGAGCAAAGACACTGCACCTGTGCCACCTTTGAAATGCTGGGAGTTATTTCAACAATAACATGGTAGCTTTTTCTGACATGTTCAGTCAAGGACTCGCTAACATTACGGAAAATATTTTGAGCCTAGCAGTATCATAAGAGCTAATTGTAGCTTCCTTTATTAAAAGAAACAGAACTTTTTAAGAAACACTGTTGCCTCTTGCAAAAGCAAGGGCTGAGTCACAGCAAGAATTAAGAAACGAAGATTTTTCCTCCTTTCTTACAGAAAATACATAACGCGGAAAATTTCAATATCAAACTACAGGGAAATTAAACTGTTTTGAGAAAAAAAACCACAGACAACTCCCAAGACTTATGTTGGCAAACTATACTTCAGAAGTTCATGCTTAAGTTTAGCAAAAAGGTCATCACCATAATTTTCTGGAGGAGAAAAAAGCTGCAGATCTTGGCAAGCTAGACATCTCTCAAACTGGTACAATTCAACATGGGTAACTAGTAGCTCAAGTAGGAAAATGAGCAGAGTAGAACACATTTTATTCATTATCCCGTTCTCATAGAAAAATTTGTGATTACAAACAAGTACCAGAAAATTTCCCCAAAATCTCAATCTTGCATTTGTTTTATTTTCCCAATTTGGACAGCTGATCTTGCTACAAAAGAGGATGTAGTAATACATTTTATTTATAACTTTAGAAACACCACCCCACCATCAAAACCATCCAGAAATCCAAGAAGAGCTAAGGCGGAATACAAGTTTGTGCATTTGAAGGTCAATGAAGAAGAAACATTAAAACAAAATGTGATTTTTGGGATTTGAACTACTAAAGAAGACTAAAGTTTGCCACAGTCAATCACAGGATGATTGTAATACACTAACTTGACTTGACTGTGAAGGGCAAAACATAAACCAAAGATCATCTCACAGCAGAAAAATCTACTATCAGATTTTCTTGGATAAATGGAAAGACTAATCTCATCAGAAAATGCGTAATAAAATTATCTTAATCAAAATAAACTTATGATTTGTGTTCGGGAAAGTGGCTGAAAATATAAGTAGAAGGATTCTAAAACAAAGTAGTCTGTGGGATTGCATTGTTTGAACAGACTAACTTACAAGAGAACAATCCAATTTATTACACATAATGAAAATAGACTGAAAAAAATTATCAGCAATACTGGTGTGAGTAGAGGAAAAAGGTTCCTTTTTGTCCTCTTCATTTTTCCTCCAATTTGAGAAGTTTGAAAGAGGAGAAGAAATTTAATTCCTACATTTTCTGCAGTGAAGCAATTCTGCAAGCTAAAGTCAAAATGTATTTCTTCTCAGCTCTTTATCTTTGGAATCAATCAGACAAATTAGAGTGTTTGCTACATTAAGAATAAATGCACTGAAAACAAAACCAAGAGAGCACAGACAGCTATTCAGCTGTGCCGTTTCTAGGAACTGCCATATCTGTGAGGATGAAGATGACCTCTTCTCAATTGTTTCTGCTGTATTTCCAGGCATTGTGCTCTCAAAACAAGTAACAGCACTCAGAAAGAAGTCTGTGTTACCTGGAAGTTCCACGCACAAAGACATTTTGGAGGGTAATAGCTCGGGTAATAAGGACTTGTGATTCTCCCTTCATAGCCAATTTTCTCTTTTGTCACTATGGCTTTTCCACACCCTAGAAAAAAAAAAAAGAGGAGGCAAAAGATGGTAAACCATCTACTTCAGCAAAGCTATTTAGTTAGCTATGCATTCAAGTCTTACTCATATTTCACTGTAAAACTGGACAGCTTAGAAATTATGTTTATGTGGTTTCAAGTTGTCATGAATTACCCCTTTCCAGTTTTGCAGACAGATAAGGGTTGTAAACTCTAAGAACGCTTGCTGAGATTCTGCTTGATGAGAGGTACATGCAACAGAGTAAGCTCGTATCACCCACTGGATATTCTAAGGCTGTCAGAAATGACTGCAAACTTAGGCTTTAGCTCAAAGGTTTGGGAACAACAATGTTTTTTCCTTCTTTAAAGAGAGCCCTTTACTGGGATTTTGACTTCTGTCTTAGCTCTGTGGGACCAGGAGAAAACAATATGAAGCACTATCAGCCTCCTGGAAGCCAAAATGTGTTTTTATAACATATCAATGCATTTAGAAAGTTTAAAAGCAAACAAAACCAAACAAGTAACAACGTACCCTGAACATAAAGTTACTTATGATGCAAAATTAATCACGTGCTTTCATGATGGCATTTCAGTGCTTAATCACTCTCACCACTGAAAGTAAGCAGTGCCTTTTTGAGCAGCTTAATTGCAGCTTCATTTCCTCTTTTGGATTGCGTTATACTTTTGTCTTTACGCTACAAGGGTAAGGTTCCTTATACTCTTTATCATTGTGACCGATTTCTTCAAGATTAAATCAACAAAAGGCAGAAGAGTTTTAATGAACAAGCATAACTGAGTCCTTCATGTTACTGAGGAAGCAGAGACTAACAATCAAACGCAGACAGAGCTACTGAAGCTTTTCTCTCTCAAACTCTCAGTACTGAGGTCCTTCCACCTTTAACGTTATCACCAAGACCCAAATAAAGAGAAAGGCCCAAGCACTGCCACATCTGGAATAACAACTCCACCTACTGGCACACTGCAGCTCTGACCTACTAAGTTCAATTAGTGCTGGCTCAGCTTTCTACATTCATATTTTGCGTAGACTGCTAATCTGAACAGCCGAAATTTCTCCTGAGCCACTTAGCAATGCAGAGGAGATAAAGGAGAGATAGGAATGTAGGGAAATACTGAGATACAGAATTGTAAGGAGTCATTTATTCATAGCAAGGAACATGATAGCCACTTAGGGCTTTTAGGTAGAAAGAATACAATAAATGCATTTCCACGCATAACAAACTCACTTTCTTGTGTAATGACCTCAAAATAGCCGTGGAATCCCTTCTGTTCCTTTACGTGTGCTGCCTTAAATATTACCAGCATCAGATTATTCGTGGACACAAGTGATACCAAGGAATCAGCTGGTTCGCAAGCCCTACAGGGGGGGCAGGGGGGATGAAAAGAGTAGTTTGCATCAGCCGCAGGTTGTTCCCATTTTGAGTTTTTCCCTGCTGCAGTGCTCATGTACTTTAAAGCCTAGTTAAAAAAATCCATGCATTTAAACTCAGAAGTGCCTCTAATTAGACCAGTTAGAAACACCACTGATTTCTATTGACAGAAACTTAGAATGGTTTAGGCTAGAGGACCTGAAAAGTCATTCTGCTCCAAACCCTCTGCTGTGAGCACGGTTGCCCAGGATCCCATGCAACCCATCCTTGGGATGAGGCATCCACAAACTCTGGGCAGGCTGTGCCAATACCTTATCACTCTTAGAGCAAGAAGTTTCTAACATCTAAGCTGAACATCTCTTTTAGTTTAAAGCCATTCCCTCTTGCCCTATCACTATCACACTGTAAAAACTTAGTCCCCCTCCTGCTCGTAAGCTCCCTTCAAATACTGGAATGCCCCAGTGAGGTCCCTCTAGAGCCTTCTCTTCTTCAAGATAAAGAAGCCCAACTTAGGTGGAAAACAAGTTCTCTTACAGGAAAAAACTATGACATTTTCTTCCACTTAACATCTGCTTCCCACTGACAAAGAGAAAATTCCATCCATTAATGCACAAACTTTTCATATTTCATTATGCATGTGAAGATGCACTCTATTTGAAAAAATAAAGAAGAATCTGAAGAATATGTAATTTCTTTAACGTTTCCACCTCTTTACAGGGATAAAAAAAAAAAAGTATTTTTGGTATTGTGTGCATAGCAATAAGAGTATTTTAAACAAAGCAAAAAAAAAAAAAAAAAAAAAAAAAAAAAAGCATATGACAAATCCTCACTGATTTTCAATGAAATCTTAATGAGAATGTATACTTACCGATACAGTATCTTATGCTTGATTGGCATCAAAGAATCATAAATAGTTAGTGAGTCAGTGATGCAGTTATCTGCTTCAATCTGAAGGGATACTACTGAAAGACGTATAAGATGGCCCACTAATGCTATCAGTTTCAGATAGCACACTGTTCCCCCAGAGGTAGCATGGATATCCAGAGGAAAATGCTCATGTAGACGATCAGCATGCAGATCATACATACAATTTGTTCCTGTGGAAACATCACATTTTCAGCACTGGAAACCTGCTTGAGAACTCTTAAATCCATGCAGAGTACAAAAAAAAAAAAAAAAAAAAAAAGCCTAAATATAATTTTGAACTAAAGCAATGTATGAATGTTTGCATGCTTGCATATCCAAACAGGAAAACAAAGTAGTCTGTGCCACTCACTGTTTTTATTCTACTTAAGAGTCTGTGATAAAGGAGAAGTCTATTAATAAAGCTAAAGAGCATGGCAAAGAGTACTGTAAATAAATAGCTGTAAGGGTACTCATATAAAAGCTCTGCCATTTTGTCCAGAGTTAACAAAGATCTGCAGACCTCCAAAGGATAAACAACAAACAATTATTCCCTAGGAAATGTTCAGATTCACCTATTAATACAGGTTGGAAGTGATTCTAGAAACACTTTTGTTTAACCTCCTGCACAAAGTAGAGTCAAAATGAATTCAGATCAGGATTTTGTAGTGTCAAGTCTTAAAAACATTTGCAGTATTAGAAGTCACTGTTAGAAAATAAGCGTTATAAAAAATAAACAATACAACTTAGCCTAGACAAACTGTTTTTATTAAAAAACAACTACAACTACAAAAGCACATAACATACATTAGACAAAAATCACCAAAAAGTTACCCTACTTACATACAATTTTCAAACTGAGCTGAATAAAGCAAGGCTTTCAAGTCAAATATATTGAGGTGGTTGTTTCAATTAAATACAGCAGTCCCCATTCAGCAAAATGCTTAGGGATTTTTTTTGTTTGGTCATACCTAGAACTCTTAACATAGCACTTGGAAAGGTGAGAAGGAACAAACAAGCAAATTAGCAGAAATAAAACTCAGTAGATATTTGCATGAATCTCTATCTTCTAAGGAGACAAGTGGACAAGTGTCTGAAATAGTTACATTAATGGAACTTCAATTAGAGCACTGTGAAAATTCGCACTCACTCATCAATTCAGATTGAATGTTGGTATTTTAATCACTAGATGTTCAAGACAGGAAGAGGCAGGCCTTGCCCAACTTCCACTTTTTAGTTACAATCTTGAAACTAACGCTATAAGTGCTTGAGAACATTTTGTCAGAATCACATGCCATTCAAGTTCAATTACAGTTATAATAGTTCAACCAAAGCTCTAAATAGTTGTTTCTTGCTTTTTTTCTTTTTTTTTTTTTCTTTTTTTTTTTTTTATCTCCAGTAACTCTTTTTTTTTTTTTTTTTTTAATAGTAGTTCTTTGTGCATATTTTCTTGCCCCCTAACACAGCCAGTTTTAAATCAACAGAAATTCCTTAGAATTCTACTACTGTCATTATTGCTACAAAGTGAATTGCAGTGTGACTAGCTCTTTGCTGGTAAAGAGCATGACACATAGAATTCAGAGCTAGCCCTCCTGCTAGAAGTAATCAGAGTCACTGAACCATAGAATGGCTTAGGTTGAAAGAGACCTTAAAGACCATTCAGTTCCACCACCTTGCCACGGGTAGGGCTTCCACACAGTGGATCAGGTTGCCCAAGGCCACATCCAACCTGACCTTGAATGCCCCCAGGTATGGGGAAACCACAGCTTCCCTGCGCAGTCTCTGCCTCACTGCCCACTGTATGAAAATTTTCCACTTAACATTTAAACTAAGTCTCCCATTTTTAGTTTAAAAATATTCTTCCTTTTGTCCTACCATTATCTTCACATGTAAACAGTTGATATCCCTCCAAAACTCCCTTCAAGCTCTGGAAGGCCCCAGAGATGTTTCCCCAGACCTTCTCTTCTCCAGACTGAACAATCCCAGCTACTTGAACATTTTCTTCATAGGAGAGATTCTCTTGCTCTCTGACCATCTTTCTGGCCTCCTCTGGACCTGCTCCAACTGCTCTATGTCTTTCTTGTGCTGAGAGTCCCAGACTTGGCTGCAGCATTGCAGCTAGGGCCTCACAAGCATAGGTAGAGGGGAAAAATCACCTCCCTCTCCCTGCTGGCCACCCCTATTTTTATGCAGCCCAGGATACAGATGGCCTTTCAGGCTGCAGGTACATGCTGTTGGCTTGCCTCAAGCTTCTCATCCACCAGGACCCCCAAGTCCTTCTCCACAGGGCTGCTCTCAGCTAGTTCTTCTCTCAGACTGTACACACACTTGCTATTGCCTTGGCCAAAGTGCAACACTTTGCACTTGGCCTTGTTGAACCCTGGTAGGTTCATGTAGGTCCATTTCTCAAGCTTTTCAAGGTCACTCTGGATGGCATCCCTTCCTTCCGTTTTATCAACGGCACTACTGAGCCTGATGTCATCAAACTTGCTGAGGATGTACTTAATCCCACTTCCATCTTTTCACCATATTCTACAGACCTAAGCAGACATAATCAAGGAAACCCAGCAAATGAAACTGCATCAATACACGATTTTCTGAACCATCATAGCAATTCATATTGTTGCTCTCCTGCAACTTCACTGATATGAGCACTACTCATAGAAAACAGTTGTCAGCTGTGACAGACAGAACTGTTAGTCTTTGAAAGACATTTAGAACATGGCAGGCCATCCTTACTCCTTTATGTGAAAGACAATAGGTTAAATCCTAATAAATAAATGAAATTTTAAAAAACTATTCCTCTGTCCTGGAACACTGAACTGGAAAATGAAATTGCTATGCAAGCAAGCAACAATATATTTCTGTTATGTAATTAAAATGTCCATAAAGAGATGTGCAAAAGAAATATTACAATAAATTGTGAACTTCGGAATTTGAATTACTAAAAAAGGATTTAAGTTTGTCATAGCTAGTTCCAGGATTGACTGTAGTGCACTAATATGACTTGACTGTGAAGGGCAAAACAGAAACCAAAAGATCATCAGATGCTACATTTCTCATAGCAGGAAATCTACTACCAGATTTTTTGGGGGGATAACTGGAAAGATTAACGTCATCAGACAAGGTGTAATGAAACTATCTTAAACAAATGTAAACTCCCAACTATTTGTGTTCAAGAAAGCATCTGGAAATATTAAAGAGAAAGGATACTAAGAAAAATTAGTCTGTGGGATTGTGGTGTTTTAGAAGGCAACAATACAATTTAAGCAGGTTGCTCTGAAAGTAACATTTCCTATTTATTACCCTGGAAACTACAACAGATACAAAGAGAGCAATGACACTATTTGATACAGTAAATTCTCAGCTACAAAATGCTGTTTTTCCAGAGTCACTACCGTTAGCTATGCATTTTTACCAACGATGAACAAGAACTTGCATGCTACGCTTGTACAAATCTGCATCTGTACAGGTGACCCAGTGTCACCATATGTATCACCTACTGCCTCACTGTGCTCACATCTACTGTTTGGTCTCCATAAACATTCAGTTAACATTAATGAATGCCAGTGGATGCCACTTTTTTCAGATGGAGGAATTCAATGACATACCTTAGTTTCACACTCACTTCCTGGTCTAGTATTATATATGAAGGCTGGTGATCCTGCTTGCAACGGGGAGGTTGGAGCTTGATGATCCTTGAGGTCCCTTCCAACCCAAGTCATTCTATTCTATGGTTCACTGCCAGATCCCATTTTGTCAGACTGCCCCTCTACTGCCATCTCTCACATGGCAGAATGTAAGAGAATACTGACAAGAAGGTTCAGCATCTACTGTCATGCCACCAACATCTGCTTCCGAGTTCGTGGGCCAGTATAATAAAATAGGAAGCATTACTTTCAGAGAAGCCGTTATACAAGTTAATATCTCAAAAATCATAGATATGGAGGGGAATAAAGACCTTAAAAATCAAGAGTGTGATTTGACAACAAGAATAAGCCTGTGTCAAGAGCAAGAGATACCAGCAAGCCCCTGTCTGATTGACAGCTGCTAAATCAAAGACTTAACAGGTAGCTCAAAGCTGGTTAGTATATTAATGCTTAGCCCAGCAGTGGTTTTTTTTAAGTATCTACTGCACGTGCTAACGAACAGAGCTGCGACTTACTTTTGAACTCTTCTTGTCTACTTGTAAAGTCTCTGCATACCAGCAAAGAATCTCACAGGGAGGTTTAAAACAATAAATCAGACAGGAATATATGCAGTGTCTCCCACTACCCTGGCTAAATTGAACTGTTTGGACTAACTTCTGCTGGGGAACTCATTTAAAAGAAAAATGCATCATTAACCTTGGAGAAAAGGGAGTAAGCAGCATAAAGGATAGACAAAAGCTTTGTTTTTGTTCAGGGTAAAAGCTAATACACAGATTTAAATTCAGTACTGCCCAGATTAGAACAGGATTATATTTTTTTTTTTCAGCACAAAGTAATTAGCAAACAATTGCTAAGTTTATTCTCCACAATGCCACTGATACAGTCAAAATGAAGGCAGATAGTTTCTGTATTTGTCACATGCGAAACTCTTGGTCACTCTAATAGCAAGTAAGCAAGAAATGCCAGGGCTGAATTTAACCCTTTTAAAGTTTAAATTAATACTGAGAAGTACCTTTGAGTCTTAAGACATGAATTAGAACTCATTCTCTACCTCTGCCAGGAAGCTGCCAAAATGGTGAATTACCTGTTCCTGTTGTTGACCAGTAATCTGACCGAAGACCTGCTGCACAGAAGAAAGGTCAGTTGGGGAGGTTTATTCACATAAAGCTTGATCTGTCCTTTGTTCACAGAGCTAAAAATCTTAACCTACATTGGAACTAATTACATTAAACAGGGTCTTGAATCCTTCCCTGCTAATTTCTTCCCTAAACAGGAATGGCATAGCGTATACAAGTTGCTTAATGAATAGGCAGCTTTATAATATATATGTATACTGTTTATTTAACTCTAATACAGCTGTGAAAAAAAAGTCTCCTTTTCAGTGGAGTGGGTTGAAGTTTGATCCTTGCATAAAAAGAGACCCATCACCTTTTGACACCTTCCAAGTCATAGCCTAAGCCAAACCTAAGTTGGCTGCAAGGTGTCAGGCTTAGCTCCAGAATTAGAAGATAAACACTCCAAGTACAGAAAGGAGTGCTTTTGTACCTTAATTTGACTTCCAATCTTTTCTTTTCTACACCACCAGCCTCTCTCCCCCCATGAGAAGCACAGGATAGAAATGTTGGTATATTTATAGAACCTGTAACTCCAAGGATTAAAAAAAAAAAAAGTGCCCCTTCAAGGACAGGGACATGTACCAATACTAACCACTTAGTACAATGGAGTCCATGTCAACTGCAAGGTCCTGAAGAGTTCCCACTGAGGTCCGGTTAACGATGCTGGTCTGAATAGAATCCTTTAAAATGGCAGCCACACAGTCCTCACACAGTGCTTGGCCTTTCGCCTGCGGTACCACAAATACGATCCAGAAGTGAATAAGAAGGCCTCCATTATTGTTGTTACTGAAATAAGAAGGTCCTACAGATTATTACCACATTAAAAGTTTCCTGAAGGCTAGACTCTTAACACAAGCTTCTTTTGAACGACATGGCTTATTTACAAATTGTCTTGTTGGTTTGATACAATGAATGTTTTCTTTTCTGAAGAAAGGAGCCCCAAAATTCACATCTTATGCCCAGTTGAGGATCTTCACTAGGATGATTTTCTGGCTTTCGTGGTTTGCCAAAAACGTCATAACTACTGGAGTAAGAGCTGGATTACCTCCTAAAAATTGTTACAGAAATGGTACAGTTGCCATCTCCAGAAATGCAGAACTCTGCATCTCACTGCATCTCGTGTACCGAGTACTGTAGTGAGCGAGAACCAATTTCTACACTACTTAGGTAATACTTTAGATTCTAAATACGGCCACATCAATCTTTGCCTATTAGACGAGAAGAAAATTCCTTAAATCAAACCATACGCCAGAAACTCCTGTTCCAAAACTGTTCTTAGTTCAAGAGGATTGAGATACTTAATCCATTCACATCAACTGCACTTTTAGTACTAAAGTAAACATACTTTATCACAGCAAAGAGGTTTTCCTTTCTCCCATGCAAAGGCATCGGTCAGTACAAAATAATTTAATATCAATAGCACCTATAAAATACATCAAACTCTGCAATGTAAATAATATTGAGTTTCCTTGTAGCAGCACGTTAGAGTGGCTAAACATGAGGGCACTGATGACTTATCAGCCAAAGCATCACCATACTTCTTCAGGGACATTATTTCTGTGTAACTTAATTAACCTTAAGTTTCCATTTACCCTGCAGAAAACAAACTGTTGAAGTGACTTTAGTTTGCCCTCACTTGCATGAAAGCAACTGGGCAGGTTATACTTATATTTTGCTAGCACTACAAGTGATTACCAGAATGATTAAATTATAGCAACCAAAAACAGGCTTCTCTTCTAGGCTCATTGTATCATGTATTATTCAGCAAAAATACGAATGCATTAACCACAGTTTTACCTGACTTCTGTAACAGTGGACTGCTTATAAAATTTGGAGAAAGAGGAGGTCGTGTAAACCAAGTTCATCTGAAAGAGAAAGTATTAAGCTGATAAAGACATAGCATTTCAAAAAAAATCAGACATATCTAGAGATATTCTAGGTCTAGATTTTCCCAGGAATATCCTCTTTTTCACCAAGAATAAAAAAATCAGCACACATATCCAGACATACAGCAATAGACATTGACAGATTGGCTCTGCAATGCACCAATACTAAGTCCAGTATTAACAGGAACATCATATCTTCTGTACAAGGCCAGCTGATGTGTACAGCAAACACTTTTCCCAAACAAAAAGAGTTTTGAAAAGGGTGCACATTCTTTGCTCCAAAAGTTCCAAACACAAAGTCCTTATCTCTCCAAAATGCAAAACCTTTACTGCCAATCTTCAGGAAAACAATAAGGAAAAAAAAACTTAAAAAACTTTCAGGAAAACACTCATAACATGCATGTTACCACTAAGATGCAGTGAACAGTATACAATATATATATTTATTTTTACAGAATTACGAAAAGATTGAGGTTTGAAGCCTCTGAAAATCATCTAGTCCAACCTCCTTAAAGCAGCATCAACAACTGCTCAGGGCCACAACCAGTTGTTTTTATATCTCCAAGAATAGAGACTCCACAATCTCTCTGGACCACCTGAACACCTTCACCAGAAAACAGTGTTTTTTGTTTGGTTGTTCTGTTCCTTATCCCAATATTAATGGGGAATTTTCTCTATTAGCAGCTTAGCATTAACGTATTTCTTTCCAATATACAGTACAATATACATGGAGAAGGAAGAACTGCCATTTCATGCTGTGGGACTGCTTTTGGGGAAAGTATGCTCCCAGTTCTACCCAGTTCTTCTTCAGCTAAGAGTGTGATGATACCACGTTACTTCATTCCTCTTGTTGAAGGAGGCACACTGCTAATACCACCAGGTGGCACATACCTCAAGCTATTCAGACCCTATGCTGCAGCTTAATCGTTAACATTAATATCCAAGGGACTAATATGGTGGTTTGTTTGTTTTTGTTTTTTTTTTTTTTTTGAGGCAAAGCCTGTGAAAGTCATATTACTGTTATCTCCTAACTTTTGGTGTTTGACACAAGATGACTGAACAATTCTTTTAAGGGCCTAATTAAAATAGGGGGAGCTCAATCTTTCTCCAGATTAGGTTGCAAGGGATTTTGTTCACTGCTGTGACTATCAAAGGGGAAACGATCCTATCTTGAGAGGTTCTTTAGCTGCTGTTCTGGGGATCTCAGACCCATGAATCATAAACAAAGTGACAAATAGCAAACACAAAGCTCACAAACTCAAATCCCCTGCATCCCTACCGGCCTTTTTAGCCACTAGTCAGGTAACAAGATGCACTGTATCAGTAGTGCAAAATTCTATCAGTGAGTTCAAGCAAAGTTTAGAGACAAGAAATAATTTCCAAGTTATGTTCAAGTACAAGGTGGTGACACTGCCAGTTCACCCACTTATCTGTCACCTCCCCCTGCTGAAATAGCAGCAAGATAAGCCAGGACAAGAGCAAGACGTAGGGCCCAAAGAAGGTTGGAGCTGCTCCCTTGTGGGTGGGAAAAGGCAATACCTGCACAGCTCCATCTCTGCCCTGAAAGCACTTCAACAGACATCGACATGCACGATAAGAAAACTAACTTCCTTTCAAGCCTTTCATGACAGCTTCTAGGGGGAAAAACGTCATCCCTCTTATCAAAGATAGAACAGGAAAACATGACCATGAGTTCATATTATAAGACAGCAAAAACTTAGCAATTACTCAGAAATCTCATTTGCATTGACTTTTTTGTTTACTTGTTTTAGGTTTTTTTTTTTTTTTTTTTTTTTTTTTTTAAATAAGTGCTTTAATGCTTTTGTGGACAGTGCTGCATTACTAGACTGTAATATTTTTTTCCTGTCCACACTACATGTCTTTAAAGGTAAATTTGCTTGTAATTAAGATGCACACCTCCCCTTTCCAGCTGTAAAGCAGTTCTAACTGTATACCTACAACACTGAGCACTCCTGCTGTGACTGATCGAGGCATTTGGGAAGAATAATGCTCTTTAAATATCTGTTATCAGAAAGAAATTTAAATGTAAACGTGTATGAAAGTTCTAGTATAATTGTAGATGCTCTAAGGCAGAAGACTGGCAGCAGATTCCAATTTGAATGCAAAAGACCTCATCAATGTCTTGAAAGTGGCAATTAAGTTTTGAAGGGTTTATGCAGAGTTCTGTTCACAGACTCAGATTTGTGGGGGACAATATGCAAAATTTTTAGTAAATGTAAATGTCAAACAGACCTCTCCGAAGTTTGACAATAACAAGCTATAAGCAGCTAGTTCCTTTCTGCCTCCAGACAGCCACCTTTGCAGTCTTCTGAGGGAGGAAAAAAAACCCAAAGAAGCAGAATACCACACCAGACTGAATGGCACCTGAAATTTCCATCTCCTGTTTACAGCTCTAGTTCCTGCTACTTGTTGCTAGCCAAACAGCCCACTCATCTTACCACACGCTGGACGTTCTGTGCCACAGAGAGAAATTCTTTTGACTCCTTCTGCCTATATTCAGGGAGAAACTCTATGTTGGCAACACGGAACAACCCAACAAAGTACAACGCATCTTTGTTTTCTGCCTGAACTGCAAGAAAGAAAGAAAACAAACTAGTTATTCTTTAAATAACGCATAAATGCTAAACTAAGTCCACCCATTCAGGCCTAAGGTAGAGAGATCTACCAAATCAACACTACATTTTCATAGCCAGTTGATTTAGATGACTGCTATGATATGAAGGTTAATTAAGAACCTGCTTTGTGCACACAATATGAGATATAGTGGTATGAATGAACAAGCATAGTAAAGGCAATGTCAACATCCATATCCTGGAGTGCCCCTAAGGAACCTTAGGCAGTACTAGTGCCAAGGCTTTCAATGTCCACATCAAGCACAAAGGCAGCACTCCACAGGAACTATCATTTCTTTTCTTGTCCTGTCCAGTGTTTTTACAGATCATGAAAAAAGTATTTCCTTTGTATATTTTCCTCCTTCTTTAAACCTATTCCGCATAAGGAACAAAAAATTTACCTGGCCTCCAGCAGGCCTAGAAACACAGTGGAAGTCACAATTCATGAGGAATCAAATTATCATAACTATATGCACAATTAGCTAGCACACAAGAAATGCTTTATATAGCCCTTGATAAAAGACAAAGCACAATACCTAAACCAATAGCTGTGAATTTACAAACATAACAGCAGGCAATCATATGAAGTTCTAACAAAGGTATTCAAAATTCTTCCATATCCCATTTAAATAAGATTCATGAGGGTTGATTTGTTTGTTCTGTTCTTTAAGAAAGAGCCTTCAAGACAAGGGAGATCCTACAAACACTGAAAGTGTTATTAGTGACTTTTGAAAGAAGACTGAGCTTTCTGCAACTCACCAATGAACAACCACAGTAAAGTCCAGGTTACAACTCCTAAAACAAATAGTATGAGGGTAAAAAGAATTATTTGGTTTTGAAAATTCCACAGCATCTTTTCTTTTTTCTTCAGCTTGCCATGTTTTTTCCTCGCCAGAATCCTCTTTACCAACTTGTCTTCCACAGATACCATTTGGACTGAGATGTTGGCTACCTAAAATAAGGTGAGAGACAACAAGCAAATGTAAAAGCATTTGATTGATAAAAACCTAGAACAGAAGCTCACATACAGTCATCTGTGTATAATCAATGAATATTAAGATGTCATAATTACAAAACAAACAAGAGAGTTTGGCAAAGCAGATTACGATAACAAAAAGAGAATAGATAGAAAGCTTACCCCTATCCTAGCCTCACTTACAAAACTCCAGCAGATTGGATCTCCAGAAGAGATCCTTCCCCACTGGTAGCCAGCTCTTAAATAGGTCCAGGAGGGGTGCAGCCAGCCTCCACCCCTTCCGGCAGCACAGGAGAATTGCCTTCACCTGTGCTCCTCTGGCTGACTCATGGCTCAGCTCAGGTGATCAATCAGAGGCTCAGGCCGTGATTCAGCAGTTCCCATACAATCTGTTACTGCACATACAAAACCATTATTAATGCAGCAGCAGTTTAAATTGCAGTCAGGAAGCAAGGTATTTTTTTTTCTAGACAATTGCAGAGGGAATGTAAAAACACAATGGTCCCTAGGATAACAGCTTACTATGCAATAGGAATCCAGAATTAACCATCTGAACAAACGTTTATACCTTGTGCATCTCCTGTTAGTGTAAATTAGCCCTCTTTTTTTCTAAAAAGCTGGCAAACGAATTACCTTTTACTGGTTTAAACTGCAGTGTATACACAGACAAGTACTGCAGAACAGCAGCTTTCCACTGGCAACTTGCTGACATAACTTAGCAAGTGGTCTTACTGCCCAAACATTCACTAGGGTGACGCAAATTTGGTGCAAAATCAGGCACACATTTAGTCATTCATTCCTCCCTTTGCATGAAATAGAAGGGAATAGTTACTAAGGTGTTCATATAGTCTGTCCTTTTCCCAGTACTATCTTGTCATTTCCCTGCTAAGGAACCAGGAGACAGATGCATGCACACTTATCCTTGCTTCCTCCCAAGCCTATGGTCAAAGCATTACTGCTCTTCCAAAAATAAAGCACACTTTCTTCTCAGACCACAGCTATTCCTATAGTAGCTTCCTTTCAGGATGCAAAATCATGGGTTTGGGCAGCTTCTTCCTGCATATCCAGCTTCCTTTAAGAAATTCTCCCCAGTGAACAGGAGGAAACAACAGAATTCTTGTTGGGATAGAACCTAAACAAGGTTATTATCTGGATCTGCAGCCCCGTAAAAGATTTTTTTTTTAACTACAGTTCCAGTTGTCCCAAACTATTCAGAATATCTCTTGACTGTCTTAACTCAGTTTGAAAGACTAGTATGTGACCATACCTGCATTTACTGGAGCAGTTTGTATTCCCTACATTATTCATCGTTTTGTCTGTTCTTCAGATGAAAATGCCTGAGGGAGTGCTTGGTACAAATGGATTCTCCATGCAAAAAAATCAATGCATGTAAGCCTACAAATACTGTCTATCAATAGGTACATGCACAGCAAGAGCTGTCAGGGAAAATCTGTGGGATTTCATAAAATTCCTGCCAGGAGAGCTCTTGCGAATATTTCCTAACAACATCAGGTGAAGGTTCAACTATCTTTCCATGTTGACTCATTGTCTTACCCACACAGAGATTAGCTGGCAAGTTCCTGGGCCATTTGAGACCTTAAAAACTGAGTGCGTTGGGTATGAATATAAATAGGGCCACAATACCTAGCTAAATCTAGAATTTTAACTACAGAAAAACTTACGTTTGCTTTTTAAATCACAACTATAAGTTACATAATATTGCCACATAATAGAGAAGATTCAAGAAACATCTCAAGAATATGTTGTGCTTGTGAGAGGGAGGCACTCACAAGGATGCCTTGGAAAGCTGTGGGATCTCCTTGAGAGAGGCGTTAACAAACTCCTGTCAAAAGTTAGCAGCAAGAGCTTTTTGTGGGAAGACTTGTATGAAGTGCACCACAGATTGTGGATCAAAAGACCTGGTTCAAGATTTCATGTGTACAGAGATGAACTTCAGCACTGCAAATATAAGGAAAAAGCTCATTTTTGGATGTGGTCTTTCAGAACAGCTGAATTTTCATGACCATTTTCAAAGTGCATTTCCCTCACTCTTCAGCCAATTTTATGCTATGCGTAGGCTGGAATGCACTCAGAGTTGCACCATCTCCCAGCTATTCAAATCAGGAATGTGTCTTGACGTGACCCAGTGACAACCATCGCATTGTTTGCTCAGGTGCAGATAGACTACCTCTGCTGAGGTACAGACTACTCTAGTACAATAGGAGAGCTCACAGCAGAACAGATACATATATATCAGCACAGGCTGATAAATCTTGTGCAAATTGAGCTGTTCCCAGTGCTGAATAGGCCTCCATAGCCTCTGCAGGGTTATAAGGAGTAGGCAGTGAGGAGACAGACTGCAACAAGCTTCTAGGCTACTTGCCATCATTTAATTCTTCAGAGGCCTCTCAAAAGGTGCAGTACAAGAATATGTGGACTATCGTAGAATAAAAGATGTAGGCACGAGGCTCATTCTTCAACACTACCAATTGTATTTCACTGGAGAAGGCATCTATCCAACAACTGCACTCCAAATTATCAACATGGGTTGCTACATTAATTCAGTGACTACAAAAACTGTATGTCTTTGGAGCCTGACATCCAGGAAGTGCTAGGCATAAATACTAGCCATTTGCAAAAGCCATTTGTGATATAATCTGAAATAAGTTTTTGTTTCCTTCTGCCTAATGCTATCAGAGCCACATCTGAAGTACTGCTCCCATCAGTACAAAAGAGATGTTAATAAACTAGAAGGGTCTTTAGCTTGTACCATGAAAATCTGAGAGCTGTAAGTAAAATCAGTGTAAGTAATGCTAGTCATATATTTCCCTGTCTTAAGTGTCTTACAGAGAACACACAGCCACACTTCTTTCTGTGATGCACAATGAAGAGACAGCTGCAGCAGTCACCTATGGAAGCAGGGGAAATTCCATCTGGATACACCAAAAATAAAGCATTTCTCCTTAAAGGCTGCACATCCCTAGAGTTCATAGAATCATAGAATCATAGAATCACCAAGGTTGGAAAAGACCTAAAAGATCACCCAGTCCAACCGTTCACCTATTCCCAACAGCTCCTACTAAACCATGTCCCTCAACACAACATCCAGTCTTTCCTTGAACACCCCCAGGCTCGGTGACTCCACCACCTCCCTGGGCAGTCCATTCCAGTGCCTGACCACCCTTTCTGAAAAGTAATACTTCCTCATGTCCAGCCTGAATCTCCCCTGCCGTAGCTTGAAGCCATTCCCCCTGGTCCTATCACTAATGACACGAGAGAAGAGGCCGACCTCCAGCTCTCTACAACCTCCCTTCAGGAAGTTATAGAGAGCAATGAGGTCTCCCCTGAGCCTCCTCTTCTCCAGGCTGAACATTCCCAGCTCCTTCAGCCTCTCCTCATATGGCCTGTGTTCCAGACCCCTCACCAGCTTTGTTGCCCTCCTTTGAACACGTTCCAGGGCCTCAATATCTTTCTTGCAGTGAGGGGCCCAAAACTGGACACAGTACTCGAGGTGCGGCCTCACCAGTGCTGAATACAGGGGAACAATCACCTCTCTGCTCCTGCTTGCAACACAGTTTCTGATGCAAGCCAGGATGCCATTGGCCTTCTTGGCCACCTGGGCACACTGTCGGCTCATGTTCAGCCGAGCATCAATCAATACCCCCAGGTCCATTTCCTCTACGCAGTCCTCCAGCCACACCGCCCCAAGCCTGTAGCGTCGCCTGGGGTTGTTGTGGCCGAAGTGCAGGACCCGGCATTTGGCCTTGTTGAAACTCATCCCATTGGCTTCAGCCCAGCTCTCCAGCCTGTCCAGATCCCTCTGTAGGGCCTCGCTACCCCCAGGCAGATCCACACTTCCAGCCAATTTGGTGTCATCTGCGAATTTACTGAGGGTGCACTCGATGCCCTCATCGAGGTCATCAATAAAGATATTGAAGAGGACAGGCCCCAGCACCGACCCCTGGGGAACACCACTCACAACCGGTCGCCAGCTGGATTTGACTCCATTTACCACCACTCTCTGTGCCCGGCCCTCCAGCCAGCTCCTTACCCAGCCAAGAGTGTACCCATCCAAGCCTCTGGCTGCCAGCTTCTGCAGGAGAATGCTGTGGGAGACAGTGTCAAAGGCTTTGCTGAAGTCTAGGTAGACCACATCAACAGCCTTTCCCTCATCCACCAGATGGGTCACTAGATCATAGAAGGAGATCTCAGGTTGGTCAAACAGGACCTGCCCTTCATGAACCCATGCTGGCTAGGCCTGATCCCCCGGTCACCCTGCACATGCCGCATGATCTCCCTCAAGACAATCTGCTCCATAACCTTCCCTGGCACCGAGGTCAGGCTAACAGGCCTGTAGTTCCCCGGATCCTCCTTACGACCTTTCTTGTAAATGGGAGTCACATTGGCAAGCCTCCAGTCATCTGGGACCTCACCAGTCAACAAGGAGCATTGACAGATGATGGAAAGCGGCTCGGCTATCACCTCCGCCAGTTCCCTCAGCACTCTCGGGTGGATCTCATCTGGCCCCATCGACTTGTGGCAGTCCAGTTGGAGCAGTAGGTCTCTGACTGTTTCCTCCAGAATCACAGGGGGGGGAGTTATTCCAAACTCAGTGGGACTGGGCCCCAGGAAATCTGTTCTGCTTTGCTCTGTTTGAAAATAGCATTTGGTAGGTCACCTTCAGAAATTCTCACCATCCTACACTTGTCTGATTCTCTGATATTATGTCCTAGCAATGCTTTAGATGAGAGAACTCTGTATACCCAAACAGACAGAAGCAAAGACTCATCATGACAAAAGTCCTGCCAGGCCCACAGTCAAACACAACAGCTAGCCACCTTTGATTGCAGAGCTGAGAATGTACACAAGGGAGTTAAAGAAATGACTAAGTTTAATATTGGAATAATTAGACCCAGTAGTATACTTTACAGTTTCCTCAAACAAAATGTGAAAAAACTTAACTGAACGAGTCCTGGCCTATATCTTCTGTTTAGTATAATACCAGTACTTATTTTCCATCTTCTCAAAAAGGACAAATTTGCCTGTTGTATTTGTAAGGCCTTATTGAGCACAATTTAATGTAAGATAAACACAATTTGCCTGGTTTTTTTTGTTTTAAGCTTTGTTCTGTCCTGTAAAGTTCAGTTACACTCTCAGATGTTCACTAGGACAACTTAACACAGGTCAACAATGTTTAAGATCTGAAATTTGAGTCATTTTATAGATCAGTGAGTACACTTGCTGCTTTTATCATGTTTCCCCCCAAGAAAAAATTATACTAAAATCTTGACATTTCATTCTTGTTCATATCTGTCGATCTAACCAGGCAGATTTATTCTTAAAAAACAGAAACAGAAATCCCTGTCAAGGATCAACAGAAATTACATGGTGTTGATGTCACTGGAATATGAGTATACACTGGGAACAGTTTGTATCTTCATCTACTGTAATAGTAACCTTATTTTTTAAAAGATGCACTTCATGTATCAAGGCTTTTACAGCAGAGTTTACTGTTTCAGAATTCAGAGCAGTATTGAACACTGTGCTCTACATTTTAAATATTTCCCTAGGTTAAATTAGTTTATCATAAACAGTTTGTAAGAAGGAAGATAGTAGCAAAGTTAAGCTGTTACCTTCCCTGAACAGGGATCACAATTATTAATTCATCTCTCTGCTGCTGCAGCTTACTTTCCGAATTCTGGAAGTGTTTTCCAGCTAAAATTGCAATTTGACTATCACTGAATTATTTATTAACTTCTTTGTCATGAGTAATCCTCTTCTGTGTCACCTCAGGGGACAAAACACAAAACAAAACAAAACACAAACACTTCACTTAATCTAATGCTTATTTTCTTGTCTAGAAATAGATTCATTTTTGGAAAAACATGCTGCCATGTTACTATTATAAGCTATTCACGTTGTTACTTTAACAATCCCATTATTTCAGCTGCCTGAAAGTATATGTTATTAACAATTGGAAGATAATACAAACATACATGGACTTTTAGAGATTAAGCTATAAAATGTAAAGGTGGAGGAAATCTTGGAATGTCAAGGTTAGTACTTGAGAATTAGATCATAACAGATCTAATAGATGCCAAGAAGTATATGAAATAAAGAATGCTTAAGACAACCTACTTACACTTAGGTCATCTTCAGGCTTAGCTGCTGGGTGATCAATTCTTTCATCCATTCCAACAAAATTAGTTTTATTGCTTGTCTCAGCTCAGAAAGCCTTGCACTTTTTCCCCAGGCTCTGCTTCTCCTTCTGAAGCTGAGGACAGCTGACAGCAACGACCAGGACCAAAAGAGGCATCGATTTACTTTGATGAGTTTCCAGTTGTAATCTCATCTGCCCTGTTGCTCATTTGTGAATATTAGAAGGATGCTATCAAGTAACTTTAGACATCAGTCTGAATATAACAGGCTTTTCATAGTCTTTTTTTTTTTTTTTTTAAGCTGAAATAGACTTCAGCTTGTTAACACATCAAATCAGAGTGCTGAAATCTACACATCATTAGAATCTAACAAAATCAGTTGCCATGAACAATAAAAACCATACCAAATAAAATGCAAGTGAAAGAAAAATTACACAAGTACAAAGAAGGGGGAAAGAAAAGTAAGCACCTTGAGTAAATAGGGCTTCAAGTAGCAAATGACCATTACAAACAAAAATAACATTCTGACTCAGAATTTCATAAGGTACCTTTTGAAGACTCAAAATTAGTTACTTTATTGTAATCTAGAAATAAGCATATTTTATATTGTTAAAATAGATAGTTTCAAACTGAGACTCCTTTTTTGTAATGAGAGGCATGAAGTCACTTGTACCATAATAGTAGCATCCTATTTTCTTCAGTAATTAAATATTTATAGAGGATGTAAAACAGTACTTTCTTCAATGAATACTAACTATAGAGCTGTCTGTGCTTTTAAGTGATTAACAGTTTTAATGCCTTCCTTGGGTCAAGTTCAGAAATGGCATTGGAGAAAGGGCAACTTTATTTTATTTTTTAAGAAGTACACATTCTCTGAATTTATCACTGAATATATCAAGCCTACACTAAAAATCATGAAAACATTAGCAACATAATAATGGAGAGATATAGGATAGATGGAAAAGATGCAGCCAGACCTCATAACAATCTCCAAGGAAAATCTATGCTCCATCGCTGTAACTAGCAATAGAATTCTTCAAATATGGGTCTATGGGTCAAGAAATCCTACAATTACATGAAGTGTTTGTAAATTAAGATATTTTGTCTATAGGTTAGTCCTGGCTTATGCCATGAAGCACAGTGTCAGTGTCTTCAATATCTATTTTTTGTTATTTCTGCCAGAACTGCAGTGTATTTTATCCACATAATGTCACACCACAAGCTCCGGGCCTCATTAACACTTCAGTAACATAGACAAATATATATATATATGTGCACATACATGTACATATATACACATTACTATATATAATTGTTTGCTCCCATCTCCCATTTATTTTTTAATTACTTAAATTATACTTAATTTTGCCAGAACTAGAGTAGGATATGTAGATACTTCATATTGAAAGGACGTTCAGAGATCATTGAGTCCAACTTCCTGACCACATCAAAGTTAGCCAAAACTTAAAGCACCTTAAACAAGTGCGTCGTCCAAACATCTCCTGAGCACTGACAGGCATGAGACACCAGGCATTTTAGGAAACCTGTTCCAGTGTTTGGCAACCTTCACGGTAAAGAGACATTTCCCAACTGACCCTCCCCTGGCTCAGCTCTGTGCCATTTCCACCCTGCCATCAGTCATCAGTTCCCAGGAGCAGAGCTTGGCACCTACTTCTGTGTCCCTCCTCAGGGCATTACAGAGAGCAGTGAGGTTGCTTCTCGGCCTCTTCTCCAGATGGAGCAGCCTGAGTGTCCTCAGCACATTCTCACAGGACATACCTTCCAGTCAGTCCTGTTACCAGCTTGGTTGCCCTTTTCTGGATTTTTTCAAAGACCTTAGCATCCTTTTTAAATTATGGAAACCAGAAAAGCATACAATATTCAAGGTGAGGCTGCACCAACACTAAATATAATGGGAGGATCACCTCTTTCATCTGCAGGCTATGCTGTGTTTAATGCATACTAAAATGCTGTTTGCCCTTTTGGCTACCAGGGCACACTGCTGGCTCCTGTTGAGTCTGCTGTCCCAGACTCCTTTCTGTTGAGCTTCTCTCCCACCACTCATCTCCCAGTCTGTGCCTGCATCCAGGATTGCTCTGTTCCAGGTGCAGCACCTGGCATTTACCCTTGATGAACTTCATGCTGTTGCTAACTGCCCAGTGCTCCAATTTATCAGGACCCCTTGGCAAAGCCTCTTGTCCTTCCAAGGAGTTAACAGCACCTCTTAGTTTAGTATCATCAGCCAGCATCCTGAGGATGCACTCCAATCCTGCACTCGGATCACTGCTGAAGACACTGAACAGAACAGGCCTTAGAATTAAAGTCTAGTGAACACTGCTAGTGAGTGACCACCAGCCAGAGGTAACCCTGTTTACTACAACGCTACAACCATCCAGCCAGTTCATCACACTGCCTAAAGTGAACCTTTTGATCTCACAGTTGGACAGTTTGTCCATGAAAGATGTCACAAAGGGCTGTAACAAAGATCTTGGTGATATCCAGCAAGATTTCATCAGCTGCCTTCTCTTCTTTCATCACAAGGTCACTTGCTTCTCGGTTGGAGGTCAAATCACTAAAGCAAGACTCTCCGTTCATGAACTCATGTCAACTATGCCTGATAACAGCTTTGTTCTTTAAATATCCTTTCTGCATCCCCCAGGACAGTCTTTTCCATAACTTTTCCAGGGACTGATATTAAACTAGTAATTCTGTAGTTCCCTAGGTCTTCTCTCATGCTCTTTTTTGTAGATTGATATAACACTGGTTAGATTCCAGTTAGCAGGAACCTCCTAAGATTCCTATGAACTTACTTAAATCATTAACAGGAGTCCAGCTGTAACATCTGCTAACTCTTTCAGTTCCCTAGGATTAATCACGTCTGGCCCTGTGGACTTAAAAATGTTGAGCTGATGTAACTGGTCCCTCACAATTTCAGTGATCATAGATGGGAAGTCCGTGTTCCCTCAGTTGCAGTTCTCCAACTCTGTGATCAGGGTAGCCCAATATCTGTCACCATTGTTAAATACTGAGGCAAAAAGGCATGAAGTGCCTATGCCTTTTCCTTCTCCTTATTTATTAAGTGACCATCTACTCTCGATATCAGATTAATGTTTTTCTTTGATCTTTTCTTGCTGTAGATACTACTTGAAAAAGCCATTTTTTTTGTCTGACACCACAGGGGTCTTTGTCAACTCAAGTTGGGCTTTGGCTTTTCCCATTTTCTCCCTGCAGATACGAACTGCAGCTTTGTGTTTTCCCTGTTAAGCAACATCCTGTGAACATTCCTCCCAGAGGTCATATATTTTCTTTTTCTGCCCTTCTTCCAGGCAGAGTTTCCTATTGAGCCAAGACAGTCTCCTGCCCTGCTTGCTTGACTTGAGGAATCATTGCATAGTATGCAGCTCTCTGCAGTTAGAACTGGCTGTGTGGTTGGCCAGCTGGTTGGTCCAACGTTTGCCAGTCCCACTTGTGACACCAGTCACCAGTGCCTCCACGCACACAGTGCAAGAGTGTCAGGGCTCTGAAAGCTCCTCATACACTCCTGTCACCTCTCCAGCTTCTCACTTGTCTGAGCACATGGCTGTGGTGCTTGAAATTGTTTGTGTAACTCAGAAAAGTCTTTCACCAAACTGATCACAGCACAGATTAAAGTACATTAAAATCTGTTACCTTTGTCAGTATCAAAATATATTGCACTTCTATTCAATAAGTTCTTCTTACTCTGGAGAAGCACAGATTTCACCTCCAGACTTCACTTTTCCCTCAACAGTTTAACTTCAAATATTTTTCCTTGAGAAGACAAAAATAACCATAGTTTGTTATTAAGTAATAAAAGTCAATCAGAAGCTGTAGTGCTAGACGTATGCTTTAAACCTGAGAAGATAATTGTATGCCATTTCCTTCAGATTACAAAGGCAAGCTGAGACAGAAGTTATTTCCATTCCTGTCAGTGAGGTAAATAACATTACAATGCACCTTTCTCATACCTAGGTTGTATCTGAGCCATTTGCACGAAATAAATGAAGCAGATAATAGAATTTATCCAAACAGCATCTAATTGAGTGTTTGTATTGGCAAAAGCATTGGCAGCAGGGAGATGCTGCTGTGTGAAAAGAGACTGAGGGTTTGCCCTGTGCTGAATATAGCCAGTGCCAGTCATCTCCAGTATGCCCACAGCAGGGCACAGCTGAGCACATCAGCCTGGTGGCACTACTGGGAAAATGTATTTCAGGAAGAAAAAAAATGCCTGATGGAGAGAAGATCAGGAAATAAAATGAACAAGAAGCACATGAAAAACTAAGGCTAGAGGAAGAGAAAAGGGAGCTCCTACTGTAGGAGCAGATACCCATGCTAAAGCCCATAGAGGAGACCGTGCTAGAGTAGATGGGTTTTCCTAAAGAACTGCATCCTGTGGAGAAGGCAGGAGTGGCAGAGAGAAGCCATTGTATGCTGACTGTAACTCCCACCATACTGCTTGGTTACTTCCCCACAAGTAACCAAGCAGACTAGACAGGAGTGAAGATGAAAGCAGAGGAGGAAAGGTGTTATTTCAGTGTCTGTTTTTTTGTCTCCCACTACCCAAATTAACAGTTGCATTTTTATTTTAGTTGGCAGAAATTAAGTCAGTTTTCCTCAGTTAGAATCAGCTTACCAATTACTGTTGCAGGCAAAACAACCTTCCTGCCTTTATCTCAGCCCACAGGCTTTTTCCTCTTTCCTGTACTTCCTGTTCTCTCCACACATCTAGCTTTGGAAAGGAGCGAGCAAGTAGGAATCTGACTGCTAGCCAAGACCAAAAACATTGGTATGGTACCTGTTATTTCCTCTGCTCATCTCTAGTTTTAAATAGCAAAATTATAGTTTGGTGGTTTTTTCCCCCGTTTCCAGGTAACACAGGTTAGCAAACTGAAGTAAGAAAACATGTAAGAAATAACATCACGTTATTAAACTGAATATTGCTGTCTCATTCCATTTCTTTAGCTTTATAAGAAAGTCTGGAAGTTAAAAAAAACTGCAATCTCCACACAATGATAGGCTTACTTTTAGGTTCCCCGATGGACACTGCTGAATCCAGGCCAGCTTGAAAGGTTAATATGAGCCAATTACTCAATTTCTGAGAAATGTGCTTTCACATGCATCCACCAGAAATGGCCATTGGCTTTGAGCCACTACTTTGCACGCATGAACTGGTAATTAAGCAGTCTCATTTCAGCTTCTGTAATTAATGCATATCAAAATATGCCTGTTACCCCTTTCTGACCTGAGTCAACATGATACTCATGTCAATTAATTTCAGAAGCCTTCCGTTTTCCCACTTTTGCCATGGCTTCCAGACCAGTTTCACCTCCTTATTCTTCCCCACTACTACAGAAACCACTGTTACAAATCATAGACTTCTCTGTTTATTCATGCACTGACCATGACACTTGGTTTTACACACATCGTTCTCTCTTAGGGCTGTGACTTCCTGTTTCACTTTTTTTTTTTTTTTTTTTTTTTTTAAACACAACCTAACTTGGTTTCCCCTCTCTCCAAGACTCTGGTGTAACCAGGGGCAGCTTGGTATAATCTGTGACATCCCTTCCTACCGCTCCACCTCAGCCCACTGACTCCTTAATTAAGGGATAGGCTGCAAAGAGTCTATGCAGCAGCCTCAAGCCACCGCGGAGATGCCTGACTCTATTGCACAGATTTCACAGAGGAAGCTGGTATACCAGTGATTCAACTTTCTAGGAGAAAGATCTCATCTTGCACTACACTAAACCACTGCTAAGAGAGGAGGGAGATGGGGATCAGCTTACCTACCTCATACTGCCTGGAAATTGTGTGTATAAATCCAATTATGTTTTCTAGACAGACGATAGTCAGTTGTGAAAGAGACACATTCAAGACAGAAGATGAATCACACTTTAGCCATTGAATACAAATAGCAAAGACATAATTATTTCAGACTTGAACTATCTTATCATCTATAAAATCCTCTCTTTGTAATAGTAATTGTCCTTTTCTGACCATTGCTACAATCAGTTCAGAAGCAGTCTTTCTTCCTTCTTCATTGCTAAGTAGCAATGACTTGCAAAGTGCAGAAAAACAAGGAAGGAAAAAGAGTCCATGAATAAAGCAAAGTTAGTTCAACTAAAACCTGGTTTTGGTACCTACAAGAATTCTCTTGCATATTGCTTGTAACTATTTTTATTTAATCAAAACAGAGATCTTATTATGCCTGTGAAGACTAAGCAAGGGTTTAAATGATGATTGCTGATAACACTTGAGAAGGCATTCATAAAGCTCCTTGAGTCTAATATTGTACGACAATCTAATACTGTACGACTGCACATTTTGCCCTTTGCATAATTTCTTCAAATTACAGCCAACATTACCTCCAGAAGAAGAAAACATTTTGGCTGTCCTTTTCAATACATGAAGATGAATTACATATTCAGCTAGGTTTGAACCTGGAAAGGTCAAATACCTATACTTTCATAAAAACTTGTACAGATAATAACCAGTCTACAAAGATCTGCAAACATACATTTAT
Organism: Centrocercus urophasianus; assembly: GCF_019232065.1. Classification (NCBI taxonomy): domain Eukaryota; kingdom Metazoa; phylum Chordata; class Aves; order Galliformes; family Phasianidae; genus Centrocercus; species Centrocercus urophasianus. The sequence continues at coordinate 12,736,261 of NW_024884364.1, read as the reverse complement.
ATTTTGGATACATCTCTTCCCTCACAGGAGAGTGAGCACAGAATTGATGTTTCTTTAATTTGTTTTTGGAATTTTATATCATGATCAAGTTGAAATGAGACTACCAAAGTATGGAAGTGGGTGGCATTTGATTACTAACATTAAGCAATAAATAATTGACTTCTTACATATGTTTCAGTATCAATTTTAACCTCCTCCACTGAATGAATACCACGCTGCTTACTTGTTAGATCTTTGACATCTAGAAGAGGCAGCTTGAAATCATAGCATTTATACATGCCTTTCTTCTCTTTAAACTCTTCCTTAATTTCTCATTCTTGACAGTGTTTATGTATGCATACTAGAGGACTCTGATGCAGCAAATACTTCCCAATAGACAAAGTCATTTTGGAAGTCACAGGTGATGGATCTCTTTTCAGAGCTTCAGACACAGACTATAACTGCCATTGACAGAGCATATCATCTGAAGGGAAGCAGCCAACTGCCTAGCATAGCAAGCTTCCCTGAGCACTAATATAACTATTTTGCCTTGTCTATGCAGACCGAGTACAGCTTAATTATTTGTGTCTTCATCTATTTTAATTAGAGCAAAGAAAAAAGGCTATATGAGCACGCCTTTTGGCCACAGCTTGCATTTATCAGTCTGTGGCATTTTATGGACAGACAAGCCCTAAGTATTCAATCAGTTAACGGCCAAACACCACTTGCCTCTTACTGGGGCCACGAGCTAGTTTTACTCTCAATTTCTCTCTTGTTTACTAGACAGCTATGTATGGGAGTGAAAAAGACAAGGATTGTTCAAAAACAGAAAGCAAAGATTATTCTATTAGAGTAAATATGGCTTGTTAGGAGAATCAGTGTTAGGATATCCGCCGTGCTTCTAAAAAAATAAAGGTTTTCTACAATATTGAAGTTGACCTGGTTCATTTGGTGCTGAAGCCAATGATATCACCCTTTACAGAAGTCAAGTTGCAACAGTACTGCAGCCAAGTGAAAGCTGTGTTTGTAGCTTTCCAGGTGACGGAAAATCCTGATGTTCAAGCTCTCATCCATCAGAGCGCTCAGTCACCTGCTCTTGAGACAGGCCAGGCATGAGTAGAATTTACATTGTGAAGACAAAGCATTCGCTCACCAGTGAACATGTCTGTGCTCTCCCTCATAAGCCACACGTTAGTTTGTGCCCTACTGAAAGAGAACAAAAATGGATATTTCTAAGTTCATTACAGCTTCAGTTCCTAAGCAGAGCTTTCCAAAAACATCTCTTCTTCAGACTAAATCCCTGAAGCAGTTATAATTTGCAGGTGCCTTATTCTCCATCATCAAACCCGAAGTGTCACATGGAAGGCAAATATAACTCTTCCCACACTTCCATAGCAGTCAGTTGCTGTAATGCATGCCCAACTGACAAGAGAACAGTGTTTAATGTTAGTGAACCAAAGATGCAGCCCTTGTGTAGGAGTGCAGCCTCTCTCTTAGTGAACACTATATCCAGTGCGCCCACAATCCTCCTGCCAGCCTATGTGTCCATGAGCCACAAATATAGTTCCCTATAAAACAGTAACATAACACATTGTCATGCCTTTCCACGATTGTGTTTTCCTTGCAGTTACAACCATAAGCTGTAGGAGCAAAAGGAGCAGAACAAAATTGTTATTGTTTCCTTCATTTGTTTTTGAAGCAATGATGTGAATTAACATACTATTAAGCTGATTAATTCACTTCCAGTTTCAAACAAGATGTTTCACTCAGTCTGGTGAATATGGAGTTTCAGTTCCTTGTTTCATGGATTATGGGGCAGCTCAACATACCACCCCCAAGGAGCGACACAGGGCCATTGACACTGCTGTTGCCCTCACTCATCCACCGGAGGTTTCTGTTAGTAACAGCTCTCAAAAGGCCAGCAGTGACTAAGTATGTTCTTCAGTCCTCTAACTAACAGGGAAGTACAGCAAGGAGTTAGCATCACTAATTTGACTAGGAAAGTTTAAACATAAGTACTTTTTTTTTGTTTGAATTACACCTGGCCAAGAACTGTACTGACTTGTTCACCAAATCCCACAGTTGCCAGTTCATACTATTTTTCCCCCAAGATGTACCTGTTGCTCTACCCAGATGAGTGCAATCCCCTTTGACCTTGACATCTTAGAGTATTTGCAAGGAGCTGCTCTGGCTGACTTGCAGGGGCAGAAATCTTCATTAAGAGCTCTTAAACCTCACCAGCTTGAACATCTGCTTACGCCCTTGGGCTCAGTGCTGTGTGAGGACAGGCAGAAGAAGGTCTGGACTGTTGGAAACAAAAAATAAACAAGTTTACATATCAAATTCATTAACTATGATTCACATAAGTCGTATTTGTTTCTCCTTTCTGCTTCTAGGTTCTGTGTTACAGAGATTGCTGTTTGTGTGCTGCTTACAGTGGCAGGGCTTCAAAAGACCAGGACTGGTCATGATCTACACACACACTGTATTTACACACTCACACTCACCAGTGCATGACAAATTTGCCAGAACTAAAGAACTGTTAAATGGAGAGAGCTAGAACCCTACTGACTGTAAATGACTTGACTCACATGTTCCTGACTAATAATTGTTACCATAGCTTAACTACAGCCCTGGGCTTTTTTGTTTTGTTCTTGCTTCTTGTGCTTGCTGTGTGGAACTTCAGAAGACGGAAGCATCCTTCCAGCCCTAGGGTCTCCATACAGCCTAAACTCAGGGTAGCTGTGGGCCTTCCTCCTGTACTGCTGCATTATACATCTCCATCAATCAACATCTCTTTGCAACACTGCTTGAGCCAGCACTGTGGACAAAATGCCTACCTGAAACTTAAACATTTCATTTCTCATTTTCAGAAGCAGCCCTTCTCCATCTTCTTTCAGATAAACAGTCCACTCACATGAGTTTCAACCCAATCAGTGTTAGAGCTGACGCATCATGAAATGTAAAATGAAGCTACTCAAGACCATTCAGAAAATCAATCTGATCACCAGCTTGCCAAAATCAGGAAGCCATCTGAGATTTAAGGATCAGCTTGCGAGGATCAAAAGGTGGTCACAGGAAAGAAAAGCTAATCAATACGTCTATCAGTATGGTGTCTAGTAAAGATAGCTACATTTGCCTACTGCAGCAAAACTTCAGTGTCTTGTTATCTGGAAAGCACAGGCTAAGATCCCAATGCTGAATCCATTGTGTACAATAATGCCAGAATCCACCAAGACTCTGATCTACTTGCCTTGCTATAGAACAGAGCTGAATTTCCATGCCTTGACTTCTAGATGTGGGGAGCTCCCTATCTCCAATTCCATGTTGACAAGTCATCCTCCTACTTCATGCCTGTCCAAATGCATAGTGGATTTATTTTAACAGGTGAATTGGGTTCCTCATGGTGTTTCACTAAGTGACAAGAAGGGTCAAGCCAAGTTTGGATCAGCCAAGACACTGACAGAACCATCCTCCCAAGAGCTTTTACTGCCATGACCACTGCACAATCCAAACAAGACAAAAAGCACCTGTGTTTTTACACAGACAGCCTGGACCCATCCTTTCTTAGCTTAGAATCTTCCACAGTCTAATGGGATCTTGGTTCTCCATCTCATCAGTAACATGCAGGTCTGTCAACATACTGTCTCCAAAATCACTACTAGGGGGCAGCTGTAAGGGCCTCACTACACTCACATGCTGAACTGATCACCTTGTTGGCTTCCTGTTTAAGAGACCAAATTTCTGAACTCGTCTGAGGCTGATCATTTCTCCAACATTTCACCATAGCCACAAAAACTTGAAACATTTCTGTAGGAACAGAATATTTAGGCTCCAATTTACATATGTTTCCTGGGGGAGGTCGGTAGGAATATATATAACAATTCCTACAGTTTAACGTGGTAAAGAATTTTTTTCAAGAATTATCCATACTACATTTCATTTTCTCTTCCTAAGGATTTTAAAGGACTCCAAGGCAGCATGATAAGTCTCAGAAGTGCTTTGCATTCTTAATGAGTCCCAAGGGAGGAAGCATGATTCATTCTGCAGAATACTGAGCAAATAGTAGCCACAACCTTTATCTCAAAGGACAAAATGTAGTTACAAGCACCCAGCCCATAAGCAATGTTCTGTGAAAAGCTATTTTTGGAGTTAATTTTCCTCACCCCAAGGAACAGAAGAAAAAGAGTAATAATAATCCTGTTCTTTTAGAGATCCTGGTTTCTGATCGATATACATTTGTTGATGGATAAATCTCAGAATAAAAAGACTTCAGTGTTCTCACTGCCCTCCCTTTTTTCAGATCAGTAGCTCGCACCAGACATGGGACAGCTCACCCAGTGAAGCAGCTTTGCCTGCACAGAGGTGAGCCTCTGGAAAAAGCACATCTACCCTGCTGTACTTTCAGTCTTATTTTTAGACAGCTAAGTAAACAAACAAGTTCCAGTTTCCTTCAAGCAAGGTACATTATCAGTCTCTGCTATGAATTGCTCCCCACTAATGCACATAATGGTCCACCCTCCCGCATTCCCAGACAAGATGGCAGACTTTTCACCTTCACTTGTTATTCATAGGTTTAAATCATCGATATTATCTGAAAATATATGAGCACTGACCAAAGAGACAACTAAAATTCAAGACACTTGGTGACCTGTGATGACAGCAGGAGTGATGTTGATGACATTAAATCTGACTGATTCATGTTTCTGTCTGAAAAATCACTCTCTCCTCACAAAAATAAGGGCTGTTCCTTTTTGTAATATAGCTGCTGATTCCCCCCTCCTTTCACTCTGGCCCTATTTCCCTTGAAACATCTTTACCTCTGCCCATCTTTCCCTGTATTTCATAAGCTATTTCAAGCCTCCTCACTGGAGAGGCTATTTCAAATCCGTCTGTTCTTCTAATTCATTTACTTTCTAATTTGCATTTTTTTTTCCTAATGACCCACTGCATCCATAAAACAGGCATTTCAGGAGCAGGTATACAATATTTGCTTTCAGGTTTTTGTTTCCTATTAAACCATATTCTTGCTCACTTTTCCAGGCCTGAAACAAGGAGTCCAGAAATCAAAAATACCTTGGGTTTCTTTGCTTGTTTTGGGCACTGCATGCATCATTCCCCATTTACGAGAATCACAATCCCTGCAGTTCTATCCAGGCTTTGCTATCCACGCAGTGTATAGTTTGGAGTGCACCACTCACCTCAGCACTGCAAGCAAGCAAAAGAAATCCAGCTACCCCATCTTCCATTTTCAGATTCTGATACTCCAAAAATAGCACCGCAAGAAGTCTTGAAGGTTAAGGCATGCTCACCACTCTCAGTTGGCCTTAATCATGCATTTTATACCTTGAGGACAGATTAAATGAACAATACAATTTTGGCAAGATTGTCTGAAAACACAAGGTTAAATTGTTCCTTTTCTTTCAAAATTGCTATGAAGTGGTTAACATTTGCTGAAACCAATTTTCTTAAAAACTAAAGAGTCATTCTAGATGAATCTTGAGGTTTATGATTCATCCCAGGGAAGAATTCATCCTTCTACCACCTCTAGGTAGAACACAGCATCTGAAAGAAAGCGGACAACATTCAGAACTTAAACTTCTTTCCATACCTCTCACTTTTATAGGAAACAGCGTTTGCACTCAGCTGAAGGACATGAATATCAACCCTCCCCCCCCTCCCCCCACCAATTAAATGCTTCCTGGGCCCATTTATCTCCATCTCATAATCCAATTTGCCTGGATGTATTTGACTCTGGTGGGGTGTAATTCACAGACCAACTGCAAAGGGTAGTTCTTCAGGGATTCATCAGATTACACAGAGGCAGAGATTCTAAATACAGAACATATTCTGCCAAAGTGAAGTTCACATACACAGCTTGCTTCAGTGACACTGCAGTTGTATGGCTTGCTTTTATTTTACAATGCTGCTTCAAAAAAGCAAGCAGCACAAAAAACAGTTTAGTTATTCATGGTGTCATTTTATAGAACAGATTCATGTGAATCTTGTTATAAACATTAATTATGGCTTTGGTGCTCATCCTACACCAAGTATATAAAATGACAGAGAGAAGTGATTTTAAAAGGAAAATAATCAATCACTATAAATGTACTACATTTTTTTTCTGTACTTACTTTAAGTCAACTGTTAACAGGACTTTGTATACAGAAAACACAGAAATATACCACAACAATGACCTTCACATAATAATTCTCTTCATTCAGAGACAGGGTATGGCAATAAATTGACTTATAAATGAAAAATGTTATGCATGTTCCATTCTTTGTACTTGGCACCTTACAAAACAGCTCACACTGTAATAACACTTCCAAGGGAAGGATGAACACAACTGAATATTGCACAGAAAAAGAAAGTAACTTTTTTTTTTTGTCTTGGAAGCAAGACTCCCAAGGCTGCATAATGCACTTCCAAAAAACCACACTGATTTAAGCAAGTCACTTTTGGAGACTCAAGCAGAAATACTTTCTAATTATTCTAAAAAAACATCCTAAAGAGTACATCCCTATTATATGAGAGACAGAGAACACATAAAGGCCTTAAAAATATCCTCCAGGATTTGGGAGCCTCAGATCCACCCCTAAGGCTTCCTGCCATGGCCTTGGTGGAGACAAGCAACACAGGCTGGTCATGAGCCTTCCCCAGAGCCCAGCTGTCCCCAGCAGCTACTACATGGACTAGCCTATGCTCAGGGGACAGATGCCTTCACACAGCCTCACTCCCACATGCTCCATTTTCAGCAACCGCCATGCTGCTCCTGGCTAATGTCTACTCCATCATCATCCAGCAATAAGATGCACTTACTAGCGAGCAGCCAAGGAGGATTAATAGCTGCTTTTCTGCATTCCCAGCATCTTCTGCCCATGCTGAGCTGCTGAAGGGATGTTGCCTCAGAGCAAAGCCTTCCACAATAAGACACTAGAATATTCCCCAGGTGATGTGCAGCAGCCTGAATTTTATTTATCTTTCCTAAAGCAATAACTAAACCTTTCACTGCAGGCCCTTCATGTAATCTTACAACCTAATCTACCTGACTACAGCTCAGTCTCTGCCTTTTCACCAGCAAAACTTTCTCCAGCTGATTGCTTGGGCACCCAGCTGCATCCTCCTTTCCCAAACACTCATCTGAGGAAAGGGGATTCAAGAAAAGCTTATTTGATCTAATAATCCCACCACAATGGTGCCGTACTGTTTGATTCATCTGAGCTGCTGTGGCAGATGAGGGCAAAAGGTCCCTTCAGAGGATATCAGGAGATGGCGATCACTCCCAGCACAAATTCCTTCAATATCCCACTGAAGCCTTCCAAACCTCTTCCTGAAGTATTGATTTTTCTCCTTGCATCAAAAGCTTTTCTGTTCAGCTAGAAAAATAACGTTGCTGTGGCATTCAAGCACTTTACAGCCAGACATGTATTATCATGGCCCTTTTCACAGAATCACAGAATTGCCTGGATTGGAAGGGATCTCTAGGATCATGAATCTCCAACTCCCTCCCCACAGTCAGGGCCATCGATCTCCCTATTTAATACTAGACCAGGCTGCCCATGACCCCATCCAACCTGGCCTAAACACCTCCAGGGATGGAGCATCCACAACTCTCTGGGCAGCCTGTTCCAGCACCTCACCACTCTCCTAGTAAAGAATTTCACCCTGACAGACAACTTAAATCTTCCCTCCTTCAACTTAAATCCATTTCCCCTTGTCCTCCTGTTATCTACCCTTCGAAAGAGTTGACTGCCCTCCTGTTTATAGGCTCCCTTTAGGTGCTGAAAGTACCTGCATGCTGGGGAAGTACTACTACCCACTTCTACCAAGGGCCAAACCTACAAAGACCAGTCAGGTGCACAGCAGCCTTGTGGTGTTAGGTACGTCTGTGGCTGAGGCACTCTAATATCTTTAATAGCTGGGTTGAAACAATATCTATCAGAAGGAACTGGAAGTGGCAGAGTTGCCCTTTACCTACTATGCTATGCGTGGGAGCTGATCCAAAGACACTGAGCACGCAATGTTGACTCATCACAACGCTGCTGTAAAACCAACCCCTGAAAACAATCTCTACACGTTTTTCCTTCTCTCCTTCTGTGCCTTAATAGTAAAAGATAAGATAAACAAGATATTTAGCTGATGGCACACACACAAAAGCTCTCATCCGTCTTCCACCTTTATTGACGACTCGACAGAGTGCTCCCTTTCTTACAGTGGGGTTTGGATCTTTTTGGATGCAGTCTCCCCTCACCGCGTGAACCAGCCCCATGAACCAGGGCAGAGCAGGAATCACTCTGTGATGCTGAGCAGCACTCCTCAATCTGGTGTGAGGCCTTACCCTACCTTTCAGGCTGCAGGGCAGTGCAGGACTTACTCACCAAATAACATGTCTACTGATGTGAGCCATTTAATAGAAAGTTCATTAGGAAGAAAGGTCACCACGCTAATTTCTTTAATAAATCCAATAAAATGACAGACGTGTTTGTTTCTGTATTTGAGGAACAGTGCTATATCTTCACGTGAATGTCACAGCATCACGCACTTTGCTGGCACATGAACACAGAAGGATGAAAACTGCCTTCCATCCAAGGCTGTGATTTTCCCACACTGCAACAGTTAATATCCTTCTGCTGTTTTACCTCTTGAATTTCTATAGCTTGGGCTTAGTCACTGAACAGTGGTGTTTTTATTTATGAATTCAGGTGGGAGGAACAATCTCTGTGAAGTTTAAGAGATTAAGCTGCTTAAATAGCAGGAGATGTGGCTGCTGTGCACACTTCCCCACTAGTAGCTTGTGCTTTCCCTGTGTCCAAGGCCTCTCCTGCAGAGCAGCAAGCCCCTCTGAATGGCACAACACAGGTTCCCTGTCAAAAGCACGCTGAGTACCAGAGACACATGCCGATATAACTGTTGGTTCACCTCTCTGTGTATTTGGGGACTTCCTGTGCTCACCTTAGGCCCTTGCTCCCTGCCTTGGGAAACAACAAGGTTGCCACTAGGGAGGCTAAGTGCAAGGTGCTTGCTGGCCTTCTCAGCACATGTAAAGCTCATTTCTATTGGGATATATTGCCATTTCACCAATCCAAGAATCATAGAATCATAAAGGTTGAAGAAGACCTAAGAACATCTAGTCCAACCATCAGCCCATCCCCACTAACTTTTTTCCTCAGTGCCACATCCACAGAATTTTTGAACACCTCCAGGGACGGTGACTCCACCACCTACCTGGGCAACTTGTGCCAATGCTTCACCACTAAAAAGAAATTTTTCCTAATATCCAACCTGAACCTCCCTTCGTGTGATCTCCTCTCATCCTATCACCATTACACATAGGAGAAGAGTCCAAACCCCACCTCACCACAACCTCTTTTCAGGCAGTTGTAGAGGGCAGTGAGGTCTCTCCTGAGCCTCCTCCAGACTGAAAAATCCCAGTTCCTTCAGCTGCTCTCCTTAAGACTTGTGCTCCAGACCCTTCACAGCTTTGTTGTCCCTCTCTGGACACGCTTCAGAGCACCAATGTCTTTCTTGTAGTGGTAGACCCAAAACTGAATGCAGTACTTGAGATGCAGCCTCACCAGTATTGAATACAGGGGAATGATCACCTCTCTGCTCCTGCTGGATGCACTATTTCTGACACAAGCTAGCATGCCACTGGCCTTCTTGGCCAATTGAGTGGCCTGCTTGTGCCTATCCTTATTAAGTGTTAGCCTTGCTATCACACAAGACAGACACGGGCAACAACTCTCAGATAACGCAGGCAGAGCCAAATACAATCAATTACAAATACAGAAACAAAATCCTGATGCACTGAAGCTTTATCCTTCTTTCCTTCCTTGTAGCTTTGCCTTGACCTCAGCAGCCAGGGAAACAGATCATCTTCAGAAGCATGCTGCAAAGTGATGCCACAGGCAGATTTACTGAGGAGTGAGGTCTCCTCGTGATGTGCACCCTCATTCCTTTTAATTTAAAACTTGTCATGTTATGTTAGCCTAGCAGTCCTGTAAAGCTCTGGCTTAATTGAGCTGACTGAACCTAACACTGATTTTATTTACTTTCTTTCAGCTCTCATTATAAATGGGGATGAACTCAGATTCCACGTTCAGGTATGTGGATGCCTATAGAACATCCCTTCATAAGGACGTAAGAGATCACCTTACAATTAAAAAGGAATGATTAAATAGTTGTCTGTAATGAGCTCATGGTCATAAAGCCTTCATGAAAGCAGATACATACCATTCACATTTATACTGCTACAGCAAACTGAAGCACAGGGAGGCAATGCTAACAGTGTTTCTGGCCCAGCCGGCTGTTGGGCAATGATATATAAGCATTTGCTTACATGAATATTTTGTGTTGCTTTTAAGCGAGGTTCATTGCTCAAGCTATGGCTGTGCTTCAAGAAGGGCCATTAGCAATACGGGAGAGGGCTTCCCTTAGCTCATACTTGCCGTTTAACTGAGCCCACACCTGAAGCAAGATACAGTTCAGCCCCACAGTTTACAGAAAACACAGACCCACATGGCAGGCACACCATCACACCACACTATGTCTACTCAAGGTGCATGCACTTTCTCCCTTTGTGAAACAAAATTCACATTTTGCTCACATTTCAGGCCCCGCTGAACACAAGAATAATTATATCCAGTGCACGTGCAACGTTTGACATTTGTTGAGTACATCTCTACCACTGACAACACTAACACATTTCTAATATATATTCAGCCTTTTAGCAGGAATGATACATCAGATTGTCATAGAGATTAATGAGGCTTGTGGGAGACCCACCTAAGTGCTTTTAATGCAACAGAAGCAAGCTTACAGTAGTTTACTGTTTGTATAAGAAAAAACATATTTCCTTCCTGTCATCTTTGTTATTCAACCAGCCTTGTACTGTATTAATTTACAGCTTAAGATGTTTTTGAACTTGTTAAGAAGCACATTTTAATGGAAGGATGTAAGTAAGTCAAAACATGTTAATATTTAAATAATAATAATGCTTGCATTTTGGCATCATCATATGTGAACACAAAAGGATAAAGTTAACCTTTGGAGCATCTCCTGCCAGGCATTAATAGATAGGTCAGCTCGATGGTTTTAGAATCATAGAATCATTAACGTTGGAAAAGAATTCGAAGATCATCTAGTCAACCATCAACCCATCACCACCATGCCCACTAACCCATGCTGCCCAATGCTGCATCAACCCTTTTCTTGAACATCCCCAGAGACAGTGACCCCCCCCTAGGCAATCTGTTCCAATGCCTCATCACTCTTTCCAAGAAGAAATTTTTCCTAGTATCCAAACTAAATCTCCCCTGGTGCAACTTAAGGGGATTACTATAGGGCCATTCAGGTGATGAAAAAGGGTTCTGTGAGCTGGGGAAGGCCTTCCAAGGATGACATTCCAGCTGTGGCTTTCCAATGCTGTTGTCACACTATGCAAACACCACTGGATACAGATTTTCTTCCCTGGAGCACAGGCTACTGTTGCCTATACAAGGCATGTTAAACATACCATGTTGGTGTTGCACAAGCATACAGTGTTTTCTGTAACCTAGTGAGGCCATTAGAATGCCAAACCTAATGAAAGCACATTTAACTAGGGAATGTAGGTTTGGTGAAAGAACATTTCTCAGAGGCAGGGTCTTTCTTACACTGCGACTTACCTTATTGCAACAACCATAGATGTAGATGGAGAATAAAGCACAAGGACCAGAAAAAACATCCAGGCTCCTGTACTCTTTCAAATGGAGAGACAAAGATCATCCAGCTCAGAGCTGGCTTCTGCAGGCTGCATACTTTCGAATGGTGTGGGGCAGGCTAAGAGCCTCTCTTGCCTACTTGGCAGGTTCTTCTAGCTCCTCCCACCTATCTGATAAGAATGCATGCTGTTTTGTTTGCACTAAGTGCAACTTCCTAGTCTCTGTTAGGAGAAAGTGGCTGCTTTTCATATTTGTGTTCTCCAAGATGAGGTTGCCTTAACAAAAGGAGGCATAATATGCCCAGTGTGCAAGTTAGGTTATATGTTGTGAGCAAGTTAGGTTATATGTTATAAATTGCACCAAGCTAAACTACTACAGCTGCAGGTTGAGATCTTGCCCTAAATACACCATTTCAAACACCTGCTCTGTACTGAGCTATTTCACCTCAGTAATAGGAAGATAGCTCTAAGCAGGTAGCAAACACCAAAGTAAAGTGCTCAACAAGAGCAGAGTGGAAGAACCAGATTGCCCTGGTTTGTTGAAGAGAAGCTACAAATGGGGGCAGGACCTTTTTAACAGCAGCTGCCATAGATTAGCTCAGCCCTAAGCTCATGTGGTGACCTTTACATCATTTCTCACTTGTTGCGCTTTGCAGTGCTTTATCAAGCTTCACCAAAGCTTGAATTAAGTGGGTAGGTATTTTTCTCACATTCCTGACAGGTAGGCTGAAGCTTAATCTGGGATGGGAGAATCACCCTCCCAGTTTACACACCAGTAGAAATTTTTGAAGCAGTGTCATTGTGTGAGCCACTGGCTCCAGGGCTAGTCAGTGGGCAACTAGCTGCCACTGGGGGTCACTAGGTTCAGACACACACAGGGCAGCATGCGGCAAACAGAAGTCACCACTACTTCTGTGTAGGCCCCTCACAACAGGTTATTAGCTTTCCAGATGTTATGTCTTCAGGCCTTCTTGGAATTCTGTTATGAATTTTAAAAGCTCACAAAGTTATCCCATTTCCCTTCCTACTTGCTGAGAGGAAAAAAAATTGATTGGGATCTGCAAGTGAATTCTTAACAGGAAAGAAACTTGCTGAGAAAATAGCGTGCCCCCTGAATGTATGTGTGATGTGCAATCTGCACTAAGGGTCAGGTGAACTACTCTGGTGAGCTCCTGTGGCCAGATGACTGCACCAGCAAGCAGTGCTTCTATTGGCTCTCATAATCAACTATTTGTCCAGTTTGCATTCCGTCAGAGATGAGAATAACAAAATCCTTGAATTCAAACAAGTGGTAATAATGTCTGGAGCTTTCTGGAACACCTCTTTTGTTTCTTCTAAGTGCTTAAAACACACCTTAGTTTGCAGTGTTTTGTTTGATGTAACATCAGCCAGCACAGTTTTCACAGTTTTCACCTCTGACAGATTTTCCTTTCAAAGTGAAGAACTCTCTGAGGATTGCATTGCTGTCATGAAGACTCACTGTTGGTTCTACCAACTTTGGCTGGGATGGAGTTACAGGCAAGAAAGGCTGAGCCATCAAAACATGTCATTCCTCAGCATTGTACCATGCTATAAGAGGTTCAAATTGCTGTTCTTTCCTTCAAAAAAATGAGGCCAATATGTGTTTAAATGTCTTTATTCTTAGATCAAACAATGTCATCACTGAATTGAAGAACGAGATTACTGGTTGAGATATAAGAGAAATGTGAGACAAATATGGAAGATAACACTTTGCAAATAAATTAAAACAGAATAATTGTCTTTGCATAGTTCAGAAGTGAAAAGTAGGAGGCAGCAGTGCGCATGTGCTGTGAACTGACACACAACACCACGAAAACCCAAGTTCCTAGATGAACTCCTGTAGCTGCAAATAAAACAAACCAAACAAAAAATACCCCACACCTCAGAGCACTAACTATTAAAACCAGGCAGAAAGAGAACTAATGAGCTTTTTTTTTTATTTTTTTTTTTCTTTTTCTGTTGTTGCTGAACAGACCATGCTGCAGGAGTGTTTTCTCTACAGACAGAGGTGCTTTTAGATAATCTGCCTTGGCATCCCATAGCCCGTCATACCCGACTGTGAGGCTCCTTTGTTGCTGCCCATCTGAAGGCCTATTACGTTCTGTCCCTGACGAAGCTGCTCTTCTGAAAACCCCCGTCGATTCTGCTGTGCTTTCCTGCATACAAAAAAACAACACATTCTGCATATGTCCAGATGATCGTGAAAAGCAATCTGAAATTGGCTCATGTTAACAGCTCCTCCCTTGTACTGCTGTATTTAATTTGCACCATCCTCCTGGATGGACAATACTGGCTGGGCTAATTGCTTTCCTGCAGTTAGAAGTGCTCTCTTCAAACCCACACCACTTCAGTCTTTCTCTGTACCACCTACTCACAACCTTCAGGATCATAGCTTGCCCAGCAACTATGATAGGTAAAATATTTATGTAGTGCTCTGTATACCACTTGTGATAGAGTTTGTATTTTGTCCTATAGCTCTCAGAAGCTGTAGTCTACAGGATCTGATCACTAAGATACTTATCTGTTCTGTAGTACAAATTGATATCTGTCTACATCAATGGTATACATTCAACCCAGTGGAGTCAGTGTGAGTGCAATGTACCCAGAGAAACAAAGGGACAGCAAAGTGGCTTGCTCATTTTCACAAGTGTGGATGATGGTTGCCTGCAGGACAGAACAGTTGCCCTGTTGCCATTTCCAGATCTCTCTTCTCTAAAGCAATAGACTTTGGCCTTTGCACCTGTGTCTTAACTGTATGACAGTCCTTTATCTTCTGCCAAAACATGCTGACTACTTTTGCTTGGCATTAGCAGTCTCAAAAGCCATCCAGATCAATGAATCTTTGTTGGACCTTAAAAAGAGCCTCTTTTCCCTGAAAATAGCACTGGGGAAAAAAAAAGAAGCACAAAAGTCTGTACTTGATTAATCTTTCATTTACACAAGGTGGGGAAAACAAGTCACTTACAAGGGAGAAGGATCAATCTGTTACTGCCAAATAAATGGCAAGAACCTACAGTCTCAAAGGGAGGGAGGCTTTCAGCCAGCTGCCATCCAGGTACAATCTCTCTGCCATCTGTGTCTGTTTGTCCTGAGATCAGCTTATCTAGCAATATGACAACACATTACAATTCCCTTTTCTCCTCACTCCATCACAAGATGGGAATGTTAGATTGGGTGCCTGCTATGACTGAAAGTCACCAACACAATCCTCTGTGAGGATCTGATCCTGTACAGTGGCTGAGCTCAGGTCCAGAAGAGCACTTCAGATCTCTCAAGAATGGATCCCATGCCAATGTGCAGATGAGTACGAGGGCTTATAGCACCCTACCACAGGCTCTTCTCAGAAAGCATGTGTATGGGAACTGTTGAGTCACAGCCTGAACCTGACTGATCATCTGGGGAAAGGAGCAGGTCAGCCCTGGGAGCACAGGTGAAGGCAATTCAGCTGTATGACCAGAAGGGGTGGAGCCTGGCTGCACCTCTCTTAGACCTCATTTAAGAGCTGACTGCCAGAGGGGAAGGATCTCTGGTTGGAGATCCCTTCCTTGTGGAGTTTTCCCTGTAAGCCTAGATCTCTGGAGATGAGGGGAGCATTCTTTTCCTCTTTATCCCTTTTGCCATTTCGCTCTTGTATCTTGTACCTTACCACTGCACTAATCTTTGCAACTTTTCCAACTGCCATTTTGGAGGCAGGCACACAGAGTTTTGGGCACCTCATACAGCAATTCTGTATCACTGCTGCAAAATTTCTTTTCCAGAACCCTTACGCGGGCAGCAAAGCACTGCCAGTATCTCTGAGAGAGGATGTTTTTGGAACTACTCCTATTACATAATTGAATCTCAGGTTCACTGTGACTGTCTCCATTTTAATTAAAATCCCAGAAACACGATCTACCTTTTTTTCCCCTTGGACTTTTCAGCTGTGCTGTGGAGTGAATCCAGAGGAAGTTGATATGTAAGTATGACTAGGAAAGAAAAATAAGAACTGCACAGAAAAAATTAAAAAAGAGACCAAGGATATGTTAATAAAAGTTGATTACTTGTATCGTTTGGATCACGTGGTGTTATTTTTACAATCATAAATGCTGCCCTTAGAATATGATAGTCTTACAGATAACAGCAGGTACTTGTGATTTGCTTTTAGGCTGGTGGAAGCAGGCATAACAAAGGCTGTAGAAAAGGAGGTGGGAGCATCTCACACTGCTGTAAGTTGTGTTTGACCTGTTTGCCATCACTCAACAACACTTTCTCTGCCACTGTGCAGACTTATTAACTTTTCATGCCAACTTTGCACCAGAGCCAGAGGCTTCCAACTCACAGATAGCAAACAGCAGTGGATCCATGAGCCTCACCAGGACACACAGTGAAACAGCAGACAGGCCCGATGGGAGCAGGCATGCAAGACACAGGATATGGAAAGTTAAGCAGCTTTGCCCATATGTGGGGATCTATTGATCACTGCTGATCCCTGCATGGATACTCTTGTTCCTTTTAATCTTGACATCTTTCAGTTTATCTTAAGGTGATTAAGAATCAGTCTGAATGCTCTGACTCATGAATAATGCTGGGTGATGGGGAGAGGGCTCCATCTGCCTGAAGGGGTGGTTAAGCTATTCAGAAAGCAGTTCCCAGTCTGCCATATGTTATCTCCTTATAGAAATAACAGTTTTCCTGAAGGCAACAGCTACGAAACAGTCTTTCAGGGACTGCAGCAGACGCAGGCTGGCTGTCTATGTAGCCCAGACAGGCCGGGAAGGAGGGAGATGATCTTCAAGTATGCCAATGAAAACTATTCCATCCACAATTAAGAGCAGATATGAAAATTAATTTTTCAGTTGTTTCCATTTGTTATAGTTTGTTATAGTTACGTAAAACAAATAAGCCTGTCTGGGTCATGGTGAATTCATGTCTGGTTTAAATTAAAGCATGTAACTGGATTTGAATTTAAAAACCTATTATATTCAGGAAGTAAAAATCTCTTTGTGGTCTGTATGAAGTAAATTTAAATGAATGCCACATGAAGAATGTATAGGAGTTGACACTTGCTCACCTAAACTTCAGGTCTCCTTTAGCCTCTGTTAAACCACTTCAAACTTTAAGATAAGCAAAGTTTGCTTGCTGATCCTCAACTAATCATCAGAAATTTCAGGGAAACCAATGACCAGCAGGCAGCACTCTTTTCGTTAACATGCCTCAGCTGTTTTAGCATAAGAAATACTTTTGGGTAGAGGAACCTCATTTCAACACAGTGTCTGTGAGCTAGAGGCGTTACTGTAGAAGGATTTCCTTTTTTTTTTTCTGCCCTTCTTCTCAGCCTCCCTAACCAAGGCAAATGGGGCGTTAGAGCAAATAAACATCTTTTCCAAGACAGAGAATTCTCTGCAGATAAGTGGTACTCCACAAGAAAAAAAAAAAAAGGCTAAGAAAGAAATCCAGTAGGATCTCCATATGTGTGCATATGTCCAAAGCAGGGCAGCTCAACAGAAAAGGGTGCCTGCAGGTAGAACTCAGAGCTGCAGCCGTGGGTGAGCTGCTGCTCAGTCCTGGCACCAATAGCACTTTTCCAGCTCCAGGGCAGGAGAGATGTGAGGAAGAGGACTACCTGAGAAAAGGCAGCAGCATGGAAACACTGCATCCCTCCTACAGGGCTCCTTCTCAGCAGCCCTGGTGTAACTTCTGGCTGACATGATGTAGTTAGGCACAGGCCAAATGATGCTGATATGCTGGGAAGCAGTGAAGGGCAGAAAGTGCTGCTGCCTGGTTGGACATTTGATCCCCTTGTTTAGACTCCAAAAAGGAAATCTCTTCACTACAAGGAAATTTTGCAAAGATTCTTCCTTTCCTTCCACAGTAAATTTCTTCGAAGGCCAAGAACAGACAATAATACCAGCTTTCCATGAAAGTCAGCTCTGGGAAACTGCGCCTTGGGCATTACCTGTGAAACCAGGATGGATCCCCTTTGTAGCATCCGTCATCCTTGGTGACTGCCAAACTGCCTAGAGCCATTAAGGTTCTCTGCACTGCTGCCATGTCCTTCCCTGGAAAGGCAAACAGCAAAACCAATATAAGAAATCCTCACATAACAAATAGCTTGGCACATTGATCAATGCCTTCATCCAATGCATTAACTGCTTCCCTTGGCTACTTGAAAAAGTACACTAGAAGCATTATAAGTGCTATTTTAGAATTGCTCAAATTGAAGTGCTGACATGCAAGAGATTATGAAAAAGATTATCAAAGGAACGGTGTTAAAGCAAAATTCAACTATTTGGGAATTTTCAAGTTTCAAAGCTATTTCAATGCATTCACCCTTGCTATTTTAAGCCATTCTAAATTTTGTGCTAAGAGAACACTTTGGCGTAAAAAGAATGATAATGTGCTCAGTAAAACACGGCTGAAGGAGAGCAATGTGACAAATAACCGTGCTGTGCCTCTGTTGCTTCACCTGCAAACTGATCCCATCATATAAGCACTGGCAGTTGCAGACAGTCCTCATGCTGACAGAGTTCCTGGCAGTCCTGGAAAGGACTCGTGCAGATTAACTTGCACCACCCTTTCCCAAATTACCCATCAAATCACTTCCCAAATCCTTCCTACTGGCTTCCCTTCACAGGCTGTCAGAAGTCGATGCTCTTCAGTTGCTGTCATCCAGTCCTAATTTACATTATTCTTCTACAGTTTCCCTCTTTACCTTACCACGCTTGATTCCTCATTTCAAAATGCTAGTGCTCATCTCCCCTTTAGCCAAGTAAAGTTACCATACCTGGTCATCACTACTTGTTAACGTTCTGTAAACAACAGAGAGAGAAAAAGCTTCTCAGGGGATAATTTCCCATCTATACTGTGAGGTGATGGACTCGTCAATTACTTGCCTAGATGTATGCTTTCCATCTGCTTGAGAATTCACCAATTTTCCAAGACGGCACCTTGAAATATAAGGCTCATTTCCAAAAGATGTTGCTATTCCTGTTGTCAGTATTTGTTTTTATTTTAAAAAACAGTACCCACTCCTCTGATCTTTCCTTCCAAAATTAAGGTAAGAAGTAAATTTTCCTTTTGTATCAACATCTTCTGTTTATTTCTCCACTTAATTAAAAAAGAAACAAGTGAGGGAGGTTTTTGTGCGTGTTTTTGTTTTGTTCTTGAAAAAATGAAGGATATTACTTTTTTTTTGTTTGTTTCTTCCCCTGCACTTGGCTACTAGGCGTGAAAAAAGCAGAGAACATTAGGCAAGCAAATAGAAACAGGCAAATTCTATCTGATTACCCAACTCAAACACAATGACATTTAGAAAACTCTCTAGCAAGTACTTCACTAGGAGCTGCCACATATCTTTGCAATGGCGTGAGCTGATTAAGTTTTTGGAAATTTTGTTTCATATACCTTTTTTTTCTTCTGAAATGAAAATGGAAATAGGTGTTCAAGGCAAGGCTGGACAGGGCTCTGAGCAATCTGATTTAGCAGCTGGCAATGCTGCCCGCAGCAGAGGGTCAGAACTAGATGATCTTCGAGGTGTCCTCCAACACAAGGCATCCTAAGCCCTGGAAATCTTCCCCGCGCATTCCTTCTGTTCCCATTCTTCCTTTTTCCTGAAATCACCTTTCTAGTTAAAGGAACTAATTTTGAACACAAGTTCTTCATACGGGGATATAAGTTCCTCACAAAATCATGTGATGCTCAAGATATGACTATGACAGCAGACTCCAGAAATGCCTCCCATGGAATAGTGTTAATGAAAAGTACTGTAGACCAGTAGGAGTGCACAGGAAAGGAGCTTAGCACATAGTGTATAAGCATCACCCTGATTACAGGTGGATGAAGCTCGGGGCTCTGGTTCACACAGACTTCACTGCATAAGGCACTGGCTAAGGTGAAGATGACACCCTAAAGCTGAAAATGACTTGCGGCTTCCAGCTGTGACTGGCACACAGGCCATTACAGTTTACAGGAATCTTCTCTGCAGGGGACCATTTGTACAGAAAACAAATTGTCAGCCATCCGGGATCCTCCCGTGCCCGTGTTTGTTAACCAGACTGTGTCAGATGGTCCCTGCTTGAGGGAGGGCAGCTGAGGGTCGGCCTCTTGCACAGGCACGTACACAGGGAGCAGCGTGGGGCGGGATGCTCGGAGCTCCCCACAGCAGCAGATGTACCATATGCCTCAACTGATGCCATAAATAACCTCCTTGGGATGCCCATCGTGGTAACAAACAGGGATGAGGAGAGATGTGGAAAAAGGATTTAAAAGTGAATGAGCTGAATAACGACAGCAAGCACGTACACACAGATAAAAAAAGAAAAGAAACAAAAGACGGGTAGCACAATATATCCCGCTGGGCCCGGTGGAACCATCTGGCAGCCCCTCCTCTGCTCTGCACTCAGCTCTGCTTCCCTTCTCAGTGGCGAGGGGAAAGGCTGCAGGGCAACTGCAAGCGGGGCCCAGTGCTCCCGCACATGCATTGGCCCCTCAGTCAGGGAAAACCCCAGATGTGCTTCATCTTGTGGCATCTAACCTCTTATCCTTTACAGTAAGCCCTGTAGAGAATCTTGGCATGGCATATTAGAGGAGGCGGGGGGCTCGGTCACATCTCTCCCTTTCTCTCTGGGGAAGTGTGGCCAGAAGGAAGGGCTGAGACCCACAGAGGAGAACTGCTCTGAACCATATTCCCGAGACACTTCTTTGTGCAGGCTGGGCTATAAACAGAGTTACATCTGCCTCTTACCTCTCTGGAAATATGGCAGGGAGCTATCTGTAAAACAGCAAACACGCTCTCTTGGGCATGGACTAGGAAAGGCTGCTCACCTTTCTCTTCCTTTAAGAAGGACCAAAGGAGAGGTGACACCATTGGGAAATGCACCAGATGGACTGAGTGAGTTTGAAGCAACCAACAGCAGATTGCGTACTAAAACATTTTCTTCAATCATTACTAAGAATCTCAAAGCAAAAAAAAAAAAAAAAAAAAGGCTCTTGGAAAATAATCAGAGACAGAGAAACTCTTTTATCAACCACACATAATTTTCTTTCCATGTAAACATACGTTGATGCTTGCTGCCTCTCTAAACACATTGTGGCCTGGAAGTATTTTCTGAAGTGTAGAAGTTATGCAATTATGAAAGATTCTGTCCTTTCTGCCTAGCCAATATGTCAAATTTCTGATGTTTCAGGCTAAAAACAATACTGATGCTGGAGATCAGAGCTATGGTTAGGCAAGAAGCCCTCACATGATTACTCCTGCACATGCTGCTTCACTTCAGCACTCTAATGACCAGCATGAGGGATGGAAAGAGAATGGGGAAGTGAAGAGACAAAGATCAGTTTTGAGAAGGCCTAAAGTAACCACGGAGAAAAGTCCCGTACATCTCTCCCCTGGGCTGAAACTTGTATTTTGACTTTCTGTGATCTGGAAGTTTTTCCTCTTACATCTGCTGAGGAATGGAGATGAGTGAAAGAAAGAAAATGAAGAGACTGCCACCACAATTAGGAGCTCTACCTTTAAAACCAAGTTCTTTTCATCGTAAGGATTCACATATTGTTCTTTTGTTTGCATTACACAAAAGTGTTATGAAATGCAGAAGCCTGCAATCAAAAACACCTGAAATGAGCTAATATCATCCCTTCTAGTATAGAGGGAGCTTCCCTTTCAACAGCCTGCTAGGCTGAGGAAGAGGATGTTACTCCAGGGAAGTAAAAACCCTTTCATTTAAAATATTTAAAGGTAGATTGGAAAAATATGAAAAAATTACCTGGAAGAAACAACCCAGCTCTTGTGTCCGAAGGCGAGATCTGTCCAGTGAACCCAGTACCCTGAGAGCCTAGTGATGCAGTCTGTCAGTACGTCCTCCCATTCTAACCTATCTGCAAAGAGCTCCCCTGTGTTTCATGCCTGAAGCTGTCCTTGAAAGAATTGATCTCTTCCACATATCCCAACAGCCTGTAAAAACAGATCTCAGTGTTTTCACTCCACCTGTGTTCCTACACAAATGATACTGATTGGCTTTCTCAATAGATCGCTCTCCTTCCACCGTTTCATTTTCACAACAGATTTTTGACCCTTCCAGTTTTCTGCACACCTCCCTTTCACTACCCTGGCACTGTCTTTGCTTTGAGTCCCTGCATTTTGTCCTGAGAGATGCAAGATGCACAGTGCATTTCACAAGAGCACCAGGAAGAGCGCATCACCACAGAGGTGGCAAAAGCAGCCATGCAAACACTCAAATGACTCAACTCTTCGGCAGCTACAACACACAATGTTCACTTCATGTCCGGGAAGGAGTGTATTCACCTCCAGGTGAATATACAGGGCACTCAGATTTTTGCTGTTGCCATAGTGACTTTTCTGGCAAGACTTTATTGTTGCAGAGAGATACTCAGCTAACACATTAGCAGTGAGCTCTGCTCTCTCTAATCATAAAGGAGCCCTCATCTGCTCTATAGAGGCATGTATGCTCCTGGGAATGCACTTTATGGCTCTAATTTAAGCTTTGCTTATAATTTGAAAACTGTAATAAAAGCTCGTCATCACAAAATAAGGGTTTCCCCTATTTGCTCTTAGAAGCTATTTTACTTGGAAATAATTAGCATAGAGAGCAGTTGTTTTATTAGGTCTATGGATTTCTGTCAAAATGATGGGCTTTTGGATAACACACGAGCTTGGAAAAACTCCATTATGCCCTCAGGGTAATATAAATCCCTCAGAGGAGATAATGCACCACTGGAAGAACATGGTAATGAGATAAGGCAAACAGAAACAAAAGATAATTACATTAGAGAATATGCCTTAGACAAAATGCACTATTACAACACATCAAAGCCGAGTAAAATGAAGACTGCAAGCTGACTTCCAGTTTATTATTTTTACCTTCCCATAAATCCACTGTCTGGAAAATATCTGTTGTTCTTACTCCGTAGATTTCAGCAGCTTTTAAGAACTGAGAAATTTGTTCCATCTGCTTGAAAGCCATTTTTGATTCAGAGATCTTTGCAATGGGTTCATTTCCCTTTGGATGTAAACTGTTTATTAACTTGCATAACAGCTGAGAGAGAAACACAGAAACAAAATGAGAAAGCAGTCACCAAACTAGGAGAAATTTCTGCACATGAAATGATGCTGTAAAATGCTTTCAATCTAGACAGTTTCTGTTAGGGACGTAATTTCTTCTATCAGGAACAAACAAGAGATTGATGATAGTCAAAGTATATTAGAAAGGTATTAGAGCTTTCATTAACCGATGGCAATAGCCTGACCGAATAAATCCTCATCTGCTAGAAGCAGCAAAGCAATCACTGGTAAGTTATGTAACAACTGACAGAGAAGAAACCACATGCTCGAGCCAAAAAAATAAGCAACGTCAATTGAAATATTGTTGAAGTCACTTTGGCAGAGATTCAATGATTAGCGTATTTCTGCAGCTCTGTGCAAACAGCAGCATCTGCCTGTTGTTCAATAAACCAAAAGGATACAATTGTTACAGCTACAGAATGATTCACAAGAAGAAAACATTTCTTCAACACCTGTTCACCTTTTTTGTTTTTCTGTAAATACTATTTCTTAAAGAGAAAATTATACATCTAGTTTTAAAAGCAGATCTCATTTAACTGCATGAAGAAAGGCACTGAAGGAATGAGTCATTCCCATATATAATGTGCATGACTCATAAGAATCATAAGCACCATACTAATCCCAGTACTCCAGCAGAATAATTATTTTCTGAGATTAGGATTCACAAGCAAAAGGAAATCAGTCAGATGCTAGGACACCTCTTACTGCACTGGCCATGAGTTCTGACCAATTTCGCCGGATGGAGACAGAAATCAAGGACACATAGTAATATATACTAATTCGCTGCACGCATAAAGATACTCAAGTAGAGAGTTAAACAGATAGCTCACCGTTCCATCCATCAGCCAGGTCTGGAAATGCTGCCTTCCAGGAGGAGGGGGTTCGATCTGTTCCTCACACTGCACGATAATCCAGTTCGCCAGCCTAGACTCTAATTCCGGGTCATATTTCTGTTCAATCTTTTCCTGAACTTCTCGGCTTAAGCCATAGCTTGGTCCTCTGTTAGCCATTTCTGGAACCAAAGCAGAACTCGGTTAGCAGGGAAGGTCTTGGTGCGCAGCTGTTAGGTAGACACCGGAAAATTAGAGAATAAAGGAGAGAGCAGCCTGCCCTATACATTAGGCAGTTGAGCAGATGTTCATCAACACTGAAAGTCACTGTATGGCACTGCTTATAGCTGTTCTGCAGAGCAGGGGAGGGATCAGCAGGGGAATATCATTTTCCAAAAGCATACATCAGCCACAACATTTCTTGCTTTTTAAAAAAGAAGAAAAGAAGGAAAACAAATACCCTTCCCTTACCCCAACAACAAAAACAGAAGGTGAAAATGAAGATTTAAAGCAAAGTAGGTTTCAGAGAGTGGCTTCTGCTGTGATTGCAGAGAATATAATAGAGTTCTCAGATCGATGTTACAAGCTGCCTGCAAATCCAGAAACGCTTTAAAATTGCCTACCTAACGCTTGCCAGTAAGAAGAAGGTTATACATGGGAGCTCCAGGAATCCTTTTGAGATGCAGTCGGGTTCTTCTTCAGCAGAGATGCAGGGATGGATATCCAGATCAGCAACCTGAAAAGCGTCAATGGATTTAAGAGACAGAGGCTGCCACAATGCCCTGCTGCTGCTGCAGCATCGTGGTTTGAAGAACAGTGTATTGATTTGATTTTCCTCACATATGAGGAGGGTCAGAGCAGGGGCGTTGCTAAGAGCCATTAAAGAGGCCTGCCTCCTCCGTTGCAGCTGGGGGATCTGTTTATCTCGCCCATCTGCAGACTGCTCTCAGGCGTGTTTTCTCAGCCCTGTGCGGTTCACCCCACAGACTCAGCTTTATTCCACCTAGTCTGCATCACCCCAAACTACAGCAAGCATCCCAGCTCCCGATAGTTAGCAATGTAAACAGAGGGGCTTCATCATATGCCCTGTTACACAAAGGGCATACACATTTCACAATTTACTACACATTTCATTTATTTTTAAACATGAAGCAGAAGCAGAACCTTTTTTCTCCCTGTTCTGCAGCATGATGCTAGCAGGTTTACAGCATGAAAAGTAATTTCTCCTCCAGCCTGCCCAAGTGCTCAAAAAAGCTACAGTACAGGGAGAATAAGATGGAAAGCCAAGGAAGAGAAAGCAGGAAGCAGAGTGTTACCATCACCCTATCTGTGCTATATATTAGGCTACCAGATATCATCCCAAGAAAATAACTTGAGCCACTAAAAACAAGGGAGGATCAGTGAAAATTAGTAACTATACTGTAAAGCACAGAGGTTGTGCTTTCTGTGGGTGTGAGTCAGCATGCCTCCAGCAATAGCAAGGGAGCTATGCCCATGTACAGAGGTTTAATTTTGATTGTACCACTGCAGTGGTGGGAGGAAAAGGGAAGAGAGGAAAGAGAAGAGATTCTTCTTCAGATGTCATTTGCACAGGTTTATTCTTTGTTAAACAAAATCACTGCACTCCAGTCTGAGTTGCATCAGCCCTGCTAAGAAACAGCTCCCATTTGGCAAATGAATTGCGATCAGCTGGAAATGAAAGGAGGCTGACAAACCCAAGAAGGATTCACAGTCAGCATTACCAGAAAAACTCCTTCTACAGCCTTGGAAAAAAAATAAAATAAGGAGAAAAAAAGTACAGCTGCTTGTTTACCTGTCTCATAATGGCCTCCTCATCCATTATTTCCTTATTTTATAACCACAAATTCTCAGATTTATACTGCTCAGGATGCTCCTGGGCTTGAAAAAACTCGAGATGAAAAATTTAATAGATGACCTGATTTACTGTTGTCTTCCACGAGCATTTCATTTAGTGCTTTCTCTTCTATGCACTGGTAGTTTTAAAACCCCATGAAATATTGGATTACATAACTCAGAGCCTGTTACGTGACAAGGCCATCACTTGAACACTTTCCATTCCTGAGAACACGCTGTTAGATGCAAAGCAAATGTGCAGGACCAAGAGTGCAAACCAAGCCTGAAGACTGGAGTAGGAGCAAACTGCAGCTGCAACAGTAAAATACAGCACAAGATAGTTAGGACCTTCCACTCTTTGGCCAGTCCCACAAAAACAAAAACAAAAACAAAAATAAAAAAAAAAAAAACCAACCTACATTTTGTACTGTCAGATCTTTTTTATTCTTCTGTTTAAAACAGAGCTCCCAAGACTGCTCATTTGTTTCTGGTCACATCAGGGTGCTGTGTGCTTACTAGCAATGGGATTTCACTAAAGCCATGCCTCCTTGCACAAGCCTCTGACCTTCTTTCTGACTTGGGGGCAGCAGTGGGTAATTTAACTCTCTTGAGCTGAAGAGCAAAGGTCTCTCCCTTCACAGATGTTGGCTCTGCAACGTGTTCTCGAGGGATCACTCAGGCCAAGAAAGCTGAAAAGCCATCTTGTCCTTCAATATCAATTTTTAATAAGGCTTTGAAACCCAGGAAAGCTGCAGAAGATTGGAAAAACACCAGACTCATACCAATATTTTCAAAGCACGGCAATCAAATTGTAAGCCTGCTCTTATGTCATCAAGCCACAGAAAAAACAATGGAACGAGTTTGGCTTGAAAAGAGATGGTGATGATACAATGTACTAAGAGCTCTGCAATACAGTGTGCTTAGTGACTGCACACTAATTGATCAGGGAGCTAAACTGATTCTAAAGCAATACGACTCAGTAAAGAAATTAAAGCTAACTGTAATGACTGTAATTGAGAAATTAATTATCAGGTATATTTTCATTGAGTTTGTACAGGAACGTGTTTCCAGGCCTGAGCTATTTAATGTGTTATCAGCAAAAACAAAGGAAGCCCAAACTCTCAGTAACATAAGCTTCACAAGCTTCAATGAACAAACAACAAAAATAATGACAACTCCTTGAAAACAGTCTACCTGGAAGCAGGTAAAATGGTATTTCAACATAGCCATAGTCAGAGACAGGAAACTGCTTTATAGAATGTAGCACTGTTCTGCAGAGCAGCAGATGCTGAAACACAGAGGGTGATGGAATATCATCAGGTGGGCACAGTGTCTGGGTAAGATACTGTGACCAAAGGACTCCACTGAGCTAAGTGCAGAAGGTGCAGCAGCAATGAGAATCACTACAGCTGGTTCTGACACTCACTCTCCACAAACAGTGATGAAAGAATACAGGAAATTCAAATAGTTATTCCAGTGACCAGAGGACTGACAATAGACTCTTTGCAGTAAATAGGAAGTAAGAAGGATTACCTGTTTAGCTCACCAAAACTGCAAGTTAAGAAATGGCAAGCACATGTGGTTTCAAAGCAAAGGAGAATTCAAGTTTCTTTTCTTGGATAAATGTATACAACAGACTGATGGTCAGAATCATGACATGGAAGAAAGGATCAGACTTTCAGCAGCAAAGGTATTACCATTAGAACATTCCACTTACAGTTTCCAATAGATTTTGTCTCATTTATTTTTCCTTGGTAACCCAAGATTGGAACTTAGAACTAAAATAGAATTCTACCGAGTGAATGGAAGATGGAGCTAAAATAGAATTCTTTTTAGCAAATGGAGAGGGAGCTTGAAGACTTCAAATTAAGATTTAATGCCTGTAAATGCCGTGGCTCATCTTATGCTTCAAATAATACAGATAATCACAATATTACAAGTTTCAAAATCTTTGTAAATCTGCGAACAGCTGCCAGCAACAGTAAAGCTGATGTTAATTTCCTCACTACCTGTGTTTAGACCCACAGCCTTCAATGCCTTCTAACTGGAACACAAAGAGAAAAGTATACCTTGCTCTCTCACAAAGCAACCCTTGACCTTTGTTAGATTTGGTGTTTGTCAACTCGCTCCATAGAAAGAGTCTGGTGATTTCAGCCATCCCCAAATACTGTCAAAAGTATGCTGATCAACTCCCATGAGATAAAGCAATCCAGCAATTAGAATAACTGGCAAATCCAGGCTCCATTCCCCCAGTCACCACAATGCAACAGCAAGTATTTCACAACCAGGTTACAAAATAAAAACAAAAACAAAAACAAAAAAAAAAAAAAAAAGGAAAGTTTCCAAAGTTGTAGAATTTTGAGCACATCCTTTCACAAGGAAACTCTTCTGGAGGTTTGCTGAAGATGCTCCCTATGTATACACCTATGTGCTGACGCTGCAGTTTCTAGAGATGCACAGATGATGCTAAGTATAAATATGAACGCTGTGCAAGCCCAGGGCATCTGTAGAGAAATGCAAGGACAGAGAAGTATTCTGCAGACCTGGTCTGTTTATGGCCTTTCTTTGTCGTAAGATACTTGGATACGTTCTACACATGAAAACAAACAAACAAAAAGCTATTTGAGCATTGCCATCTTTTAACAGCACAAACCAGGTGGCAGAGATATCAGAACCTGGGAGACAACTTGCTTTCCAGGCCGCTTGACAGCAGAAGCAGTCTTAAGTCTCAGGATCTTCTAAATCTTGTTGAGGATTTACAAACTCCCTGGAAGAAAATCAACATGTATATTTCATCACATAACCTTTTTATCTGTCACCAGCAAAACCAATACCTTCTAAGAGCTACTGTGGCTTGAAAATCACCTTGTCATATGCATTCACTGAAAGAACAGAGAAGTATCATCTTTATTTTAATGTAACATTGGTTAAAACAGAGAGCAAGACATATCCAAAAATAAAAAAGAAAATAAAAAATCCCTCAAATACGTATTCTCTTATTATTATTAGAGACTTCACTTTGCTGTTAGGGACTTCAAGAATTAGCATCTGAGGAGGAGCACATCCTGCCACATGTTCTGCCCTGCAAACCTGCCATGTACAGAAGCAACGCAAAGGATCCTAAGGCCCAACCTGCCCCAAGACAACCAATGTCTCCCAGGGACTTCAGCCCTCAGGCGTGCTGCTCCCAGCATGTTTGCCCAGACACAGCACCTGCTCCCAGCCAACAGGCAGAGCCGACCTTCTCACATGTCCATGTGGGAGGCAACCAGACCTCTTGGTGCCAAGAAAGCCAATGGCATCCTGGCTTGTATCAGGAGTGGTGTGGTGAGCAGGACTAAGGAAGTAATCCAGCCCCTGTACTCAGCACTGGTGATGCCTCACCTCAAGTACTGTGTTCAGTTTTGAGCACCTCAGTACAGAAGGGACTCCAAGGTACTGGAGCAGGTCCAGAGAAGGGCAACAGGGCTTGGAGAATATGCCCCATGAGGAGCAACTGAAGGAACTGGGACTGTTTAGTCTGGAGAAAAGGAAGCTGAGGGAAGACCTTATTGCTCTCCTCCAATACCTGAAAGGTGTTTACAACAAGAGTGGGGTTGGTCTCTTCTCACTGGTGAAAGGATGAGGGGAAATGGCCTCAAGTTGTGCCAGCGTAAATTTAGGTTGGATACCAGGAAAACCTTCTTTACAGAAAGGATTGTTAAGCATGGGAACAGGCTCCCCAGGGAAGCGGCTGAGTCGCCATCCCTGGATGTGTTAAAAACCTTTTGGATGTGGTGCTCAGGGACATGATTTAGCAGAGGGTTGTTAGGGTAGTATGGTTAGGTTGTGGTTGGACTTGGTGATCTCTATGGGCTTTCCCAACCTGAGCAATTCTATGATTCTATAAATACATACCAAAGAGAGATGAGATCCTGCAGCAACAAAGTCAATCTAAACTGGGTGAGCTGACCTATGAGGTCATAAAGCTTTAACATAATTGTTTACTTTTTTTTTTTTTTTTTAAATAAATAATTCTGAAGTGAAAGGCAGACCTCTTTCTAACAGGACAACTGAGTAATACTTGACAATGAATTTCATATCTTAGTATTCCCCAAGGCAGTTTTCCTTCTGCTCTTGTTCAGAAAATGCTTTAACCGTGTACTGCAGTGCAACTAGAGCACTAAAAACACGAGAGCAGCTGTGAACATCACTAGTTGAAAGTTTCTTCTCCATAGCATACTTTTACTTGATATGAAAAGCAGCGTACCGTAAATCTCTTTGTTCCATGGAGTAAGCATGTCCAAGGGAAAGCATGTAATCAAAATTAACATAAGAAAGAAGCAGCAGGAGGCAGTTCCTCTCAGGCCTGTCCAGCTAGGATGTTTTTGTACTCAGTGTTTGTGCAAGAGAAAATAAACTGCCTCCACTGAAGCTGTATGGTACACTTCATACCATGGAACTCAACCGAGAAAGGAAAAAAATGCTGCTGCATGTACTACAAAGCCAAACAACAAAAGGTGCAGAACAACTGGAATACAAGACAGGATAAAAATTGATGTATAAGAAGTTACATTAGCGCAACTTACTATTCAGAGGCTGAGTACTTGCTTGATAGGAAACCAGTTTAATATGCTTTATAGACTTTTTCAGTGCATTATGGTCTACTGCAGAGCTTAATCACACACATATGCAAAAGAATCCAACATTTCCCTCCCTTCAGAAAGAAGAATCATCTGTGTTTCACAATTCAAGTAGTTCCACAGATTTTTGCAGCAAACTGGAAACAAAACCATCATTAAGGACAGAGACAACTGAAGTCAGTGGTTAATGCTTCTGTTTCTTTTGGTGACATCTAGCACTTGATTCTTTGATATTATATGGTAATCAAGCTTCTGTGACTTGCTATATAGGCTTTTTGTTACTTACTCATGAAATTTGATTCCTTGGCAGGAGTTAATGATCTGTATGTTGTTATGCACTGAAGAAAAATACCCCAGGTATTTTGATCAAAATCAACAAGAGAATATGCTGAGTTGCTCTGCTTGTGTCCAGAGCTTCCACGTTCCACATGGCAGCAGCATCACTCCCCACATCTGTACTACACTTAGTGACAGATGAGCCCAGAAGTCATTTTCAGACCTGCCAAAAGTGAAGGATAATGAAGACGCTTACTAACAACTTAAATTACGAGTACTTAGCAAAAATAACTAAGGATAGATGAAGGTACTCAGAAAAAAACAATCCTCCAAGAGCCACAAGATAGAGCTGCTTATACTGGTAAATCAGAAAACACAAAATACTGTTTAAATGTGCATGTTACATATTCATAAAATACACTTTATACTTGGCAGAAAATAAGATGTATGCAAAAAACAAACAGAGGCTAACAATTCATTACAAAAAAATTCTAATAATTTATACCTCTTTCCAAACATGTGGTACCCTAGTTTAATATAATGTTTCCACAGAAGTTTATTTATACTTGTCTTTTTGCTTATTATACTTACACCACTAACATTGAAAACGATTCATTATCCAGACACCTACAAGGCAAAGATGAAGGAGATGCCACATGCAGTAATTCTGGGGACAAATATAGTATAGAAAATAAACTGACAACACTCTAACATACAAATATTTTGTTACTCAAGATTGTCAAAATTTCCTGAGAGGTCAAGAGCTGGCCATCAGTACGATGTAAATCTCTGGTTTCAGCATTGGGAAAGCTGTGCCATAATGTTGTTTTCCTTCAGACTTTCTGTTACTACAATTAGCAGCACAGCTTTGACAACATCAGCATGGTAACAGAGAACGTGTTGGAGCCTATTGGTTATCATCTATCCCCTCTTCCTGGCATCTGAACACAAGCTGGCAGTGATCAAAATGCTGGCAGTTTCCAGCATGAACACAAGGAAAATGCTGTGCCTGCAATGAGAACAGAGCTACAGTGGTAAATTTAGAGGAAAAAACATCTGCCTACAAAAAGTCTGCCTCTTCATATTTACAGGAATACATACTGAGTTAATAAAGTGGCAAGGGAGAACAGAGAGGGACACTAGTATTCACTGAATCTCAATGCACTGTCTGGAATAATATCTCTACTAAGGAAGTACAACCTGTTTTTGCACTTACACCGTATATACCAAGTGAGGGCTGTAACTGTAATGTAAATGCTATCACTAACCGCCATTCAGCAAGGAGAGAAGTAAGGAAAACAGGCAGATCTACCAAACAACTAGCACAAAAATACCCCTATCATGACCCTTTGGTAATGCTTACATTAAGGCAACTGATGCTGCAGTTTTGTATCCTCAACAACTATGCTCACCTGCCTTCTCTCACCTGAACGCTGTTACAACAGTGGGGAGACAAAAACCCACTCTCCAAACCACTCACACAACTGTTCCCCTCACATCTGTTTTCCACTATCTTGCTCAAAGGCACTGCAACAAGACGACCTTACCCATGAAATATGAATAACTAAATAAACACTGTGGTGAAGCTTTGGAAGAATACAGTGTAATTCTTTCGAGAGAGTTACACAGCTCCAGATTATGCACACATTTAAACATATTTCCCTGTCTGAACTGCTACAGTTGAACTGAATGTTTATAGGCATGAGCCTCAATTAAAAACCAAACAAGAAAAAAAAGAAACCTAAAATGCATCTATCATGATTGATAATTTTAAGCCTTAATTGATATTAACTACTCCTGAATTCCTGCACTGCACCTTTTTCAACTTTTTCTTAGGAGGCAAAGCAATCCAAAAGATGTGACAAAATACCTTTAAAAATTATCATGGGTAATCTACGAGCAGAAAGTTTTTAATTAACTTAATTGTGATTTCCCTATGTCTTTATAACTCACAAAACTTTTCAGGTTTTATTACGTGCAAGTGTCCCATGGCTACACATAGACGGTAAGTGTTCAACAATACATAAACACATTGAGCCTTCAGGAATGGAATGGGCTGAGCAATCTGCATATGTTGTCTTTGTTCATTTTCCTCAAAAGTATGTCTTCAAGAGGTTGTAAAGCTTCAAAACTCAAGGAAGATGTGAAACTGCTGACTTAACACCAAGATGATATATTATTCCCTTAGCAGTAGTTCCATAAATTATTTTTTATGAAAGGCATGAAGTGATTAAGTACTTCTGATGAGCATATATAAAAGGGTTCTACCTGTACTTTAAGGCTGTATGTCCATAAGCTCTTAAAGCCTCTGCAACAGGAGTGGGGGCATTCATCTTTGTTAAGTTTTGTCTTCATATATTATAAGGAAATCCCAAATTAACTTACTCCTTATTCATCACCCCAAGCACACCATCAGGGAGTGCCTTTCATTTTAGAATGTAAATACTGCTTAAGAATACTACCATCAGTGATGAAGAGTCTGTTTACTTCATATTGTTCACTATTTCTAATATCAGCAAATTCAGTAAACACTTAAATCGTGCATTGCCTTGCACAGAGGGATGAAATACAACATTATAGGAAAACAACTGTACTGAAACAGCATCAAAAACATGGGAAATTGTACTGTACAAGGTCAACAGTAACAAAACTGAATGAGCATTTCAGTACAAAAGGGTAGGAAGCTCGTGAAAAAAAAGATTTAAGAGGTAAAGCAGAGGTTCTATACCCAGCAGCAGCACTTCCTTACATTTTGGTCTATCTGTGCAAATGCAGCATTAAAAAAAATATATATCTATATTTACAAAACAGAGGTAAGGAAACAGCAGATAGAGCTCTGTTCCTACTGTGATAGTCACGCCACTAGAATAATCTCAGTGAGAACAGGGTTTCTGCTACTGATGGAAGAGAGTCAGGTGTAGGCTTCATCTATTCGTGCTACTCTGCAGATTATGTTAGCGTTGCCAACTTGTCAATTAAATCATCAACGGTATTCACAAGAAGTTTTGTGTCCTCCTTCTCACTCATTCGATGTTGGCCGGCTTTGCGGAGGATGACATCCACATCTTTGCTCAGAACACGATCAGCAACCTGCATAGAGATCTGCCAAGGGACGTCCCCATCCTTCATGCCGTGAATAAGACGGATGGGACACATTATAGGGATAGGGCTATTGAGCAGACAGTGATTTTCTGCTTCTTTAATGAAGTCGTAGGTCAAGGAGTAATATCCTTCCTCGTTATGCTTTGTTGGAAACTTCCATACACCTTTCTCTTCTATTTCTTTCTGTACCTATAAAAAGTGCAAGGTATAAAAGACAGATGTTACAATGGTGTCTTTTTTATTTGTTCTTTATTTATTTTATTTATTCTTGTTCTAAACACACTACAACTTTGCCCCTTGAAAGCACAATCCTTATCTATTCAGTATTCAGTACGCTGAATAGGATTCAACCCAATTTTAATGCAGATATAAGGTATTTCAACACTGAAATCTAATAGACTGTTGAACAACAGGGATCGGACTTCACATCCTGTATGCCACAGTAACATAAACACAGGATAGGTTCATACCAGCATCATACTAGAAGCAATGTATTTCGCAGACACTTTGATTATCATACATTTTCTGCTTACCTCCACCACAAACACAGAAAAAATACTGGAAGACTTGAAGGGAAAGTACAGCTTGAACAACAGATTTTTTTTTCAAGCATTTACCTTGACAAATTTTTTGACTGCACAACAGACAATGAGCAGCTTTACCTCAATGGGAAGCCTCTTAAAAGCTGTCACAAGATGGTCTGCTGCTACAGCTACTCCAACTAGAGCAGCGACTTTATCTGGGCGTGCTATTGCAGCATGAAGCATCAGCCATCCTCCTAAGCTGGAGCCCACTAGAATCTTAAAAGAGAAAAAATCAGATGTTATTTTATAGGAAACAGCTTTTGTTTTCTTTTTACAAAGCGTCAGCTTTCATCTAACTACTTAAACCTCGGACATAATCCTGCTGTCCTTACCCAGGCAGAACTGCTGTCACCTCCAGTGGAAATTTTGCCTGAGTAAGCACCGCAGAATCTGGAATGTTATTATTCTTTTTTGTTTGACATGGCTGATTATTGGCCTCTGAGACTGAAACACTGTAAACAAAATGAGAGTTGAAGCAATTCAGTATCGCATGCATATTTTTTTCCCTTCTTAAAATAAATGCACATCACAAAGGCTCTGTGCAGTGACAGAGGTCAGCAAAAGCAACTCAGAAAATAAAATGTTTTTCAAATACAGTATTATGTTTTTCTGGGATGCAGACTGACTTTCTCACACTCATTTCAAAAGTAAATGAAGAAGCCAAACATATTGTTTCTGCTGTTGTTTTTTTTTAAAGCTATTTTATCATACAGAACATCTTAACTTTCAACATTTCTGCAAATCCCTCAATAAATACATCAACAGTGGAACAAAGCCTCACTCTTCCATGAGGAGAGCTTCCACGAGGAGCTCCTTGTCCCTCTTTGTCCCTCCACAAGCCTTTCCCAAATCTCTTGGGACCAGGCCAGGGCTGATGTAACCCAGTGCCAGTGACAGATCTGCTCTACTGAACCATCCCCTGCCAACCCATACCTTCATAAAGTTGTGATCCACTTGTTTGCAAAAGAAGCCCTACAAATAATGTCATCTCAAATGAGTCTGCTTGACAGCTACCAGATGCAAGTTATTAAACAGAAGCTACTCTACGCAGCACCTACTGCAGTATATTTTTGATTGTACAATATTCCATCTTGAGGAAAAAACATGTTCTATATTTAAGAATGAAATACAACCTGTGGTCCATCTGTAAGTTCATCCAGTATAGACAGAACATCTTTTCTCCATTTCCCAATCGTACACTCCTCAAAGTTCCCCTGTGAACTTCCACATCCTGTATAATCAAACCTGAAAAAATGATCATCAAAAGTTGTGGTACCTACCTACAGCAACACAGGTACAAAAACTAAGCAGTATTGTTTAACAGAAATTAAACAGAGGACCCAATATACTGCACTGAATATTTTCTTTCTTGGTCCCACGCATCACTATGTGGTTTATACACATATGATCAAATAGTTGCATTTCACGTAGCCATATCCAAATTTATCAGGGTATTTCCCAAACAAGGAATTTGACAAATTCCCTTACAACTAAAAAACAACATACTTCAATATTAAAGGCTCTTTACAAGTGCAAAAGCTCTTCCAAATGCTTTATGCAATCAGGAAGACTTACAAAGCTCAGCATTCAGCCGGAATACTCAAAATATATTACACCAAGCATGTGCACGTTTCTCCACAACCACAGAAGGCATGGGACAGCTCAGTACAATTCAGCAGTTAAAAACCATGCTTACAGACATAATTTAGAAAAAAAATAGTATTTCACATACTAAAACTAATATTTCTAAGTGTTTTCTTTATTTTTCTTTGTTGTGCCCTTAGCTTTAACATGTAACACTGGCTAGACCACAGAAATTTAGATACATTTCTTTCAAATTACATTGTCCTGATCTACCTCAGCCCCTCAACAGATAGAAATTCTATATCTGAAAGAGAGACACTCATTAGCTTGCATGCAGCACAGCATGCACCTCAAATCAAACACCCAAGTCTATGGATGATACCTATTTCATATTCTCAAGAACAACATTTCTACATACCTGACGAAGGCGTGACCTAGACTGCTGCAGAAATCTTCAAGGGCAGTTGCTTTCTGACCATTCATATTTGACTGCAAGCCTGGAAGGAAAATAACCCCTGGATTCCTGCCTTTCAGCTTACGGTAGGCTAGATTTGGTCGATCTGGTCGAGTAAGAAAACTGACTGATGATTTCCACCTGCAAACTAATAAGGAGAGCTATGAAGTACCACCACCAAGACAGCTCTGGCAGAAATAATAACATTTTATAAAATGAGAATTCAGGAAATATATACATGTTATGTGAAATTAAGACACAGGCTCAGGAGAAAAGAAAAACAGAAGTGTCTTCTACACTCTTCAATACTGTAATGTAATGATTTGAAGGTGCTTGGTAGCAACATCAGTCACATAAGGAGTCCATTCAGCAATGAGTAAAATGGCTGACAGAAATTGAGCACTAAGATATGCTATGCTTCTCCTCACATTGTATATCATCTGGAATATTTACTTATCTCTCGTAAAATGACAGCTTCTTCATTGGCTTAAAAAAAAGTTAACTGAATACCAAGTAATTCTGTTCTGAACCTAAAGCACTGTGTGGGATGAAATACGTAACACACAGCCTCTCACAGCTATTGCTGCTTGAACACTGAAAACTAGCAGGGTGATAAGCTCTGAGTCAAGTTCCTCACAACTGTTTCATCTTAACAGCATTCTTTTCCTTAGACACAAAAGATTAAAGAATAAAGCTGTTAATTTCTGTTAATACTGAGAAAAATGTATTAAACACAACTCGTAAGGAGAAAGAGTTGACTGTTGTAGACCTATGAATTTCTCATGCATCTCCTGAAGAAGCAAACATCTCCCATCGCATGGGAGATTCTTGTGCATTCTTCCTGGAGAGGATAAATTCTACCTGCACTCAAGTGGCTCTCTTTACCCACAAGAAGCTAAATATTTTGCAAGTATTTAAAAAGTGCAAGATTATTTAGTTCAACTTCTTTCAAAGTGACCTGCAATGTACTGTCAGACCTTAGCAGTTTTCCCACCAGTACACTAAGAACGTATTTTTTTCATTTTTGTTAAGGCTAAAGACAACAACCCAGACACACTTGGAAAGAAAACACTGAGGTCTGAGCTGTTATTTGCATTAACAACCATCCACAAATGGAGCTGGCTTCGAGCAAGGAACACAGATTGATAAAGGAAGTGCTACGAAATGAAAACTATGTTGAGTTTCAACAGCTGCTACTGTATATAATCTGAATTTAGCAGTCAGCTTTACCTCTACTGTGGATGAAGATAAGTGGTTTGTAGAGAGGTGTTACAAGGAATTAATCCACTCTATTATCCCTCTCAGCAAGGGAAAGCTTGGGCAGGACTTCTGATAAGACTGATAAGACTCTGACAATCTTTAGAGGAGCACTGCTTCTTGAATACCATTGATCAAAAAGTGGAGCACAAAAACTGCACAACCCTAAAAAAATATATCAGCACACCGTGGTGGTATAACCACTGGTCAACATACTGCAAAAACCAGCTTTGAGAGTGCCACAACCCTTAGCTATTCTGCTGCTTCCTCTCACAAACAAAGATATTATATTCAAGTCTTTTGTTTCAGTTTGCATGTGTACAAGTAAAAGTGCCATTTTTATCACTCTCGTAAAGAGGGGACAGTTCTTCATCCCACTGATGCACGATGGGGAATAGATACAACACTAGAAGTTTGTTTAGATACATCCACACTATGCACTGTCTCTATCAGTAAGGCAATCATTTCTGTCTGCCTGTCAGTAAGAGATGCATCAATAACTGCTAAACTTCATACAAAAAAGTGAGGAATATGTCTCTCCCATATGTACTCATAACCATCTTCCAAGCCATTACATTTCCATCCTATAGCACTCTGGAACTGACCTCAACCTGCCCTAGACAAAGCAAAATTTAAACTGAGCCACAAGAGAACGAAACAACTTCATGAACAAATGCTGTGCATTCTGCAAGTTACTCCACATCCACCAGCAGCAATTCAAACTCAAATAATCCAAAAGCCTAAAGAAATCACCTCAGCCAGCCAACTACAATGCATACTTCCCTGCAGTCACATGCTAGGACTCCTCTTTCAACAGCTCAGAACATTAATTATCTGTACAACTACCCAGTACTTTCTTCTCCTTATTTCATAGAATCACCACATAGAATCACTAAGGACCACTAAGACCATCTATTCAACCATCAGCTCCCCACCATGCCCACTACATGTTCCTCAATGCCACATCCACACAGTTCTTGAATGCCTCCAGGGCTGGTGACTCCACCACCTCCCTGGGCAGCCTGTGCCACTGCCTCACTGCAATGTTTTCTAATATCCAACCTGAACCTTCCCTGCTGCAACTTAAGGCCATCCCTCTCGTCCTATCACTGTTACAAGGGAGAAGAAGCTGATCCCACCTCACCACAGCCTCCCTTCAGGAAGTTGTAGAGTGCAGTGAGGTCTCCCCTGAGCCTCCTCTTCTCCAGACTCAACAATCTCAGCTCTCTCAGCCTTTCCTCATAAGACTTGTGCTCCACACCCTCACCAGTTTCTTTTCCCTCTCTGGACATGCTCCAGGGCACTAATGTCTTTCTTGTAGCGAGGGGCCCAATACTGAACGCAGTACATGAGATGCAGCCTCACCAGAGCTGAGTACAGACGGATGATCACCTCCCTGCTCCTGCTGGCTGCACTATTTCTGATACAAGCCAACACGCCGCTGGCCCTGGCCACCTGGGCGCACTGCCGGCTCACATTCAGCTATCCGCTAACATCCCCCAGCTCCTTTCCCCCTGCGCAGTTTTCCAGCCACTCTGCTCCCAGCGTGTAGCAATGCACGGGGCTGTTGCGACTAAAGCGCAGGACCGTGCACTCGCTCAAGAAGCGGAGCGGCCCATTCCCACCCCCGGGACCGGCGCCATGCCCTGACACCCCTATCTCGCCCTGGCTGGCGGCGAAGGAGCGCCAGCAGGGCAGCCCCGGAGCCCCTCCTTACCCGGGAGCCCCAGGGCCGCTCTCAGCAGCGGGAACGTCAACAGCGGGACTGAGGCGCGGCCACCGCTCCGCCGCAGCCCCAGCGCCGCCGCCATGTCCGCCTCCACGCGCATGCGCCTCCGGGGCCCTGAATGGCGGACTCGAGAGGAGGGGAGTCCGACGGTTCGTGGGCTGGTGTGGCTAGAGCGGGTGAGCCCTGCCGGCACGGTCACGGGCAGGTAAAATGCTAGCCAAACTGCGAGGCTCTGGGACGTGAGCGATTGCCGTGGTGTTGTGAAACAACAGCCAAAAAAAATCAGTACCCCAGGGTGATCGTTAATTTTTTTTTTATTTTATTTATTTATTTTTTTTTTTTTCAAATGGGGTGGATCGTAGAAATGAGAAAGTTACTGTGTAGGTACAGTGAGCAGACTGTGCTCACAGAATCACAGGATATCCGAGTTGGAATGCACTCACAGGGATCGTTGAGTCAACTCCTGGCTCCACATAGAACCACCTGAAATCCAAACTGCTGCCACGAAGCCTCCCCTCAGCCCCCTCTGCTTTGGGCTAAGCAAACCACAGGACCTCAGCTGCTCCTCATAAACGTTGCTCTCCAGACCCTTCCCCATTGCAGCCCTCCTTTGGATACTCTCTAACAGTTTTATTTCCTTCTGACATTATGGCAGCCAAAGCTGCACCCAGTGCAGGAGGTACATACATCTGGGGCTGCCCCATCCCAGGTGCAGAATCCAACATTGCTCTTGTTCAGCTTCACGCTGTTGGTGATTTTGTCGAGACTTCTCTGCAAGATTTCTCCACCTTTGAAGGAGTGAATAGCTCCTACCAGTGTAGTGCTATTCTCAAACGTATCCTACAATCCAGTCCTGCATCCAGACACCATCTCTACATCAAACCTTTCCCTTCAGATAAAGCACTTAATCCTGTAGAAAGGGGTGTGATTCAAATGGCTTTGGGAACACCACTGGTTTTGTTGGATTGCTTTCTAGATTTCTAAAATATCAAATGAAAGCACTGGAACCAAACCAAAGAAAAGCGGGGTTGCACATCTCCTGTTGATGCCATCAGGAAAACAGACCTGGTGTCTTGTTCTAGTTGGACCTACAGAACAGCCTCTGGGAGATTCTGACATGGCAGAGCATTGCCTGTGCACACAGCTGCCCTGCAGAAGCTGTGCTATTGAAATCACAGAGCGTCTGCAAGAAATGGCGGCAAACTGGGAAGAGATCACTATTTTCTTTTGTTAGCCTTGCTTGGGAAGCTGATTCCTGCTGCCATCTGGAGAACCAGAAGGGAGCTACTCAGTGGACCATGCAGGGAAGGGCAAGCAAGGTCTGGGTGAGGAGCGGTACCCTTTAAGTAGAGTTTTATTTACTTCTTGACTGAAGTTAATATACCTGTGGCTCTGTGCAGGACAAACAATAAGTGCAGGTCAGCAACATCTGCTCAGGCTGCTGCATCCAACCAGGCTCTGGGCACCACATGGTAATGCCATTGTGGTGACTTGTGAGTGACATGGTGACATTTGAGCATCTCCCACTGGAACCCTCAGACAGTTCCATTGGATTTTGCTTGCTGACCAGCAGGGCAGAGACACTCTCACTGCAGAAATGGCTGCAAGTGCAAACTTTGGGCAAATGGAGACGAGAGAAAGTGAACCATGTGCAGAAACATCTGCTTCTGATTCAGAGAACCTGGCTGAATCCTAAGGCTGCCCTTCAGCTGATCCTCCAAGACAGGATCAAGGAACATCTGGTGATGCTGCCATAGCATTGATAATGGATGGAAAGCAGTCAGAAACATTTATTGATGAAGACAAAACCAAATGTTTATCTCATACTTTTTATGAAGAAAGTACAGGCAAACCCAACATCTTTTCTGCCCTCAGCTTTCCAGAGAAACTCTGGGTGTTGGGTGAAAGTTACCAATTTGAGAGCATTTGGTGGGGTCACAGTAGAAAGTGTGTTGTAATCAATGAAGTAATATTTCAGGTGGAAGTACTGGGAAGAAGAGGGCCTTGAAGAGCTTTTGAGATTGGAAGTATGAAGATCGAAAGTTGTGTTCAACAACATAATCTGTATGGCTTCACCAAAACACCACATGACTTCAGAAGACCTCCCTCACTTCTCAGATTTCTGGGAGAGGAAGAAGCATTTGCTGCCTCCAGGAAAGTACAGCAGTTGCTCCACACATGAACCAACTCTTGCAATATTCTCCTGCAAGAGATGAGGGTCCGAAAAATAAACCTTGGTAATAGAAGATACGAGGAGAAATGAAAATATTCTGATCTTCACTGGTTATTTATTTATTTATTTATTTATTGGCTGTTGGCAGCTCTTTAGAGGTAGTACTGCTGAGTTGAAAAAATGTGAGTAAAATATATTCAGGTTATATCTGAGTTTGAATGCATGGAATGGAAAGATAAGTAAATGAGGATACGATAAGCCTATTTATTTTAATATATTTGCAACACATCTTGTTGTAGTCAGCCTAAACTGTGGGATTAAACTGACCAATGGAGCTTTTGTTTGTCTTCAGCAATTGAAAGTCTTAGCTCCTCTATCTTGCTGTCTTTCAGTCCTGAACTGATAGCAACTAGCTGTTCTCCTTTGCATTTTTAAGTTACTCTTCTTTTTTAACACACTTTTTCAAGAGAGATTACTCAGAACTGCCTTGCAAGAAAAGAGTTGCTCAGAAGAGAAGAGATGTGGCTGTTCCTTCCTTGCAGGAAGACCCAAAGGAGAGCCACCTGAGGAACAGCCCAGGCGCCCAGTCCATGCAAGGAAGGAAGGAGCCTGCTGGCAGTGGATCCAGAAGCTGGCATACAGACAGTGGAATCCACAGGGTCCCTGTTGCTCAAGAGCTGCAAGAAAGCCATCACCCGAGCCCGGGGCAGCGCTACTCCAAGCCTGCCAGA
Organism: Centrocercus urophasianus; assembly: GCF_019232065.1. Classification (NCBI taxonomy): domain Eukaryota; kingdom Metazoa; phylum Chordata; class Aves; order Galliformes; family Phasianidae; genus Centrocercus; species Centrocercus urophasianus. The sequence goes on along the minus strand of NW_024884364.1, from coordinate 12,694,302 downwards.
TCCTGCTGCAGCAGAAGGGAAAGAACGGTGCCGTCCTCTGGCCCCATCTCCGCTGCCACCAAGCAGCAGCCAGACCCTGGATGTTACTTCTGCTCCTCCACCTTACAACACTCTGCCCTTTGTGGCATCCAGATTTACACCTGGCCCATCACAGCAGGAGCCTCCCTGACAACCAGAAGCACCAGAGTTGCAGGTTCCTTGGGCTGCCCAGTCATACCATAGCCCATCCTTTGCAGTGGCCATGATGGCAGCAGCAATGCTGACACCACACAACTGGCAGCCCCAGGCAGCCCAGCACTGCCCAACGTGCAGCTGCAGCTCCCACGTGGCAGGTGCAGCTGTTGGGCGAGCACCTCAGTTGGGGGGCATGAAGCTGTGGCAGGCTTGTCCTCAGCAGGTGCGTAGAAGGTCATCCACCAGCTCCTCCACCAGCTGGCACTTGTCGGCCTTGTATGGTGCTGGCCACTGGGTGCTGTCGGCCCAGACTCTGCCCAGGTTCCATGTCTCATCTGAGTCACTGTTCTCTTCCTCATCGTCATTCTCCTCCTTGTTTCTGGACCTTTTCTGGCTGCGGCTGCCCCAGGCCAGCATACGTGCCACTTTCGTGAAGAAGAAGGGCTTAAGGAAGATGGTAAGGATCGCAGTACAGATCCAAGTAATGCTGCTACTTCCTGGCAAATATTTAGTTTTCCTGAGGCACCAAAGGAAACCAAAGAGCAGGACAAAGACTTCAGGAAAGGCCCAGATCCGCCAGTGCTGCAGGGCAGCAAGGAGCAGGGCTGCCTTGGCTGCCCAGTTCTGCCACTGACTCCATTGCACTAACCTCTGCCACAGCTGAGCCACGTCCCAACTCAGGTGTTCCATGTGCAGCTGAACGTGCTCGTGCATCTTTCTATACATGAGGTGAATTCCCAAAAGGATGATTCCCATCCCATTCCCAAGATAGAGGCCATGGAGGAGCAGCAGAGATGAAGCATTAAGGACTGACCACAGCCCCATTCCCAGTCCGTCCCACTCATCTTGAGAAGGTTGACGTTTCAAGTGTAAAGTTGAACCTTGAGAGTAGAGGTTGTAGGAGAAAAGCATTTTTAGCTTTGCTTTTAGTTTTCACTGTTCAACCCTGTCATTAACTGGCAATAAATTGAATTCATCTTCCAAACGCTGTGATGGCAACTGGGGAGAGATCTCCCTGTCCATATCTCAAAAGATATATCTCAAAAGAAAAGCTGAGCCCACCAGCAGACAAGTGCTGGTCCACAGACAGCTG